>NC_033794.1:61958613-61965291 GCF_001876935.1 Asparagus officinalis | reverse complement strand
CTTTTGGGTTGCTCGCGGTCGACCGCGAGTTTTCCACGGTCGACCGCCGATCGCCCAACGGTTAGTTTTGGTACAGAATCAGATTTTTGATTCTTAGGCTTTTTAGTCTTTTCCTTTGGGATTTTGGCTGAGATTTTGGGAGGCTATATATACCCCCTTGCTCTCATATTTCATGGACAACAATGAGAATATTTTAAACAAGTTTAACAATGGTTTTAAAGTTTGTTTTGTGTGTTTTAAAAGAGTTTGGTCTTGTGAAGACTGTTTCACAAGTGGAGGAGATCATCTATATTGTTTGGGCTTCATCTTAATCCATCTCTCCATCTTATTTTTTCAGAGAAGAATTTCTAAACTCATATCTAGCTTTACATTTGCATATTTGTTTTGATTATCATTCTTTAAAGCTAGTTTTTATATTGAGTTTAGATTTGATAACTTATTGTTACACACCATTCTTTAAAGCTAGTTTTTATATTGAGTTTAGATTTGATAACTTATTGTTACACACACCCACATTGAGTTTATTGTATTCATACATAGTATATTTGGGTTGGTGAGTGTTATAATTTTGAGTGTGAGCTTACATTGAGTTCTCATCTATTATAGAGAACAAATCATTTGTTATATTATGAGATTGTAAAGTTTTTGGTGAGCTAGAAAACCGAGTGTGAGGTGTAGACGTTGATTGGTGAGCGTTGAAAACCGACATTGTGAGAGTGTGAATTGTGAAGTTTTCGGTGAACTAGAAAACCGAGTGTGAGGTGTGGACGTTGATCGGTGAGCGTTAAAAACCGACATTGTGAGGTGTAAATGTTATTCGGGTGAACGTAGAAAACCCGGTTGTGATAGTGGATTTCTCCCCGGGAGTGGAGAGCGGAGACGTAGGACGGAAGGTCCGAACTCCGCGATCATATCGTGTGTTTGAGTTTGCTTTGGCGCACTTCTCTTATGATTATATTTTTTTGTCGTTATTGTCCATTGCTCATTATTTATATCATCCACTATCTTGTTTATTTTGTTTACCTTGTGTATATCACTTATCCTAGCTCACATATCTTGTTGTATTTTATACTTGCTAGGATAACTTGTTAATAAGCTTTAATTTGTATAAAATCGGATTAGATTAGCATAAGACCCTAACCCCCCCCCCCCCCCTCGGGTCTAACAAAAAACTCTACAAACATATCAGGTATCTTATAACAAAAAACATCTAAATAATACATCACCATTGCATATTTCACAGAGTAAAACACTTGAGGCTTGTCTCGCATTTCACACATATTCAAAGTGAGAATAAGTTGATATCAGAGCAAATAAGTAGTAATTCCATGTGTTATGCATTAAAAATGTAGCTCTGTAAACCTCGATTTCAACCCATAAGTCATGCTCAAACATCATCATATATAAACAGAGTAGGTACAACTGAATAGCATGTGAGAAGAGAAGTATCCTCGATGTAAAGAAATTGCAACTGAGAATTCAGAAGTGCTCGTATCATAAACCCTATTTGCAACAACAAAAGAGTAAGCAGGTAAATTCTTTTTGAAAGTATCAATCTGAGAGCATACAATAAACTGATCTGGACGGTGTTTTCCTGTAGCAAGAAAATGCAATCTCATTAATGCAACTATCTCATACTCTTTTTAAGTAGAACACGACAAGGAATATGCCATCACTATATGAGCCCAAAACCTACAAAGAAAATGAGCAGAGATTGATTATGAGCCACTCCTCTATATATCTTAGATCACCATCCTCTCAATCAGACTTACCTGACAATACAAACAAAAGATCAGAACTTTCTAATATTTAGCATCAATTATAAAAGAAGAATGAGGGCTTCTGTATGGAAATATGAAAATAAAAAGATACATATTGATTCCAAAGAAATACCCCAAGATTAAGGCTTTTCTACAAAATTATATATCTAGAATTAACAATACCAAACAAGTGTACATATTTACTAAAATAAGAAAATCAAATTTGTAAGAGGAACCTTACTTCAGATTTTGGAGGTTGATCCTGAGCTAGTCCTCTTTCTCAAATCACAATTCACCCAATCATATTTACCTAACAATCAAATCTAAATAGTAGAATGCTCCAATAAGAATTAATTTTGAAAGAAAAATAGAGCATAAAAAGAATCATACAGAGATTGATTAGGACTTTTATCCAAAGAAACACCCGTTAGGAGCTCTGCACCAAAGCATGAAGGAAAAAGTAGATCTCTTCACAAAATTAAAATTGAATTACCTTAAGAATGGGTTCAAAGATTTGGGGGTTCTTGTTATCCAACTAGAAACTACTCCTTAAGAATAAAGAGAATAAAATCTCTTTTTTCATCATCAGGAAATGACTTCAACAAATAAAACTTTTCCAGGTTGCTATGCATTATCTTCTCAAATGCATTGAACACTTGACTGCGACTTAAGTTGAGTATTTTTTAGACCACTTGATGAATCTCCTCTCCGGTTGGTGGTTTTATTACTACTTCCTTCTTTCTCTCATTAAAATACTCACTCACAGAAACTGTCATCATTGCAAATGAATCAACCATTTTATCCCCTTTATTTGTTTCTTTGAACTTGTCTCACCACTAGTTGATGCTCTAGGAAGATATTTCCTTGAAGAGCTTCCACCTTCATTTGTTTCAGATTGTGCCTCAAATTCCTTATGTTGCATTGCGTTAGCAGCCTCTTCAATGGTTTCTGCATATTCACCATTGGCTCTATCTTTTGGACATAATACCATAATGTCATCTCAATTTTCAATCAAACGATTATGGTAGCCTTTTGCATCTGGATTAGCCTGCAATATAAGAACATTCACAAATATTTTTAGATATATGCAACAAACTAATAATTCAAATTAATAAGTATAAAGTGCAATATTATCATAACATAGTCGCTTCATACTTTTTGCTCACTAGCGGGTATAATCATCATTTTCTTCTCATCATCTCACCACGTCAAACCACTTTTATTTTTAATGTCATAGATAACATTATAATGTGTTTTCCAAATTTTGAGTCGATTCTTCACGTTATCTTTGTTCAAGTTGCTATTAAATGATTTTAGTGCATCAACCGCAGCTTGATACATTTGAGGCTTCCAAGTACCGTCGACTTTTAATCCTTGTTCATTTGATCATTAAAATTGAGTCCATATCACGATTCCACACAACATATGATCTCGACTGAGATACAATTTTTTTCCCTTTCTTTGTCATCCTAATACATACCAAAGTGAATGACACAGAATTAGTAATAAAGCACAAAGGTTGATTAATAATGAACCTTCGACATTGTAGAATGAAGGCACGAGAAAAAGGTGATGGCTACAAGTGTAAATAGCTACTGCAAAGTCTGCAAGCAATGAACAAAACAATGTTACTCCAATATTCAAAGATCATAAAACTTATCAAAGACATAAAATTATTCATAACTGCTGACCAACTTTAGCATCAAATCTTATGGATGCTAGCCCCCTCTCAAAGTCGGTATTCATCCCACATTTGCATAGCTAAATCATCTCTAAAGTTACTCCATTCATTTGTAACTCTCACAGTGGTGATACGCTCCTCATCTACATTCTCAATTTCTAAAATAGAAGCATCTTCTAATTCTCGATCCACATCATTCAACAAGTCGTCTTCATTCATCTCTTCACGTAAAAAATTGTGAAGAATACAACATGCATTAATGATCCTAATTTGAGTCTTAACACTATAAAAGCTAGCTGTCCGTAATAGAGTCCATCGCTTTTTAGCAACCCGAATGCCCTCTCAATTGTGTTTCTAGCAGAGGAATGACGTTGGTTAAATAACTCCTTGTAGTTTCTTGGACCATTTTCTCTCCAAGACTTTATATGATAGTGAGTCCCTCTATAAGGTGCCAAAAACCTCGGCCCATTTGTATACCCAGCATCCACAAGAAAGTATTTATCTACAAAATCAAAATCTTTTTTAGATATATGCAACAAACTAATAATTCAAATTAATAAGTATAAAGTGCGATATTACCGAAACATAGTCGCTCCATACTTTTTGCTCACTAGCGGGTATAATCACCATTTTCTTCTCATCATCCCACCACGTCAAACCACTTTTATTTTTAATGTCATAGATAACATTATAATGTGTTTTCCAAATTTTGAGTCGATTCTTCACGTTATCTTTGTTCAAGTTGCTATTAAATGATTTTAGTGCATCAACCGCAGCTTGATACATTTGAGGCTTCCAAGTACCGTCGACTTTTAATCCTTGTTCATTTGATCATTAAAATTGAGTCCATATCACGATTCCACACAACATATGATCTCGACTGAGATGCAATTTGTTTTCCTTTCTTTATCATCCTAATACATACCAATAGACACAGAATGATTAATGTTCATCGCATAAATAAAAAATTACACCTTATGTTAGTGAAAAATGACCAAACTCTTGGGTATTTTTGAACTGGCATGAGATTTTCAAGCCAGCTTATAAACCTTATATATATGGGAGACTATGATTGGCAGCAAACTAGTCAGCTAAATAAAACAGATAAGATGTAGCAAATTTGCACTAGTTAAAGCCACAGAAAACAGCCAAGATACAAGCACGAAATGTTCAATCTAGAAAAAGCGTTAAAACATTTGGAACACCTTTACCATCTACCTCACCAACAAATAGAGTGAAAAGCCAATAAGACCAGCAACAACACAGAATTAACAGCACCTATGTAGTGTCGTGGTACAATTGCAATCAAATATCTTAAATAGCATCAAAATGAGCATTCCAAATGATAATTAAAAAACTAAAACTTTTGCAATTGGGAAGGAACACTAACCTCAAATCCGAGGACTAACATAAGGTGTAATAGCCCCAAGTAAACAGAAAAAAAATCATGTTCCTCACCGCATATATAAAAATCTACAACCAGTCATCAGCAAATATAAAATATACAAATTTAGTCAAGAGTAATACACTTGACTAAATTAACCACACTGCATAAACAGAAACTACACTACATATATAAAAATCTCACAACCAGTCATCATCATCTTCATACTCGTCACCCTCATTTCCATCTTGTAGCTAAAGTATCTCAAAGTCGGTATTCATCCCACATTTGTATAGCTAAATCATCTCTAAAGTTGCTTCATTCATCTGTAACTCTCACAATGGTGATACGCTCCTCAACTACATTCTTAATTTCTAAAACAAGAGCATCTTCTAATTCTCGATCCACATCATTCAACAAGTCGTCTTCATTCATCTCTTCACGTAAAAAGTTGTGAAGAATACAACATGCATTAATGATCCTAATTTGAGTGTTAACACTATAAAAGCTAGATGTCTGTAATATAGCCCATCGTTTTTTTAGCAATCCGAATGCCCTCTCAATTGTGTTTCTAGCAGAGGAATAACGTTGGTTAAATAACTCCTTGTAGTTTCTTGGACCATAGCGACAACTTCTTCAATCGTGACATTTCTTGATGCTACTAATCCCCCCTCTAGTACATAGAACATCACATAACCTCTTAAACGCTTGAGGATTCATCCTTAGTTGTTCAACACAGTTATTTGCATTGCAAATAAGATTTCGAATCCAAGACTTTCTAAGGTATGTCCTTTCATCATCTTCTTCATGTGTTCTTGAACTCTCCTTCAACATGTGCTTTGTATAGTACCAAGCACCAATGGCAGCAACTATAAAACTGACCACTACCATAATAATGTCATCATCCTCTCTCCTCTCAAATTCTTCCCTTGTACGTTTAAGTTGGATCCTTGAATCCCTTTCATCATTTACCATTTTTAACCTATCACATTAAAAGTTGAACATGCAAGCAGATTACACATATATCCTGAATATATATTTACCAGGATGCAAATTTAATGGAGTTCTAAGAAAAAACAACTCAAGACATAGATATATTGAGGTAATTTAGACTTTTCATGAAATTCTTAGTTCACATTGGAAAATTTAAACTAACAAACTATAGAGGGTCTACTACATGCAATTCAACCTATTTTTTTATTTTTATTATATTTTTGGTAGGATACATATAATTAAATATCTGAATCTGTGACCAATTATGCTGACCCTGCAATTTGTACCTAGACTTAGGTTTCTAGATATATAGAAGACGTTGATACCCTTTGATTTCATAAATTTTGTTTTTACCCCATTCTTATATCACATAAAGTGTATATTATTTAGTTTGTTCTGCTTCGTATTCATAAATGTTCCTCCTGTATCCATGTTAAATATGTATCCATTACTAACACTTTCTTAACCAAATGAAAATCAACCTATCACTTGAATTTTCACCCCCAAAAACATATCGATATAACCTCAATTTTAAGTATAATCAAGCTCCCAGAAATTGTTACATAAATAAGATAAAAAGAAAAAAGGTTGTACCTCTGAGATGAGAAAAGCTCTCCCTACTCGGATTAGCTAAGACTCCATCAAAATCATCAAACCCTAATGCATGTTCATAATAAAATCATCAAAAAATCAGAAACAATTGGTTAAAATAATGTTTAGATTACAAGAACCACAATCAGTAGAGATCACATCGAGAGTACTAGATCTGATCTAAGGTTTTGCCACGAAGAACACGACCTAAACCCTAGATCAGATCTAGGGTTTCGACTGTAGGGGAGAGGGGGGGAGGGGGAGATGCA
>NC_033794.1:61941102-61958603 GCF_001876935.1 Asparagus officinalis | reverse complement strand
TGAGAGAAACGGAAGTTGAAACGAGAGAGAGGAAATGACAAGGGGTCGGGATTTGATAAATGACAAGGGGTCGGGTGGAATTTGAAATCAGTTGTTTTGGGCTTTCAAATTCCTTTCTGTTAAATCAATTGATTCAAAATCTTGGCTCAAATCAGAACCCAAACTAGATATTTGGATTTCAAATACCCTGGATTTTAAATTCAGGACCCAAATCACAGTTCCCAAACACAGCTAGGAATTTCAGTTAACGAGGTTATGTATAATAGTACAAATTTTAGTACTTTCTATCATAAAAATTCATTAAAATAATTTTTGGTGAATTTTTCAATAAATAGTATGTTTAGAATATTATCATTTTAATAAAAGACATCCACAAAGTAAATCGGCAGCATAGCGCGGGTATAACACTAGTGATCTTTCTAAGTAGCACTTAACTTAATATTTTAGTTCATTAATAGTTGTAGTTATTATTTTCGGTCATTTCAGTTTTTGCCAAAAAAAATACAGACTCTCGTTTTTGCCTTTGACAAAATAGCGCTCTTGGTTATGTTAAAAGGGACGGAATGATCTTGACAACTCCATAGACTCTAAATTAGAGGTAGGCGTGAGCCGGGCCGGTTCAGGTCCTTGACCCGACCCATCAGGTTCAAGGCCGAGCTAGGTCTAACCCGCCCAGGTCAGAGTGGGTCAGACTTGGGTTTGGGATTAGTCCCGACCCGGCCCACGACCTGCTTAGGGTTGGGTCAGGTCGAGCCCGACCCACAATCCACAGGTTGGGGTACAAAACGGTTCGGATTTATCCGGATCGACCGCAACCATATTCGTATAAAAAGTGGATATGGTAGGGGAAAATTAAAATCAGCCGGATATAGTTTCAGATCCAGTTATGGTTTTGATTTTTCATCCGTATATGGTTTTAGTGTCGAAATTGCGAATATGGTTCGGATATCCTGATGTTTGAAATGTGCTAGGTAACTTAGTTGCTAATACTTACTTTTGGTTGGGTCTATAACGTATACTTAAGTTATCCGCAACCCGACCCGAATTAAAAGCCCAGATCGAGAGCAAAACTTTTTTTCATTTTTCGCGATCTCTATTTTTGACCTACTTGGCAATTCATCCAGGTTCGTCTTCCGCCTCCGTCTTCAAGCTCCTCCACCTCTGCCTTCAAGCTCATCAAGCCTTAGCCTCCGACTTCAAGCCTCGCCCTCTGCTGCTCTGCGCCATGTTGGTCGATCTCAAGAACTCTGACTCGTCCTCTTCTTAATCGACGACCATCAACGCCGATTTCATCATCTCTTAAGATTCTCCTCCTCAATTTCGTCTATCGCTAAGATGAACTCAAAACCCCCTGTTGATGCCCTAAGTTTTTGTTTGATAAAAGTTCTAATTTCTAGCCCTTTGTTGACTGAAGTGAAAAGTCCTAATTTATTTGATAAAAAGCCCTAATTGTTTTTAGTTGCATTTTTTATTATGATTGTAATTTGTATCATTATATTATTGTTTTCTTTTTGTTTGATTAAGTTTATAAATTTAATTCATTGAATTGAATAGATGCCCAGGTACAGTACGAGATGACGTGAGATATGGACCTCAAGTAAGGATTCACGGCTCATATCCAAGTGAAAGAACTCATAAAATTAGGATTAAGTGCAAAGCATATTAAGTTACTTTATGCAAGGATGCATAAGAACACTCGGGTACTTGTATTAAAGATAAAAGTGAGGTTGAAGAGTTCATAGCAATTTTTTAAGATTGGTCTACACGAGGACTAATATTTATTTCTATGAGATGACAATTTCTTTATGCTTGAATAAACTTATCTTGATTATGTTTAGGGGCTGTTTGGTTCGTTTCCTTGATATAAAGAAATGCAATTCTATGTAAAGAAACACAAGTTTTGAGTTTTCCAAACTTTTTCAAGAAATAGATTGTTTTGCTTTGGTTCGCACATAAAAAATGGGTGGGAAACCAATGTATTTATTTTTCTTGTGTTTGGTTCGCATAGAAAAAAAAGAAAAACTTTTGTAAACAAAGCAGAGAAGGAAAAAAAATTTGACGTGGCAGAGTTTTCATCAATTTCACTTGGTTGGGGAAGGAAATCGGAGAGGAAAAAAATCTTAGTTGGCGGCGATTTCAGCAGAGTTTTCCCTCTTCCATTCGAGCGAACCAAAGCGGCACAAAGAAATGGACGGAAACAAAAAAGCTGACGTGGAGGGCTAAAAATCTGACGTGGAGGGGTTTTCTGAGTTTTCCACCCCTTATAATAGCGAACCAAACAGCCCCTTAATAGATGAATTCTTTTTTAGTTATATTTAGTTTGTGAAATATATAATCATATGTATTTTTTTTGTCATATTCGATCCCTATACATTTTCCAAATATCTGATTAATATTTGTATCGTATTTGTATCCACTTCTCTAATATCTGAAGTGTATCCATTTCCGTTTAGTGTAGATATGGTCATGTTTTTTCTTACTAATGAATATATGTACCCGTATTCGTATCTGTTTTTAAAAAGCGGATATGGATATAGTAAGTATCATGTCGGAACCATATCCAAATATCGGTGCACCCCTACCCACAGATCGTGGGTCGGTCAATAAGTTTTTTTGTAATTTTTTTCTAATTTTTTTATTTCTAATTACTAAACTATATTAACTTTAAATTCGTATCTATTAAATTTTATTTAAATTATTTTTTCTATTTTACTCTTTATTTAAAATGATATATACACATATATTATATAAAGATAAACATCGCATAGAAAAACATCGCAAACACAAAGATATACATAGTTCGGACTTTGAAGGAAGACCTCTCTGTGTACACGAAAAGTTAATAACTTTCTTTTAGTTTAAATTTAAATTATAAATACAAGAGGAAAAAAATATGTTAACCATTAATATTCAAAGAGCTGAATTCCTTCAAGTTATATTCGTCAAATTTTTTAAGAAAATATCTTATTTGTTGTCCTTGTGACCGTTCTTCTGCATCGAGCTAGATTAATGACGAGCCGGGACTATTTTTCTAATCCTGGATCTGAGGTTAGATCAAGCTCGCCCCATGACCCAAGCATATCACGAGCCGGGTCGGGTCCAACCCACTACGGTTCGGGCTGGATCGTGACCCATGGTGGGCTGGGCCATTGATTTCTGAGTCTTCAGTCAATATTGCCTTTTGGGGGGGACTGTTAGATATTTTGTTAAGAAAAGACAATTTTGCCTTCATGAATAGTAATAAACTTTTTATAATTAAACCATGTCTTAATTAGCAATTATTTATATGTGTAACTGCTATATAATTATGGGGAACGTTATAAAATTTATGATGAACGTTACGGAATTAATTACGGGTTTTGTAACGTCTTTTCCAACCATATATATATATATATCCGTATGTTGAGCTCAAAATGATAAGAACAAGTTTCTCTTGTTTTTCTTCTCTCCCCTACATATTATTTTCATCTACATTTTAGTTTTATTTTATGGGCAACTTCCTTCATCTGAGCTGAAGCTCTGCACTCTCGCCCGAGTGTAGAGGCCGGCCGTTTCCGGGGGTTTTTACCGCTAGGGGGGAGGGAACCATCTGCGCCAGGGCGATAGGCGGGTTCTCAATCTTCTAGGGCAGTGAATACACGACTGCTCCCGTCAGGCCTGAATTTCTTATCCCTTATTTATTTTAAATTTTCGGATTTATCTGCATGCTATAATCTTAATTATTTGATAAATTTCTAACAATCTAGAAGATTGAGATGTTTATAGCTTTTGATTTAAATCCGGAAAAATAATTTTTAAAGTTACTGTTCATCCGAATTAAAAATATATATATAAAAATTTTTGCTATTACTGTTCGCAATTTAATCAGAATTGCTGCTCATTGTAAAATGAAAATTACTGTTCATTAAAATAATTTACTGTTCATACGAATTTATAAATGCAGTACTTAATTGTTAATTATTGTTGCTAATTAATTTTAACAGTTAATTGCAAGGTTTTATACAAGAATGCACTTGAAAAATTTAAAGCACGTATGTACAATTATTATTATTATTATTATAATTTGTATAAGAGGTGGTACTAGAAAATGGTAACATAAATTTGGAAGGTCTCCTTTGTAGACAACCAATTTAAATTTGGAAGGTCTCATTTGTAGGCAACCGATTTAAATTTGGACGGTCTCCTTTGTAGGCAACCAATTTGTACCCTCTTATAATAGAAGAATTTTAAAAATTTTATGCATTTGAATTATGAAGTAAGAAATATATTTTAAGATACGAAATCATATTATGCTCTGCATGTATCTATTATTAATTTCATTTATGTATGTGCATATGCATAACTGCTGAATTTTTAGTTCCACATTAGTTTGAAATGTTCAGATATTAAGGTCAATCTGCACAAACACTATGTGTTTACATCTTCAAACATAGACTATGATCTTTTATGATCATAGATCATGACCTAATGTCAATTCCAAACAATATGCTGGACTAATTACAAAATAAGAACTTTATAAATAAATACAACGCCTGCTAGGCAAAGTTATGATTCTAGACTTTGTAAAGTCTGTGAAAAGAATCTTGATGACTCTTTAAAAAAGGGTCTATCCAGGAGTGTGGTTCTGGATTCATCGAGGGAGATGGGGTTAAGCCCATAGATGAGGTCACTGACAGCGGCAACCCAACCCTTATTTGGAGACGTAGTCCCAATGTCGGTTCAATGTGGTAGAAACAAGCTGGACTAGTGACACTCGTGTGGAGCATCGACCTAGATATATTTATATATCATTATGTAGCATTTGCTACTACCCCTTCTCTATGATGACGATGCTCTTATGATACAGCTGGCTAGGCTGAGTTTTACTCTTAATAAGTCCAACGCGTGTATTGTGGGGGGTATTAAATAAACAGCTGTAGTACCCTTTGAGGACTTACCTACGTGAGAGGAACCGTGATGGCCGCGGTTAGGGGGGGCTGGGCTAACCCCTAGAAACTCTCATGAGTCGGTTTATTGTGAGCATGGCCTTTAACGCTCAACCCGCTTTGCTCAATAGATGAAGCGTATTGTGTGTGTTTTCATCAATACCTGATTAAAGGGGCCTAATTCAAGGCCTAGTCCATTATGTCCCTCAGGTGGCGATGAACTCACTAAGGAAAGGTTCAAAGCCGAAAGCTACCTCTCCCGAATTCACGATACGAAAGGTTGCCCAACCTATATTTGATTTATGATTTCTTGATTTATTTATTGATTTCTGAGTCTTCAGTCAATATTGCCTTTTGGGGGGGACTGTTAGATATTTTGTTAAGAAAAGACAATTTTGCCTTCATGAATAGTAATAAAAAATTTTATAATTAAAACATGTTTTTATTAGCAATTAAAAATTTGTGTAACGATTATATAATTATGGGGAACGTTACAAAATTTATGACGAACGTTACGGAATTAATTACGGGTTTTGTAACGTCTTTTCCAACCCTATATATATATCCGTATGTTGAGCTCAAAATGACAAGAAAAAATATACAACAAGTTTTCTCTTGTTTTTCTTCTCTCCCCTACATATTATTTTCATCTACATCTTAGTTTTATTTTATGGGCAACTTCCTTCATCTGAGCTGAAGCTCTGCACTCTCGTCCGAGTGTAGAGGCCGGCCGTTTCTGGGGTTTTTTACCGCTAGGGGGGAGAGAACCATCTGCGCCAGGGCGATAGGCGGGTTCTCAATCTTCTAGGGCAGTGAATACACGACTGCTCCCGTCAGGCCTGAATTTCTTATCCCTTGTTTATTTTAATTTTTCGGATTTATCTGCATGCTATAATCTTAATTATTTGATAAATTTCTAACACAGCCTTGCTCTAAATACTAACTTTAATTTTCTTGTAATACAGTACTAATCTTTTCACTTGCAAAAGTCTCAAAAAAAAGGAAGGATAACTAGTAAAAAACATTAAAAAAATGTTATATTCAAACTCTTGTTGCGTGTGATTGTTAATGGGTCAAAGACAAATAGTCATGGCTACAGAGATTACATCGCTATCAGCAAGATGCCACCAGAGTACCAAACCCAATCCATTTCTTCAACACGCATCGCCATCTTCCTTATTGTTAGAGAGAGAGAGAGAGTTGTACAATACGACACAAGACACAGAACTCAATTTCTCTCTTTTTTTATATATTTTTTACTTTGAAATTTTAGAGGGAGAGATAGAGAGAGAGTTGTACAATACGACACAAGACACAGAACTCAATTTCTCTCTTTTAAATATATATATATTTACTTTGAAATTTTAGAGGAACACTGAACAACAGCAGAAGATGCAGCAGAGCTTATTTATTATTTCCCTTGCCATTACATTACAGAAACCAAAAATATCCTTATAACATTAACGCTTAGAATACTAAAAATGAAAATGTAATGGGCTTCCTTCCTTCTTCGGCTTCAGGAGGTCACGTGAGAAAAGCGGCGAGACCGGGCGGAGGAGCACGTGACTAAAGGACCAAAACTCAAAAAGGAAATGGTGTTTCCGTGATAAAAGTATCGCTCCTTTGGTGTGTCAGATCTGCAGACGTCATCCGAAGCAGGCCCACTGCCAAGTACCAGATGGGCCTGCCCATCTCATGGGCCGTAAACATGCTCAAATGTAGAGAATATACCACTAATTTGAGAAAACAAATTAACTGTATGAATTTCACATCACTCCCTCAACTTTGTGGTATTTTTCGTATAAGCCCACCGAACTTTCTTTATCTCGCATAAACCTTCTAAACTTTAGGTGTCTTACAAAACTCTCTTAACTTTAACATTTTCTGATCATATGGCCCCTACTTATAGTTTGCAGATAGCCAAAATATCCTTGAAAAAAAATTCTCAAATTTTATCATCTATTATTTCAAGACAGTGCTCCCCTCCCCTAATTTTATTTTATTTTTTTTCTCTCTCAAGAAATTTTATCTATTTTCAGATTACACGTTAGGGGGGTTAGGTAAGAAAAGATTAAAGTTGAGGGGGTTACGTGAGAAGTCCCCAAAGCTGAGGACGGTGGGGAGGTCTCGGTGGGGATCAACCCTAACTTTTAACTTGTGACTCATCCCGTAATACTTCCGACCGATTTTCGTCCTCTGCCCAGCTTTCTCTGCTTTGCTCTGGGTTGTACGGAACACACGCAGTTCGCGACGCGATTATTCGCTCAGCGCCCGGAACTCGCAGTGCGGTAGAAGCCTGCTGTTTAGGATTTTCCAATTTTGCCCCCCTATAATTCCTGCTCCCAAAAGCCAGAACACGATCCGATTAAGTCCGGTCAAACGTTAACCAAGTATCAGATCAGAACCAATCTCGAAAGGTGCTAGCGTGGAGTAAATCGGATTATATATGCCTGAATTCGAAAGAGGTTAATTAAAAACACTACAACCTTTGAGTGTAACTCAAACTTGAACCAAATAAAAATTAGCCAAATCGTAGTCCTAAACCAGTTTAACTGAAAATAGCAAAGTCAGGTTAAAACTTAATACCAGGCCTAGCTACCAAATCAAGTTTTGCTTATCTAGACAAATTATAACTAGACTCGCACTAATCTTATTTACCTAATAGATTGTCAATCATATTCTAAAGCATCACGCACTACATGATTGTTTGCATGAAAGTAACTATTAAGTAGCCAAGTAAAACAAGAAGGGGCTGCTTTTGCTACTTTCGGGAAAAAAATGTGTTTGTTTCTCTTGAAATGCTACTTTCGTACTTTTCATAAGTGGTGATCTGTATTCTTATTTCTTTTAAAAAAAATTCACTCCTCAGCTAAAAAGTATCTTGAAAATAGTTAAATCAACATCAATTTAGGAGTAAAATTAGTTTCTCTCTTCTTACTTTCACAACAAATAAAATAAATCAATTGAAACAAGAAATAATATTTTTACTATTTCTAAAAAATTGTGAGACAAATAAAAAAATTAATACTTTCACTACTTCATTCGTCACCTCCGGAAGGTTACTTCTTCTTTATAATTCTTTGTGTGATTAGTACTTGGAAAAATTGTGTCAGTGCCCCAAAAATAAAAACTTCATGTGTTGCATCCCCTTTGACTTTTCTCATGTGTTTTAGCCCTTAAATAGAAGATCTATGTTCTGCAGCCCTTCTTTAGCAATTATTACATGTCAACTAAGTATAGAGAGAGAATAAAAAAAAACCTAATGCTCTTATCTCCTCTATTCTTTCATGTTAAGTCTAAAATCAAGTTGAATTAGACTTAACATGAAAGTATAATTTCATGTTAAGTTTAATTTAATTCATGTTAAGTCTAATTTAATTTCTTTTAAGTCTAATTTAAATCATGTTATGTCTAATTCAACTTATTTCAAGTCAAATTTAATTCGTGTTAAGTTTAATTCAACTTGTTTTAAGTCTAATTTCTTGTTAAATCTAATTTAATTCATGTTATGTCTAATTTAATTCCTTTAAGTCTAATTTAAATCATGTTATGTCTAATTCAATTTGTTTTAAGTCTAATTTAATTGGATTTAACATGAAATTAGACTTAAAAAATTTAAATTAGACTTAACATGATTTAAATTAGATTTAAAAATTATTTAACATAATTAAAATTAGAATTAAAATAAGTTGAAATAGACATAACATGATATAAATTAGACTTAAAAAGAATTAAATTAGACTTAACATGAACCAAATTTGACTTAACATGAATTAAATTAAACTTAATATGAAATTAGACTTAAAGCAAGTTAAATTAGACTTAACGTGATTCATGTTAAGTCTAATTTAACTTATTTTTAGACTTGAAACAAGTTGAATTAGACATAACATTATTTAAATTAGACTTAAAGAAATTAAATTAGACTTAACATGAACTAAATTAGATTTAACATGAAATTAGACTTAAAATAAGTTAAATTAGACTTAACGTAATTTAAATTGGACTTAATATAAGCCGAATTGGACTTAACATGAACCGAACTGGATTTAACATGAACTATATTGGACTTAACATATAATCCATGTTAAGTCTATTTTATTTTATTTTAAGTTTAATTTCATGTTAAGTCCAATTTAAATTAGACTTAAAATTATTTAAATTAGACTTAGTAAGATTTAAATTAGACTTAAAACGATTTAAATTAGACTTAAAATGATTTAAACTAGACTTAATTCAAATCAAACTGGACTTAACATGAACCAAACTGGACTTAACATGAACTAAACTGAACTTAACACTAAACTGGATTAAAATTAGACTTAAAAGGAATTAAATTAGATTTAATATGAATCAAATTGACCTTAACATGAAGTAAAATTAGACTTAACATGAAATTAGACTTAAAATAAGTTGAAATAGACTTAACATGATTCATGTTAGTCAATTTCAATTTATTTTAGACTTAAATAAGTTGAATTAGACATAATATAATTTAAATTAGACTTAAAAGAAATTAAATTAGACTTAACATAAAATTAGACATAAAACATGTTAAATAGACTTAATATGATCTATGTTAACTCTAATTCAACTTAGTTTTAGACCTAAAACAAGTTGAATTAGACTTAACATAATTTAAATTAGACTTAAAAATTTAAATTAGGCTTAAAAAAATTAAACTAGACTTAACATGAATCAAACTGAACCTAATATGATAGATCTGGAGAGAACGGAGAGGAAGGAGAAATTGAGGGTACTTTGGGCTTTTATGTTTGTTTTTCTCTCTTTGTACTTAGTTAATTCGTATGAATTACATGAAAAAGGATTGAAGCACATGATGTAACATTTCTTAGACTTGAATCACATGGAAGAAAAAATAAAGGGGTTGTAGCACATAAGGATTTTATCTGTGGGATCTTGACCAATTTTCCTCAGTATTTTTTGTGACTAGTATTAAAATAAAAAATAAGATTTTTTTTTAAAAAAAACCAAGACCCTGTAGTGGCATTCTCGTTAAATTTCAGTCGCTCATAGGCATTTGCGCAAAAGGACCCCCAGCGTTTAAAGCGGCATCCACTCATGGCTCGTCTTCCATTAGTTTAGGGGCTGTTTGTTTCACCAGTTTATAGAATAGGATTAGTATTTGGGGTCTGACAGTGGCAAAGTTGTAATTTTTGGATTCTTTGTGAATCATATTCTGGAGTTTGACTCAGCAAAAATTTTGGGATTACAATTTCCATAAAGTAGCAACAGTGTCGGTTTTTTATAGAAACCCAAATCCGAGCTTAGGCAGCGAATTTGGGCGAGATTTCTGACAGTGATCTTCAATCGCGATTCCGATTCCTAATCCTATCGATTTCGATCCCTAGATCTGGAATCGCTATTCTGCTCCCGCCTCATCGCCTTCTTCTTCGCGCCTCTTCTAGCGCGCATCGTCTTCTTCTGCTTGGGGTCGGGGCTGTTACTCGAAACCCTCGATTTGTTTTCCACGAGCACCGAGTGGGTTTCTTACCTTCGATTCTTGGTGATCCCTTCTCAATCTTGTTCTGGTTCGAGTGTGATTGTTGGCTACGATGTTTTCTTTGACTTCGGTGGGTTTTTTGCTTGGACGTCGGCATTTTTCACCCTCTGCAGCTAGGTATAAATTTCCCCCCTCTTATTTACAACTTTATTTCTCCAGTGATTTGAGGAATTAATTTTAATTTTGCAACAACCAAGAAATAGAGGCTGATAGCAATTTCACTGATTTAAGAGATTAATTTCATAATATTACAGAAAAACAATGCATGCGGGTGACTGTGTGGGTTTTTTGTAAATGTGCAAGAATTAGGTTGTTAGATAGATAAACGACATGAAAAGAAAATGCATGTTATTTTCAAGATCTCTTTCTTGCACAAATCTAAATAAGGCCCTCAAATAATATGTTTCAAATCAGTCTTTTAATAACTGAAATTGTTGTTTTTGCTTCTTTTATTTTCTTTTTTTTTTATGTGTAAATTATTAGTAATCTAACCATATAGTTTGTTTGTTTTGGGTCTACCTTGCTTCTTGATGATTGTTGTGTAAATTATTAGTAATCTAACCATATAGTTTGTTTGTTTTGGGTCTACCTTGCTTCTTGATGATTGTGTGAGATGGAATGCAACATTAGTTAAATTAGTTTGTTTGTTTTGGGTCTACCTTGCTTCTTGATGATTGTGTGAGATGGAATGCAACATTAGTTAAATTAATTTTCATTTCAATTAGATTTCTTGCTTTAAAAGAAATAAATATTTGTATCAATTATGTACTTAATTTTGACAAGAAATAAATAGTCATCTTAAGTTGTAACTGTATGATAATTTTAAAACGGATGTAGATGGATATGGAAGATGAGGAAGAATTGAAGAGGATGTGTGCTAATACAGCTGTCTGTGTCGTGGTCACTTTGGTAACATGTATTTTGAGAATGCGTGCTAAGCGCAAGAGAATATCAAATTATACGAAGCAAGAAAGGATCAGAAAAATATATTGTAGAAAGGCTCACTTCAGACGTGTACTGGAGGGCTATCAAGATAGCTGCCAATCTTATATTAGAATGAGACCGAGGGCCTTTTTTAAACTTGTTGAAGTAATGAAAGCAAACGGGTTATTAAAAGATACGAGACACGTTCAAGTTGAAGAACAACTTGCTATGTTCCTGAGTATTGTTGGGCACAAAACTAAAAATAGAATAATAAGAACTGAGTTCATAAGATCAGGGGAAATAGTTAGCAGGTATTTCAATAAAGTCTTGCAAGCAATGAATGGATTACATGATCGGTACATGAAGCAAGCCCCAAAAGAAGTTCCCGAGGAGATTGCAACCAACTCAAATTATTTTCCTTACTTTAAGGTAAATTAAATACATACAACTTAACAATTTTCCAAATAAACTTATTTTTTTTAACTATGTATAATTTATAATTTTTTATAGGACTGCATTGGTTTGATAGATGGCACACACGTCGACGCGGTGTTACCTAGTGACCTAGTTGCACGGTTTAGAGGGCGAAAAGGGGTCACCCAAAATATCTTAGAAGTCTGCACCCCCAATAAACTATTTACTTATATCTTGGCTGGCTGCAGGGAGGGGGCAGCAAATGATTATAGGGTATTACAAGACGTCCTGTCCAGACCACAGTCGTACGGGCTCCGAGTTTATGATGGTATTCATTCTCACTTGTGCACATTATTAATAATATATTAAATACTTGGCAATATTTGAGATTTTAAAATACTGTTTAATTAATGTAGATAAATATTACCTATGTGATGCTGGATACACCACAATGCCAGGTTTTATATCCCTGTATCGCGGTGTCCGATATCATTTAAAAGAACACACCGGTAGGACACCAAAGAATAGGAAGGAGTTGTTCAATTTAAGGCATTCATCTTTAAGATCAAAAATTGAGTGCACATTTGGGATACTGAAGAATCGGTTTAAAATTCTTGGGGGGAAGCCGAATTATCCATTTCCCAGTCAAGTGGACATTGTACTAGCGTGTACTGTGTTGCACAACTTTATTACCTTGGAGGATCCGGATAATGATATTTTAAATGAAAATGTTGAAATTGATGATGATACTGGGGAAGAGACAAATGAGGACGATTCAAATGTGGTGGACTATACTCAAAGTAGGTCACTAAGAGAGGATCGAGATGTTAGAAATGAATGGAAGGAGTTACGAGATCAAATTGCTTGGGTGATGTGGGTGGATTATTGTGCAAAGTACAATGGTGGTAACACAATGGAGAGCGGTTTAACTTAGTGTGGTATTTGTCCTATGGCTATGTAATAACTTGGTGAATTTTAAATTACTGTTCACATCGATATTGTTTATTGTTTCTTTGCTTGTACCAAACCATTACTACTTTTATCACTTGCTCTTTTGTTATGTTGTTTGAACTAGAAATATCATCATTTCGTATATTCCTTAATAAATACATACATATCCCATATTGTTTTATATTTCTTTATTGTTAATATGGCTATGCTTACAAAATATATTAGGTATGGCTAACAATCCGGCAGATAAGCAAAGCGTGCCTTCTTATTCGAATGCAATGCCAAATGCTACATCAGGGATTAACATGAACTACATGCCTTCTCGACCACAGCCATTCACCTCACCTCCGCATACTTTCTCACCATTCACACCATGGGATGGTAATTATGGTGGGATGACACAGCCGCCAATGTCATACATGAGCTTGTTAGGCAGTCCACAAGGTTTGATGTTTCCCACAGCCAGTTCTCAAAGTAGTGAACCTAATCAATTTTCACCGAACACTGGTGATTCGGGTGGAAAGGATATTCATGACGTTGATGGTGAGGAGCACACTTCGCCATTGAAAAGAGGGAAAAGATTAGCCCATAAAAAAAAGTTCCGTGTGCCAGGTTGAACTCAAGAGGCGTGGCTAATAAGTTTTGGCTTCCAGAGCACGATGATGTGCTTATTCCTTATCTTGCTGATTTAGCATTGGATGGCATGAAGTCAGACAAGAACTTCAAGGCTGAAGCTTATAAAATGGCTGCCATGAAAATCAACATGCAATTCAGGACTGATTTCACTCACCTGCATGTTATTAACCACTTGAAATGTTTGAGAAACAAATTCAATGACATGAAAGCTTGCCTTGATATAAGTGGTGCTGGGTGGGATGAAACAAGTAAAATGATTACATTGGATGAGGAAACCTTGAAATCTTGGGCCCAGGTATAACAAATTCAGCCTTGAAGTTGTCACCTTCAATTTAATACATTTGATTCACTTCTTATAAGTATTTATTATTGCAGGACAAATCCAATTCTAAGTACAAAGCGTACATTAACAAACCCCTTCCTCACTTCAAAAATTTACAAGTTATCATGGGTGATGGTCAAGCCAAGGGTGATTTTGTTAGGCCCGTGTACGCTAACATTGGGTCTAGTAGGTCCATACCTATTCTCGATGATGATTGCGAGATTCTAGAAGAGAGTGAAACTGAACCACAGTCTGATACTTGCAACCAACCACGTTCTGGTGTTGTTAACCAACCACAACCCACTAGATATAAGACTAAGAGTAAAGACAACATGACTTCATCATCTAACAAAAAAACCAGAAAATCTAATCGTGAAGAGGAAATGCTATGTGCCTTTGTTGAGTCCAT
Organism: Asparagus officinalis; assembly: GCF_001876935.1. Taxonomy (NCBI): domain Eukaryota; kingdom Viridiplantae; phylum Streptophyta; class Magnoliopsida; order Asparagales; family Asparagaceae; genus Asparagus; species Asparagus officinalis. The sequence continues at coordinate 61,944,498 of NC_033794.1, read as the reverse complement.
GCCTCAGTCAATGAGAAATCAACACGTTATACACTGGACTGAGCAGTTGGCTGCAGCGTTGAAGGAACATAGGTCTGAATATTCCGAGGAGTTCCTCGATAGGGTTTTAGACCATTTATATGATAATGAACGTGAAGCTAGGAGGTTTTTCATAAAATCCGAGGAAGGTCAACAGAGGTACATCACAAAATTAGTTAACGACCAAGGTTGGCCGGATAGCTAGTTTGTTGGGTTTCGCTTATATTTTGGTGGATATTGTTGTGTTAATTGCAAACTATTAATGTTGCAATATGTATTTTCATTATGAAGAACATCTATGGGGTTTGTGGGATTGATGAATTAGTATATTTGCAATCTTCGTTGCAGGTAAGTATGGTCGTGGAATGATCAATGGGTTCTTTGAATTTTGCCAGGGGTCTTTTGATATCAGGTGAGTTGGTTTTGTGCCTGTTTTTTGCTTTGTGCAGCTCGTGCTGCTGCTGTTGGTTGGTTTGTGCCTGTTTTGAGCTTTGTACAGCTTATGCTGCTGCTGCTGGCTGATTTGTGCCTGTTTTGAGTTTTGTGCGGCTCATGTTGCTGCCGTTGGTTGGTTTGTGCCTCTTTTGAGCTTGTGTGCAGCTCATGCTGCTGCTGCTGGTTGGTTTGTGCCTGTTTTGAGCTTTGTGCAGCTCATGCTGCTGCTGCTGGCTGGTTTGTGCCTGTTTTTTGCTTTGTGCAGCTCATGCTGCTGCTGCTGGTTGGTTTGTGCCTGTTTTGAGCTTGTGTGCAGCTCATGCTGCTGCTGCTGGTTGGTTTGTGCGTGTTTTTTGCTTTGTACAGCTCATGCTGCTACTGCTGGTTGGTTTGTGCCTGTTTTGAGCTTGTGTGCAGCTCATGCTGCTGTTGCTGGTTGGTTTGTGCGTGTTTTTTGCTTTGTGCAGCTCATGTTGCTGCTGCTGGTTGGTTTGTGCCTGTTTTGAGCTTGTGTGCAGCTCATGCTGCTGCTGGTTGGTTTGTGCCTGTTTTTTTGCTTTGTGCAGCTCATGCTACTGCTGCTGGTTGGTTTGTGCCTGTTTTAAGCTTGTGTGCAGCTCATGCTGCTGCTGCTGGTTGGTTTGTGCCTGTTTTGAGCTTGTGAGCAGCTCATGTTGCTGCTGCTGGTTGGTTTGTGCCTGTTTTTTGCTTTGTGCAGCTCATGCTGCTGCTGCTGGTTGGTTTGTGCCTGTTTTTTGCTTGTGTGCAGCTCATGTTGTTGCTGCTTTGGTTTTCCTTGCCTGTGGGTTACTTATTGTTTTGGTTTGCCTTGCCTGTGGATTTCCTTGCACTTGATATGTGGCAATGCTGATGATCAACGTTTTCTGATAATGCAATCTAACTTACATCGTTTATTATAACCAGATGAGGCAAAAGGGGATGAGATTGCAGCCTACATTGAATTGATAATGTCTAGGCGAGGCAATTCATCCTTATAATGCAATCTGTAATAAACATGTTTAAGTTATAGGTGGGGCAATCAATGATGACAAGTTGATCTATTACTGAGCCATACAATATCAATTAGAATTTGTACCCAGTTCAAACAACAGTTTTCATTACACCCTCAGTAGTTTTTGCAAGTACAGGTACATGACATGAAGTTTGTAATAATTAAAATAACACAAAAAATTGCTAAGAAAATTGCAGAAATTTTCCAAACTAGTAGTTGATTTTTCGACAAGTCTCAAATCTTTCTTCAGCTTCTTTGATTGCAAAATATATTTTTCTCCGTGTAGGATCTGAAATAGATACACTAGAACACTATAAGGGGGGGTGAATAGTGTTTTTTTAAAACTATTGCAAAGTAGATAATAAATTGCAAAGAAAAATGGCAATCTCAGAAATTTGCAAACACAAACACAAGGATTTTATACTGGTTCCACCAATCCGGTGTACATCCAGTCCCCAAGCAAATCCCGCTTGAGAGTTTCCACTATGATTTTGAATAAACTTACAAAATCAAACGCAAACCTGACCAATTTGCAAGTCCCTGCAAATTGCAACACCAATTGACAAACTCCTTGCCAATTTGAACCCCAATCTCTAAGCCAAGAGATTAACCCTCTCACAACCGAGAGAAAACTTGTTGTAGCAAGAACACAATGATCCTATAAGCCTTGAATGTGTATTGAAGTGCAGCAGTGGCTTAGGATACTTTTAATTTCTGTAGAATTGCCTAATGATTTGTTTTTGATGAAAATATATAGGCAATTTTTGAAACTCCTCTTTTTCAGAAAATCAGAATATTTTTCACTTGAAAAATTGCACAAAGATCAAAGCTTATGGGTATGTATACCTATGCAATTTTTCTGAACAAATAACCTATATATAGCCCTTGAAAAGACAAGTTTTTAAAGTTTAAAAATGTTTAAAAACGGCTAAAAAACTGTCAGAAATTCAAATTCTGAAAACTGAAAAACTGTCTCTTGTAGTCGACTACTGTAGTCATTAGTCGACTACACTGAGTTCAAACAGACTCTGTGTTTTCGAAAAGTGTTCTCAGTAGTCGACTATAATGCTCATTGGTCGACTACACTGAAATTTGACAGAAACTTGAAAACTGATATTTTCCTTCAGTAGTCGACTACTGTAGTCATTAGTCGACTACACTGTAAAAAGACAGAAACTTATAAATTGGAATTTGAGTTCAGTAGTCGACTATAATGTTCATTATTCGACTATACTGTAAAAATACAGAAACTTATATTTCTATCAAACACCTCAGTAGTCGACTATAATCTCTATTAGTCGACTATACTGTAAATTGACAGAAACATGTATTTGAGTTCTATACATGAGTAGTCGACTACTATTCTAATTAGTCGACTACTAAGGTCAAAAATTCAGTAAAAAAAGAGTTTTTATAATTAAGTTTTAACTACTATTCTAATGGTTAACATAGGGGATTTCTATAGTTAACCAACACACTAAGCCTGTGTTAGTGTATTCTAAAAATGTGGGTATGTGCGTGTGTGTGATCAAGGCTTGTACAAAAATTCTAAGTAAAGAAAAATCAAATTACATTATCTTTTGTTCTTCATTTTCTTCACTTCAAAATGCCTTGATATCCACTTGCACTTGTACATATTCTGATATTGAAATCTGCATATGAAAGTTAGTGCACACACAATATAGATTGTTATCATCAAAACACTATCATGGAGATATGATAGTCAACATTCTCCCCCTTTTTGATGATAACAAATAATTTATGCATCATATTAAAACTTAAAAACATATAATACTTACTCCCCTTGCATATATGCAAAGTTTTTAACATACATAATAAAAACACAAATAAAAACACAAATTAAAACACAAAACTTAACTATTTCTCCCCCTTTGTTATCAACAAAAAGAGGAATTTAAACATAACATAAT
>NC_033794.1:61934494-61940102 GCF_001876935.1 Asparagus officinalis | reverse complement strand
AGAAGTAGACTTAACTCTTGTAGCTCACTAAATAATAAGATCATGTTAGTTAGTAGACGATCCATAGAATATTTCATATTCTACAGCTAGTATTTTTGTAAATACATGTTTCCGAGTTATTATAGGATGTAGACATAGACGATTCCTTATATACCCTATCACTATTATATATAACCCTATATAATGGACTAATGTCTAAAAACAAAAAATCTGAACTATAATATGATACATATCGATACTAATATATGTACCGTACTACTATACCCATATATATAGGATAAGATATAATGGTATAAACTCACCTACCTAATATCCGCGTATATACCGGTACCTATCTACGCTAACATCAACCAGCCTACCCCTATACCCTAGTGTATAGTAGCCGGGTAAGGCTATACTATATAGATAGCTCACTACCTATATACGTCCGCTTCTTATACTAATATACTATGGCGTGCCGATTACTTAATTAACTAATATGATAACGTATAATAATATATTAGTACTATATAGTATATATCAATACGCGTACGTATCACCCCCCCGTCGCCCCATTAATATATACCCTATCGCGTAGCTATACGGTATATATATTTCATATAGTATGATATATCTGTATCATAATGTATATATCGCTAGCTACTTATATATATACCACTCATAATGACCTATATACTTCGTAGTTTATCTATGCTATTATATATAACATATATATTTAGTACATGATATAGCAGCTATAATTAATAATATATAGATCTACTATATATACCTATCCGTGCGTAGAATTATATACTTAATATAGATATATATATATATATAGTGTATATATCCTAAGCATACTATATTAGATATATATATAGTTATAATACTATAGCTATATACTGGCTATCCTATATACCCCCCTCACCTACTATTACATATATATGATAATACTATCTATCACTATAGTTACCATAATAACGTATAGTAGTGCTATATATATGCTAGGCGTATGATATATATACTATATTATATGATAGCCGCTAGTATATATATGATAATACCGTATATATATATATACATCACTATATAGCACTATAGTATAGTATCATACTATATATAGACTTATTTATATATCTACGTTTAGTATAGTAATATATATATTATATATTATATAATAATAGGTATTTGTTTAGCTATATATGCTATATATGTAATAACTATATATATATATTATATATCTATATATAGTATATATATGTAGTATAATATATACTATGTATATTATATATTATAGTAAGTATAATATATGTATAGGTATAAATATATATATAATACTAGTAGTATATATGATATATATTAGTATGTTATATATTATGTATATAGATATATAGTAGTTTATTTTATTTGTTAGTATAATATATTATATAGTTTTTTTTTTTTTTTTTTTTTTTTTTTTTTTTTTTTTTTTTTTATTTTTTTTTTTTATTTTTTATTTTTTGTTTTATTTTTTTTTTTTGTTTTTTTTATTTTTTTTTTTTTTTTTTTTTTTTTTTTTTTTTTTTTTTTTTTTTTTTTTTTTTTTTTTTTTTTTTTTTTTTTATTTGTGTAGTGGGTTTGTTTTTTTTTTTTTTTTTTTTTTTTTTTGTGTGTGTGTTATGTATATTATATATATATATTACTATGATATATTAGTAATATATAATAGTATAGGAGTTTTCGGGATGCGAAAAGTCGTCCTTGCTGTGGCGAAAAAGCAAATTGGGTTTCATTTTGGTGAACAGCCTGAACACCCTTGACCGTTGGATTTGGTCCCCAATTCCCAAGTGAAGATGAAACTCCCCGTAAAGGCGCCTTCTCTCTCCCCAGAACCCAAACCAGTCTCTCTTCCCAAATCCCTCTCTTCTATCCTTCTCATCTCTTCATGCCGTCGAGCTCGACCGACAACCTCCTCCTCCGCCTTTCAGCCGCCGACCGACAACTCCTCCTCCTCCTTCAACCTCCTCCTCCGCCTTCAGCCGCCTACCAACAACTCCTCTTCTCGCCGTCGAGCTCCGCAGAACCCAAACCCTCTTGGATATCGCAGATCGAGATCGAGTCAGAGCGCAACTCGATCTGCGATGGGATCTTAAAGCCTTCTTGATTCGAACCTCGTTCCCTCGGCCTCTGTGATGGGATCTTGCTGTGTACCCCGTGGTTGCCCTCGGTATCATGACCACTGGAGGGGTGTTCTCCGGTGTGAATCCGTAGGCGCTGGCGTCGGAGACAAGGAAGCAGGTCGAGGATTCGGAAGTGAAGATCGTCGTGGCCGACGAGGCGACTTATGATAAGGCGAGCCCCCTGTAACTCCTTGTGTTCCGTATGGGGTTCTATTTGGTATTCAAGCTTTTAGTTCAAGCTTAGCCTTGTTTTTATTTATTTGACCTTGCTCTGGAACAATTAATGATGGCCTACATGTGATACCTCAGTGTTAATGATCATTAAAATTGTGTGCTTGTTTTGATTTTCAAAAAAGAAAAAAAGAAAGAAAGAAAAAGAAATGGAATCCATTCATCTTGGTAAATTAATTCGGGATATGTATAGCACCAGATAATCCCTATGTTCATTCATCTTGTAGTAATAGCCAAGAAAATCAGTACATGTTTCTTGTGTATTGATCTTTTTATTACTTAAACAAGAGTTGATTTGCTATAAGCTGTGTTTATTTTGCAATGCATCATCCAAATCTTATTCTATCATAGAAAACAACTCCTTGTACAAATAATGAAAACACTCAATTTTTATGTAGATACACAATTAACGCTGCAGCCTCTTAAAAATCTGGAAACATATGGAGAAACTAGATGAAAATCTACTCCTATGGAATGTGATGTTGTTTATTGATAGTGAACTAGAGAGATGTTGTTTTTGATTATTTAATGTTTAATTAATATGGAATGTGATTCACTGTTTTGTTTTGAGTTTTTGATGAATGGACTAATGGATGTTAGTATTGGTTTTTGTAGATGGATCGGACTTCAATACTTGGAGATACTATTGACTACATGAAGGAGCTCTTAGAAAGGATCAAGAAGCTACAAGAAGAGATTGAAGTTAGTTCAGATTGAAGTTAGTATTGGTTTAAGCACAAAAATGTATCTCCAATTGCTGTGAACCATTCCAAAGTACTCAGTAGATTGAATCAGAATTGTGATTCAGATTGAATCTATTATTATGTACTCTAAGAATTTCTGGGATGTAACTTTTGTTCAGGTTGAGATTTGTATCAGAATTATGTTACAGAATTGTGTTTCAGTAGGGTGCTTTTTGTTGTCAATTCATCAACAAGAATGTTATGTGTGAAAACTTTAAGAAGCTGGAAATACAAATTTGTTGTCATTCTTTTTCTTTAATGAAGCAATTGTTGTAGTAAGTTTTATTTTTATGAGCATCATGTTACTTATTACTAGCTAGTCTCACTCAACACAGAAAGTTGAGTTATGTATCATATAATTCCTGTTTATGCTAAGGAAAAATCTGATGTGTCAAGTTCGCTTGATTGAACTCGACATTTGAGGGGTCCTCAATCGTCTCATCTCTTAAATACCAGAGTATCTAAAGCCTCCTGAAACCAACTACATAACCAACCAACCCAATAGCTGATACCAAGGCCAAGAGCAAGGGGATGAAAATCAGAAATAAAACTTGCTAAACATTATTACAGAGCAAGCACACAACTGAATCATTGGCTGCACCAACACATCACAACTAAATCATTGACTACACACAGCCAAAAAATTGCTGAAAATTAAGACAAGCACACAACTGAAATCCAAGGGCTAATACTACAGAGTATCAGCAAGCACACAACTGAAACACAAATTCAGACTCACTAAAGGCCAACCAAAGGCTTCTTATCAATTAATTCAACAATTCATACAATTTGCTTTTAAACATCACATTTCCTCATCCATAAAAAGGAAAAAAATACACAATAAAAAACTATTAAAACCAAAAGTGATATCAAAGTTCCTCTCTTGAGCAACATCATCATCCTCTTCTCAAATTGAAGCAAACCCTCTAATATGAATCTCATATCTCTCAACCACATTTTCGTATATGAGTCCTCCCCCTAGCCTATTCAGCCCTCCCCTCCCCCTAGCATTGTCCGCCCAATGACATTTTCTGGCATGTGAACCCCAGTGGCAAGGGCATTTCTGGCTTGAATTGCGTACTTGCGATCTCTTCTGATTCCGGTGATTGAGTTTCTGAAGACTAGCTTCTCAAAACCCCATTCTCTGTGGAACATAATTAAGAGTGAAACATAATTAAGAATGAGGAGTTTTCAGGGATGAAAACAGAGTCTAATTAATAGTAGAGATTGGAGATTTGGAAATAATAGTAGTAATGCAGCAAAATCTCTTCAATCCCTGTCATGGCTACAATGCTACTCTAATATATTCTGCCGTAGAAATGAGAATTAAGTTTATTGTAAAGATCTATACAAAGATGGCCCAAGTCCACGATCTAATTCATTAGTTTCCTGTGAGCTATTACACAAAAGAATTAAGGAAAATAAATCCTTACAGCAGTTGCTAATTTGTTATCAGTAAAACAAGTTATCTCACACCTAGCAGAAAAGGTTCATATCCCTTGAAATCGTCATTTTACACAGTAATACTATATCAAGATATATATATTTCAGCACTAGTTTTATTACGTCGTCCTATGCTAAATTACACTTCTGAAAGAGGAAATGTCAAATCCAAAGCAAGTTTCTCTATATGCACATCACTTGCCTTTGGATCTTCAAGGAATTTCCTGGTGAATCTTTCCAAGCTGAAATTCCCCTTAGATAATATTTACATTATCTCTTAACGTAGAATTAGATTAACTTTTGGCATTTACCACCATGAGAATAAGACATTATAATCTATGTTCAAAGGATTAGTTTACAATTAGATGAGATAAGCTTTCTGATTTCCAAGTTTGGCTGAAAACAATAACCACTGATTCAATTCATTCAAAAGTAACAACCAATTCCTGACTATATAGCATTTCAATCTCCAAATATATTCGACATATCATGCAATTTAGACTGAAGAGAATAAGTGCAAGAAAAGCTACATGTGAGTGCAAGAAAAGTGATGCATACTATCCCCTCTGATTGTGACAAAAAAAAACTAAGAAGCTTTCACTGACATGATGAAGAAAAACTAACTACAATCATTAACATAACGTACCTTCAACCACGTCCATCGTTCCTCTCCATTTTCGCTAGTAATGCTTATTCCTCTTTAATAAGATTAAAGAGGAATAAGTTCCTAAAAATAATCATCAGAGGGCTTACGTTTTCAAACCTAGAATATGGCATAGATTAATGAGTAAGCTTTTTCCGCATTAAGGTTATCGTTCCTGTCCATCTCGAACCTCGACGTCTCATCCCTAAACCCTAATCTCCCCCCGTCCCCTTCCCCCCAGATCCAAACCCTACCGTCGACCACCAGCGCCGAGTAAAACAGCCGGCAGGTTACGCCCACTTCAACCCCTTTGCTGGCGGCCTCAGCGCTCGAGCAGCTACAACTTCGAGATGATGAAGATGAAGGATCGGAGACTGGATCTCGTGGAGGAGGATCGGTCTTGGAGGGGG
>NC_033794.1:61928600-61932816 GCF_001876935.1 Asparagus officinalis | reverse complement strand
TCTTTAGATACTATACGCTATTACGCCCTCTCAATCTGTACTAGAGGCTAAACGGACAGATTCAATTTTAAGAATAGGAAGCATTGTGCTAATAATCCCTTTGTATCTTTAGATACTATACGCTATTACGCCCTCTCAATCTGTACTAGAGGCTAAACGGACAGATTCAATTTTAAGAATAGGAAGCATTGTGCTAATAATCCCTTTGTAAAGATGTTGGCCAACTATCTTTAGATACTATACGCTATTACGCCCTCTCAATCTGTACTAGAGGCTAAACGGACAGATTCAATTTTCTTTAGATACTATACGCTATTACGCCCTCTCAATCTGTACTAGAGGCTAAACGGACAGATTCAATTTTAAGAATAGGAAGCATTGTGCTAATAATCCCTTTGTAAAGATGTTGGCCAACTAAAGTTGAGTGGGAACATAGCTGACAACAAGATCTCCATGAGCAACTCGTTCACAAACAAAATGATAATCGACCTTATGTGTTCGTTCCGACCATGAAGAACCGAATTTGCGGTTACGTAGGTGGTGCTAACATTATCAGATAACAGTTTGGTTGGTTGTTTAATGAGAAAGCCAAGTTTAGCAAAAACGTATAAAACAACATCGTCTTGGCGACAGTATGTGCCATTGCTCTATATTTAGCTTCAGTTGATGACTTTGAGACTATTAATTATTTCTTTGAGCACCAAGAAATCAAGTTAGGGCCAAATAAAATAGCATAACCAATGGTGGGCATTTTTCCTAGTCAGCATCAGAGTATACCACAATAAGAGTTGGGTCCTTTGCCTTTCGAAATAGAACATCATGATCTGTTGTACCTTACAAGTACATGTATATCCTCTTGGAAACATTTAGATGAATAGTACAAAGAGCATGCATAAATTGAGGTACAACATGAATTGCGAATGCAATATCAGGCCTAGTCATCATAAGATAATATAAAGCACCTACCATGCACATATATTCAGTATCATCAGCAAGTAATTCTCCATCATTAATAGAAAGTGAAGTCCTAGCGGCTAAAGGAGTATGAACAGATTTTAGGGTGTGAAATTAAAACTTTTGTAATAGATCATTCACATATTTGTGTTGAGACAAAAAAATTCTACCCAGGTTTAGGACCACCTGAACACCCCAAAAATAATGAAAATTTCTAAGATCTTTCATGGCAAATTGAGATGACAAAAGATGAATGAATTTATGTAGAAATGGAGATGAATTACCAATATCATAATATGATATCATCGACATATAATAAAAGAACCATAATATGTGAGCACATATGGTATATAAACATAGACGCATCAGTTTGATGACATTTAAAATCAAGGGATAGAAGAAAGCTGCTGAATCTGTGAAACCAAGTCTGAGGAACATGTTTTAGCCCATAAATAGCTTTGTTAAGTTTGCAAACATGACCTGGAAATTGAGGATGAACAAAGCCACGAGGTTGATATGGACGTATTCTATTAAACTACCATGAAGAAAGGCATTCTTAACATCAAATTTTCTAACAATCCAACCATAAGATATAGCTAATGATAGAACAAGATGAACAACAGTTGGTTTGACAACAACACTAAAATTTTTATGAAGATCAATACCGACTTGCTAGTGAAAGCTTTGAGCACCAACCTAGCTTTGTACCTCTCAATCAAACCATCTGAATTATATTTAATCTTGAAAATCAACTTATATCCAACTAAAATTTTCCATTCATCAGATAGAACCAACTGCTAGGTGTTATTGTCGAAAAAGTGCATTAAACTCTTTTGCCATTGCATGTTACCATTTAGGATCTTTAGATGCTTGTGTAAAATTATAGTGTTCTATCTTAGAAGCAGTAGTGTGTAGAAATAAAATGTTACGGGATTGGACAATTCTAGATTTTAATATATTCTGCATAAAATGAATATTGATAACAAGCGAGTGAGATACGAGGACATTTGAAGTGGTCGCAAGTGAAGGAAGTGTAGAGAGTGTAGAAGGTGAAGACAAATTAGGTGAATGCTTGGTGGATTCACTGGCAGTCAAAGGCAACGGAGGGCGAGTCAATCCAGTAGAGGAACTTGTTAAGGGCAATGACTAAATAAGGAGGTCTGAAACTAGCCCTTGCTCAGATGTTGGGGCTATATATGAGATGGTTTCGATTGAAGGGTAAGAGACCACCCCTTGCTTTGAATGTAGAGTAGTAAAATATGTGGTTGTAGGTGGCAAAGGTCTAAAAGGAGAACACTATGGTGTGTAATTTTGTGTAAGATCAGATGTAGCGACAAAAAGAATCGGAGATGTGTCATGAGATTTGTCAAGAAAATATAAGGATAGAGGAACATGGACTCATAAAACTGCACATGACGACTAAGATACACCGACCAATGCCAGGATCAAGACATCAGTAACCTTTATAATGTGGATCATAACCCAAAAATGCAACATTTGACCTTGGTTGTAGTTTATTCATAGACTGAGGTGTAAGATTTGGAAAACATTCACACCCAAAAGTTTTTAGAAAATTATTACTATGGACCTTTTTGAAGAGTTTTTCATACGAAAAAATCTCATCTAAATTAGGAGTAGGCAGATGATTGATCAAAAAGACAATCATATAGACAACATCTACCCAATATTAAGATGACATGTGAGCATCAATTAATAATGTACAAGTCATTTCAATAATGTGATGTTTTCATTTTGCCACGCCATTTTGTTGGGTGTATCAGGGCAAGATTTTTGAAAATATATACCATGGTCCAAAAAATATTGCTTGAATTGTTTATTGTCAAATTCTTTTCGTTCATCACATTGAAACATTTTAATTTTACAATTAAATAGGCTTTCAACCAATTTTCGAAAAGTGATAAAATGATTAAACACTTTTGATATTTTTCATAGGATATATCCAAGTGAAACGAGTACAATCATCAACAAAACAAGCATAATATCAAGATCCCAAATTAGATCAAATAGGAGATTGCCACACAATAAAATGTATTAAATCTAGTGGAGTATTAAAACAATGCTCAATTCAACATCATAAAAAGGGCAACCAATGTGATTTCCCCAACCTACAAGAAATACACTTGTTCTCAAATCTACTAGTCATGACAATGGCTTTATTTGACTTAAGTTTATTTAAGATCCTACTACCACAATGTCCTAAACGATAATGCCAAGTATTAGTGAACTCTTGCAATGCAAGTGTTTGCGGTGAAAGTTGATGTTTCCATTGCTATCGAATCTATTACAACTTTAGTCGTTACAATAAACTCGAATGAAATAAAAAGTTGATCTTTTTATAAGACCTCCTTACACAATGAAAATAAAAAGTTTACAACTTTATCAAACAAACGCAGGGAGATCGTTTATCAATCTTCTGCTTGCGTGGGTGTCTTTGCCTGTGCCGGGGTTTTCAAACAAACGCAGGGAGATCGTTTATCAATCTTCTGCTTGCGTGGGTGTCTTTGCCTGTGCCGGGGTTTATCCGTGGACCACCGTCGATCAGATCTGATTGCTAAAAAATTAGGCAGAGCTTCGTCTATTCGTGAAGGGATCGAGAAACTGTAGCTCTTATCTCGGCGAAGTGAGATTGTAGGCTGTCTAAAAATCACAATAGATAGCTGATCCCCATCAAACACCGATGATGGAAGTTACAATCTGACGACTTTCAGAAGGCTACAATTTGAAGACTTTCACGTAGATCACTGAAGGTTACAATCTGACGACCTTCACGACAACCGATGAGAGCTCTAGTTTAACAGCCTTCACCATCAACATCGAGAGTTACAATCTGACGACTCTTGCATATCAAAGAGCTAAAGTAAAGATTACAAAATGACGATCTTTGCAACGCTTCGACAGAAAGAGACTACAAATCAATGGTCTCTTCAAATCAAGACGTGGAAGTCCTCCCCGCGTACCAGCATCAAGATGCGCCGCGTTCATAGCCACGAACGCAGCTCAAATGCAGCTCCAAAAGTTGCAAACGCAGCTTAAATCGCCACTGGACGCAGCTCTATTCGCTGCCCGACGCAGCTCAACATCGCTGCCCAACGCAGCTCAACATCGCTGCCCGACGCAGCTCAACATCGCTGCACAACGCAGCTCAACATCGCTGCACAACGCAGCTCAACATCGCTGCACAACGCAGCTCAACATCGCTGCACAACGCAGCTCAACATCGCTGCACAACGCAGCTCAACAT
>NC_033794.1:61898137-61922686 GCF_001876935.1 Asparagus officinalis | reverse complement strand
AACTGATGAAGGCTCTAATCAACAACCTTCACAATCAACATCGAGAGTTACAATCTGATGACTCTCACATATCGAAGAGCTAAAGCAAAGATTACAAAATGACGATCTTTGCAAAGCTTCGACAGAAAGAGACTACAAATCGACGGTCTCTTCAAACCAAGATGTGGAAATCCTCCCCGCGTACCAGCATCAAGACATACCGCGTTCATAGCCACGAACGCAGCGCAAACGCAGCTCCAAACGCTGCAAACGCAGCTCAGATCCGCTGCCAAACGCAGCACAAACGCAGCTCCATCGCTGCCCAAACGCAGCTCTTCACCGCTGCCGAACGCAGCTCCATCGCTGCTCAAACGCAGCTCCATCACTGCCCAAACGCAGCTTCCAAGCTGCCAAACAAACACAGCTTCCAAATCGCTGCAAACGCAGCTCAGACGTAGATTCCAACGCTGCAAACGCAGCGTCTAATTGCTGCGTCTGAGCTTCCAGACGATGCGTTCAAGCTTCCAGACACTGCATTTGAATGCAGAATTCACGTCAGAACGCGGGCCTGCGTTTGACTCGTTCAAACACGAGCTGAACGGTTCCAAAACCGTTTCCCACGATCTGAGGGGATCACAACTCCACTCAGGAGTGATTTAAGGGGGTGGTTACATCCCATTAGCCCCACTTAGGAGCGAATTAAGGAGGTGGTTATACCCCTTAATCCCCTATAAATAACTAAGAAATCAACTTAGTTCAGGGCTGGATCTTTCGAGTTCGGTCTATTGGAACTTCCTGGCTCGTCAACAGGATCCTTAGAGCATTTCTGGAGCTTTGGAGATCGGCAACAAGATCTTCTTTATCCTTGGCTTATAACTGACTTTCGGTTAAATCAACTCTTTCATAGAGTTTCAAACTCATTCAGAGTTCTCCACAACGTCAAATCGTGAGGAGAAGACCACATTCCAGTGAAACAAGACATCGGATCGTCAACGAGAAGCAAACTCGACGCGAGCATTCGAGGGAGGCATCTCATCGCCACCGTGAAGAACCCAGAATTAAATAAAGGGGAGAATCCCGATCATTCTCTTCTCTTTTGTAATCGAAAATCCAATTGTAACTGAGATTAAAGGAATACAAATCAATTTTTCTTTTATTTCTTTTACTGCAAATTTTTCCACAAACAGAGATAATTACTCTTCTTAAGATTACCACAACGGGATAATCCTAAGGAACGAACCCGGGGAACTGCAGATCTGAAGAATCTCTCTCTCTTGTGTTGAAGAACTCGATCCGATCTCTCCTCCTCCTCTCTGAAATCCGTGCACTTTAAGTCTTCAATCCAGCAGGGCTTCGCCGAGGCACGAGAATTCCAGATCTCCCCCAAAAAATAAGGCTACAGGGCTTCTATTTATAGGCATGGGACAAAAACAGCTTGGAGACACCCCATGGTGTCTCAAACTGGGCCGAGACACCCTAGGGTGTCTCAACTTGGGCCGAGACACCCAAGGGTGTCTCGGCCTTGGCCGAGACACCGTAGGTGTCTCAGTTTAGCCTGAGATGCTCGTTATGCCTATTTGATTGTTTTCGCCGTAAATTCTTCATCCGAACTCGGATTTGAGTGATTCCAAGTGCGTTGGAAAGCTGACGGGGAGTTCTATAAGCTCCAATGATTAAATCATCCGCGGAATAAATGAGACACGAAGGGTATTTTACCGTTTGTGAACGATACGAGGTTCCCGACCGGTTCATATCTTCATCATTCCGAAGTTCCGTTGTTTCACGTAGTTCGTCGGTTTACTTCAAGCGTTCACCGATATCAATCAAGCTTCTATGAACCAGATGGTGACGTTCATCATCATTTCTTAACACTGAGCTGTTCGTGGAGACCTATAGGTAATTTTCGATGCCTACAGATACCCCCTCCAAAGCATTTCAGACTCGTTTTCTTTTGTAGAAGAGGCTGGAATACTTTGGATGTGATTGGTCCAGCCTTCAGTCGGCGGAAAGGACCTATAGTTAGCTTCGATTCTTGACTCCTTCGATTTTTAGTCTACTCGATGCTTTGATGAATAGCTAAAATCCTTCCGGCGCTGCATTTATCGTCTGCCCGTCGTCGAAGTCTCAAATCTATAACTGATGAGTTGAGTTTGGCTCGTGTCATTGAGTTGACTTTTTTATCGCAACGCGTTGACTGGCGTTGACCTAGGATTACGCGTTGATCGGCGTTGACCTTAGGGTTTTGAACATCGAACGTTGACTTTTGATCGCAACGCGTTGACTGGCGTTGACCTTAGGGTTTTGAACGTCGAACGTTAACTTTTGATCGTAACGCGTTGACTGGCGTTAACCTAGGATTACGCGTTGACCGGCATTGACCTAGGGTTACGGATTGCTCGACGTTGACACAGTTTACACTCGTACGTTTACTGGAGTATACACAGTTTAAGCTCTTAAGGTATTGAAGCACGGCGGTCCCAAGTGTCGGGGTTGCAGGACCAACTGTTAAAGCTGATTCATCTGCATTTGTGGATCTTATCTTAATGTTGTTGGATAATCGAGTCACGAGACCAACTAACAGAGCTGATGCATCAATAACTCGCACTTATAGAATTTTTGGCAAATTCTCAGCCATCAACGGGTTTGATGAGCCTTTACCGACTACCATTTGAGTCGGGCTAGCATGCAGATTGTTTAGATCCATTCTGCACATAACGTTGTGCTAAAAGAGTTAACTCTTTTAGTGCTACGACATTGAATACGTAGACTTCGTCTTTCTCACGGGAATAGACTACCCGGCAACGTGTGTTAGACGTAAGCTTAGGATTTTTGGCAAATCCTCAGCCCTCAACGGATTTGATGTGCCTTTACCAACTACCGTTCGAGTCGGGCTAGCAAGCGGATTGTTTACATCCGTTCCGAATGTGACGTTGTGCAAAAGGAATGAACTCCCTTAGACTTGGTGCTACGACTTCGAATACGTAGACTTCGCCATTGTTACGGGAACAGGCTACCCGGCAACGCGTGTTAGGCGCTGACTTATCCTTACTTAGGATTCAGGATAAAAGTCCCCAGACTCGGATTCTGGTGTCTTCTTCAACCGGTAAAAGACTAAACCGGCAACGCGTGTTAGGCGTTGGCTTATCCTTGTTTAGGCTTCGGGATAAAATTCCCCATGCGTGTGAGGCACGGATTATGGTGTTATTAATAACAACCTGCCATAATGTTGAATATGTGGTCTTTTGTCCTTTTTACGGTCAAAGACTAACCGGCAACACATGTTAGGCGTTGACCTATTCCTACTTAGGATTCGGGATAAAATTCCCCATACATAAAAGGCATGGATTTTTGTTGCTACGATGCTGAATACGTAGACTCGGTCATTTTTACGGGAACGAACCACCCAGCAACGCGGGTTAAGCGTTGACTTATCCCTACTTAGGCTTCGGGATAAAATACCCCAGACTGGATTCTGGTGTCTTAGGAGTCGAGATAAAGTTCCCCGTGCATAGGATGTACGGATTTGAAGTTGAGAATTGTGTCTTTTCTCAGGGTAAAGACGAACCCAAAATGAAAGAGGAAGAATTTTATATTCTATCTCCCGGCACCAAAGAGGAAGAATTTTATATTCTATCTTCAGTTGGAAAGGAAACTCAAGGTGAGATCTCCATCCCCAGAATCCGAAATGATAAAACTAAGAGTGAGATCTCCACTCCGAGAATCGGAAAGATTCAAACGACCCTAATTTTTATAGGATTGGTCATTCGATCCAAAAAGAGTCCCTCATTTATTGAGGGGAAATTTCGATTTCGACCCTAACTTTTATAGGTTTGGCTGAAAAAGGAAAAGATGGAAGTCTTTCGTTTATTGAAAGGGATAACTCAATCTTAGTCCTAACTATCTGCAGGTTTGACTAAATAAAGTTAGAGACAATCCTAACTTTTATAGGTTTGATTGCTCAATTGAAAGTGGACCTCTCGTTCATGAAAGGAATCGAGAGGAGAATCTGGTTGTGGCCCTAACTTTTATAGGTTTGACCAAGGAAGCAGTGGAAGTGGGAGGTTTGAGATGATCTTACCTTTTATAGGCTTGATCGTTCAATTTGAAAGTGGACCTCTCGTTTATGGAAGGAATCGAGAGGGGACTTTAGTTGTGGTCCTAACTGTAGGAAGGTTTGACCAGGTAGACAGTGAGAGTGGGAGTACAAATCATAGTGGGGGTTTAGTGTTTATCACTTTGTTCGTAATTATCGGGTTATCCCTAAGAAAATTACATATAGCGTTCTTCTGGGAACTTCCCATTAGATGAATCATCCACCCCGGCTTCTTTCTTGGAACTGGGCCTGACTTTGTACTCCGTTACGTGTTCGGGTTATCCTTAAGAATATTAGCGTAACATTCTCTATGAACTTCCCATCAACGGTAGGAAACAGTTTAGACTCATATACCTATTGGAGTATAAACGAGCAGTTTAACCTCATATACCGATTGTAGGATTGAGAAGCAGTTTATACTCGTATACTCTTCGGGGTTTTACCGTTCTTATTTGGCTTATCCTAGCGTTATGACGCCGGCTTCAACCAAGGTTTGGATGCTATTCTTTAAAGTAAAGCAAGCATTGGTGGGATGAAGGATCCTCTTGTGGTATGCGCAGTACTTCGGATCTGTAGTATTGTCCGCTTCCTCCTGATTTGTGATGGGCGGCAGCTTGATCTTGTTGTTTTCAAGAAGGGTCTCGATGATGGCCGTAACGTCTTCATCCTTGAATGAGTACTCTTTTTGGAGCCTCGGATCCGAACTATTCTGCTGTCTTCGGGACTGCTGTTGCGACGTCTGATTAACGTCAACAACTGTTGTAGGTGTCTTCCCTTCATTATGGGAAACGAGACCCGAATTTAGAGGGTTAGTCATTGGTTGGCACCTTTCAACCTTCCTCCTTCTAAGGAATCGTTCGGCCTGCTCTCCGCGCGCCTTCAACTCTCTCCAGGTATTGAGCAGCTCTACTCCCATAACGTCCAAGATATTAATGGACAAGTTGTTATGACAAGTCTGCAAGACGAATTCCTCCGTGACGGGATCCTTACAGTTCATTGCCTGATTGCGAAAGCATTTGATAAAGGTATCCACCGACTCTCCGTCCTTTTGTTTCTCATCGAAGAGTGTCCTGATCGACACTTCGGCGTCATCATCGAAGAAATGAGCGAGGAACATCCTTTCCAGGTCCTCCTAGCTGTTGATGCTTCCGGGCTTGAGGCGGCGGTACCAATCGAAGGCGGGCCCGCGAAGGGTGCCAACAAATGATCGGACCATCAGAGGCTCGTTGTCAGAGATCACTCCCAAATGGGACTTAAAATAGATCAGGTGCTGAGGAATAACGGGGCCACCCCCAGCATTATCATCTTTGGTGGGACCAACCCTAGTATTATTGTCCTTAGTGGGACCACCCCCAGCGTTGTGTTCATCCACATCTGAATCGCTACCTGTTTGGTTAGCAGTGTTGCGACGGCTGGATTCACCTAGCTGATTCGACAAAGCTCGGATGTGTTGGTCGTGCATTTGTCTCATTTCCTGCATAGCCATTTCCATTTCGATTTTGAATGCTTCTTTCTGCTTGGCTAGAGCATCCTCAATGATTTTGGCTATTTGCTCGGTGTTGACCATGAACACTTCCCGAGCTTGTCCTATGCTAGACGTTGTATCGTCAGAGGCGATTGCGGAATAAGAATCCGAGAGTTCGTCATCGGAATGTATTCCTTCATGGACACCCTGGTAATCATTATGTCCAACGGTTTCTAGCTGAAGCTGAGATATTTGTTGGGTTATTCCCGAACTGACTCTTCTTCCTGGAGAGAAATTAGGGTTGGAACCACTTGAAACAATCGGAGATTTTCCCTTATTGACCATGTTGATGGTAACTTCTGGGAATTCATCATCTCGAGCAACCGATCCTCTTTGGTGGAAACGCCTTGATTTGGGCTTCGTCTTTCCATCGGAGATTCTCTCGAATACCGAGACCCTCTGCGGATCGGTCTTGGGGCAGCTACACGTTGATAATACTTTCCTGATAATTTTGATATACAGACAGTGAGAGTCCGCTTCCCGGGTACTTCTCTTTCGAGATTTATTCGTACAACATCGCTGCCCGACGCAGCTCAACATCGCTGCCCGACGCAGCTCAACATCGCTGCCCAACGCAGCTTTCATCCGCTGCCAACGCAGCTTCCAATCACTGCGTTCAAGCTTCCAGACACTGCGTTTGGACACAGAATTCATGCCAGAATCCTCTGAGTAGACATTGCCTTGTTGGCATCTACAGGAGTCACACTTTTGGAATCACACCCTTGTGAGGGTGAAACCTTAACGGGCTCCTGGTTTTCTGCACGTACCTCCAAGCGGGCTGTTGTAGAAATTAATTTGTTAGGAGGTCGCGTACGACCCCCAGTCCGGATGTTTGCTCGAAGCTCCTTTAACGGTCTCCAGCTTTCCTTAACAAGCGCTTTTCCTTGATTCTCGGGTAGGGCACCGACACGATCCTTCAATGGGATTCTAGATTTGGAGAGACCTACGCTGTCATAGGGCTTCACCAGAAGTGCGGGAGCAATAGGAGTGGGATCTGGAGTTGACAAAGGCCGGAAGGCAGCTTCGGATGCTTTTGCCTTAGGCGCTGACTTGGCTTTTGGCGCCCAAACTTGTTTGGATCTCGGCGATCTCTTAACTGCCTCTTCCTTTTAAATTTCCTGTGCTTTCCGCACAAGGGTCCGGGCATGCGCAAGAAAGGCGCGGCGCTTCTGGATTCGCTCCTCGAGAGTAGAGCAGGTTCTTTTGACACGAACCCATTCGTTAATTGGAGATCGAGAGGAGGATTCCGATGCTGGTTGTGGTGACAGATTAGCCACTTGGCGCTTTCTGAACTCCAGATCTGCTTGGTAATGGAGTCCATCCACCTGATCCAAAGCCTTGGCAAATTGACGCGCGAGGCGTTGTCGTTTCCTTTGACGTGTTCTCTTTGATAGAGTTGGCGCGCCTTCAGCAGTCGACTCTTTAATCGTGAAGGAGTTCAGATCTGCAGATCTGGTCTCATTGATGCGGCGAAGCTCGTCAAGGTACGACGATAGCACGCTATGGGGAGATTTGATTTCTTGGTTCTTCAGATCTGAAGACCGACGGGTCTTCTGGGAGGAGGAGCTTCCTCGCACCTGCAAGGAGAGCAGATCTGGAGGAGAGGAGGAGACATACTCCTCGAACCTCTGCTGGTCGAACTCGTATTCGACCTCTCAGCCATAGGATCTTGATCGTTGTGCTGGGCGGCACAGACAACCTCGGCAGCGAGGCTGTTGGCTCCCACTGTGGTCGCCAGTTTGTTTGCGGTGAAAGTTGATGTTTCCATTGCTATCGAATCTATTACAACTTTAGTCGTTACAATAAACTCGAATGAAATAAAAAGTTGATCTTTTTATAAGATCTCCTTACACAATAAAAATAAAAAGTTTACAACTTTATCAAACAAACGCAGGGAGATCGTTTATCAATCTTCTGCTTGCGTGGGTGTCTTTGTCTGTGACGGGGTTTATCCGTGGACCACCGTCGATCAGATCTGATTGCTAAAAAATTGGGCAAAGCTTCGTCTATCCGTGAAGGGATCGAGAAACTGTAGCTCTTATCTCGGCGAAGCGAGATAATTACTCTTCTTAAGATTACCACAACGGGATAATCCTAAGGAACGAACCCGGGGAACTGCAGATCTGAAGAATCTCTCTCTCTTGTGTTGAAGAACTCGATCCGATCTCTCCTCCTCCTCTCTGAAATCCGTGCACTTTAAGTCTTCAAGCCGGCAGGGCTTCGCCGAGGCACGAGAATTCTAGATCTCCCCCAAAAAATGAGGCTCCAGGGCTTCTATTTATAGGCATGGGACAAAAACAGCTTGGAGACACCCCATGGTGTCTCAAACTGGGCCGAGACATCCTAGGGTGTCTCAACTTGGGCCGAGACACCCTAGGGTGTCTCAACTTGGACCGAGACACCGTAGGTGTCTCAGTTTAGCCTGAGACGCTCGTTATGCCTATTTGATTGTTTTCGCCATAAATTCTTCATCCGAACTCGGATTTGAGTGATTCTAAGTGCGTTGGAAAGCCGACGGGGAGTTCTATAAGCTCCAATGATTAAATCATCTGCGGAATAAATGAGACACGAAGGGTATTTCACCGTTTGTGAACGATACGAGGTTCCCGACCGGTTCATATCTTCATCATTCCGAAGTTCTGTTGTTTCACGTAGTTCGTCGGTTTACTTCAAACGTTCACCGACATCAATCAAGCTTCTGTGAACCAGATGGTGACGTTCATCATCATTTCTTAACACTGAGCTGTTCGTGGAGACCTATAGGTAATTTTTGATGCCTACAGCAAGTAATGAGTGTGCAGACTCTGACTCGATGGTAGAATAAAGTCGGTAAACATCATTTTTACTGGTACCCTCCTGAAGAAGAACCTTCCCGGTTGTTTTGTCCTTAACATGCACAGAAGATGAATCAAAATTATCAGTGCAATTGTTATCATCACATAGTATTTTGGCGAGATTATGTTATGTTTTAATTTAGGGACATGATAGACTGGTTTTAATATAACAGGCTCGGCGGAAGAGTTTCAATGCACATCATGACCGACATTTGCAATAGGCAAAAGTTCACCATTGCCTACTAATACTCAAGTTTGATCAGTGTAAGGGGATGAAAAAGTTCTCATGTGTAGAGGAGCGGTTGAGTTAGGATACGACAAGGCCTCATTCACTTCACTACTGGACATAGCAACAAAGGATTCAGCAATATCTTTAATTTTATGTCTCTAAGATAGGCATCCATATCTAGATTGAGTGTCGATCTTTTTGATATTTGTAAGCATCCACTTGAACTCCATAGCATGGGCAAGACTCACAGTTAGGATTCAAGTTTACAACCAGTTCCGAAATTTATAAGAGTGTGTAAGATCATGTACTTCAACTAGTATTTTACGGGAGAGTGTAGAAAACAACTAGGAATGAAGGCTTTGATCCACTCAAAGCCGTGTAGCATAACTGGGATTAAGTTGACAGCTCTTTGTGTTATCAAAAACATACATAGGAGGAGGAGGATACGAGCCATCAAAAACATACATAGGAGGAGGAGGATACGAGCCATCAATTAATTAATAAAGCAGTATAAACTGGGTATTCCAAGTTAGGTAATCTTCCACAATAGATAATTTCATGATGACTAGATTTGTCATATTCGGTGCCGCCAATGTAGGGGGGAGATATAGAAAGTACTTTGAGAAAGCGATGGCAAACTTCCACAATTACCGAGCATATCGGTAGGAATTCCCCCTGACAAATTCAAACCTCAAAGTGTTGAAGAAGAACTCGAACTACATGATTCAACATATGGAGCCACTGCCATGTTGTAAGGTAGATAAGTAGTGGTGGGAACTTGCGGTGGTGGTAGAGGAGGCGATTGATGTTGAAGAAGAAACCGTAGTGTACGTGTGAGTCTTGGGAGGTTTAGGACTTATCAGGCATGATTGTGCTTGAGTCATGGTAGAAGTTGCCACTAACCTGGTGGGGGTTATTGGCACGGTTGCGCTTTCGATCGATAGAGATGAAGTGGAGATGAGCATGGACGTCACAATCTCATGCAACGATGTGAGATTTTGGTCCATCCCAGTCGGCACTGATTATAGCTTGAGGAAGAGGACCATAGATCAGAGGATTTGAGAAAATCGACGGAAGAAAATAGCGCTTGAGGTTGAAACGTGTTGATGTTAAGTGATCACACAGTCAGTTATGTCCAGTGTTGGAAATTACCTTGATTTTCCCTAGTGCCAGATTTAAGAGAGAGCAAAAATAAAATGCGCAAAATTGGGGGACACGCAAGATTTACGTGGTTCGGCACAAAATTACCTACGTCCACGGGCTGTTGCAGATCTTTCACTATTTGGAAGAAATTTTACAAACACTCACAAATTTCTCACACTCCCAGTTTCATTCAGAAAATTTCTCTCAATTTTCTCACTAAGACTTTTTGCTCTAAGCCTTTGATTTCTCTCTTATTCTTCTATAAGAGGAGTTGTTTCTGGGATGTGATTTTTCTTAAGTTTGAGGTTTATTTATAGTGTTTGGAAAAACACTATGCACTAATATTTTATTAGTGATGGGACCCACGATGGGACCCGCGGTGGGGTCCGTCTGCATATTTGTCTCCTCTCCTGTCATTCAATCACCGAAAGAAAGAAAACTTTCGGTGCCATTTTCGTTTTGTCAAAAAAGGGCTGCCATGTGCTTTCGGTGGCAGCATATATTGACCAACAATCTCCCACTTGAAGACTGATTTTAATATGTCTTCACATCTCGATCAATGCAACAGCTCTTCCCGGTCTTCATACTATTGCAGGCCAACTGAAGCTGAACACAGCTTCAGTTTGTCAGTAGTCACCGTCTTTGTCAGCATGTCTGTCGGATTTTGAGCTCCACTGATCTTTTCAAGCTTCAAAATTTCATCTTCCAGAAGTGACCGGATAAAATGATACCGCATCTGTATGTGCTTCGTTCTAGAATGAAAAGACGGATTCTTCGCTAGATGAATAGCACTTTGATTGTCGTAATATAAGACATTGTCTTCTTGTTTCTTGCCTAATTCATCCAAGAAATTTTAAAGCCACACCATTTCCTTGCTGGCTTCTGTAACAGCGACATATTCTGCTTCAGTTGTTGAGAGAGAAACTATCTTCTGCAGTTGAGAAGCCCAACTCACTGCAGTACCTCCTAGAGTATATACATACCCTGTAGTGCTCTTTCTTATATCAACATTTCCTTCTAAATCAGCATCTACATAGCCTGTTAGTATTGTATCTCCACCTTTGAAACAAAGTGCTTTACCTGTGGTGCCCCGTAGATATCTGAGGATCCATTTGACTGCTTCCCAGTGTACCTTGCCCGGATCATTCATGTACCTACTAACAACTCTCACTGCTTGAGCAATATCTGGTCTTGTACAAACCATGACATACATTAGACTTCCAATTGCTGAGGCGTATGGGACCTTCACCATGTGTGCACGCTCTTCATCTGTCTTCGGTGACTGTTCTTTAGAAAGTCTGAAATGAACACCTAAAGGTGTACCCACTGGTTTCGCATCTTGCATGTTGAACCTGGAGAGTACTTTGTTGATGTACTCAGCCTGTGATAACATCAAGATTCTAGACTTCGTGTCTCTCTTGATCCTCATTCCAAGAATCTGTTTTGTAACACCAAGATCTTTCATCGCGAACTGCTTTGACAATTTCTGCTTCAAATTTATAATCTCTTGCATATCTGATCCTGCAACGAGCATGTCATCAACGTATAACAATAAAATAATGAAGCTACTGTCAAATCTCTTGAGATAGCAGCAATGATCTGCTTGACATCTAGTGAAACCGTTGCTACCCATGAAGTTGTCAAACTTCTTATACCACTGCCTGGGAGCTTGTTTCAATCCATACAAGCTCTTCTTCAAACGGCATACTAGATTTTCCTTGACTGCCTTTATGAAGCCTTCTGGTTGCTTCATATAAATCTCCTCCTCCAAATCACCATGAAGGAAAACTATTTTTATATCTAACTGCTCAAGATGTAAATTCTCAACAACTACAATTTTTAACACCAGTCTGATTGTAGTCAGTTTCACTACCGGGGAGAAATTTTCATTATAGTCAATACCTTCCTTTTGCTGAAAGCCTTTGACAACCAACCTTGCCTTGTAGCGCTTGTTCCCATCATGTTCTTCTTTGATCATGTAAATCTATTTGTTATGAAGAGCTTTCTTACCTTGTGGTAATTTAGCTAAGTCCCATGTCTGATTTGACATGAGCGAGTCCATCTCATCTTACATAGCAGACTCCTACTTGACTGACTCCTTCAATTGTATTGCTTCGTCATAATACTCCGGTTCACCACTGTCAGTCAGCAACACGTAGTGCAAAGAAGGCGAATAACGCTGGGTTGGCTTAGGAATTCTGGAGGAGCGTCTCACTTCTGGCGTGCTTGGTTCTTCTTGAATTGCTTCAGGGCTAGTCTGAACATCTTTTTCAGAAATCTCCTCAAATTCAGCAAATTCCTTTGTTTCAGCTTTTGTACTGGAGCTACTTGATTCTGCAGTTGATCTATCTTTGTACATCACATTCTCATTGAATATGACATCTCTGCTTCTGATGATCTTCCGATTTTCATAATCCCAAAATCGGTAACCAAACTCATCACCACCATAACCAACAAAAATACATTTGTTAGATTTGGCATCAAGTTTACTTCTTTCAGCAGAATCTATGTATACATAAGAGATACAACCAAAATTTCTTAAATGTGAAAGGTTTACCTCTTTTCTGCTCCAAGCTTCTTCCGGTATTCCACCATCCAAGGGAACTGAGGGTCCGCGATTGATTAGGTAGGCTGCGGTATTGATAGCTTCAGCCCATAGGAACTTGGGCAAGCCGGCATGTAACCTCATGCTTCTGGCATGTTTATTCAAAGTTCTGTTCATGCGCTCCGCTACGCCATTCTGCTGCGGTGTCATGGGAACTGTTTTCTCCATCTTGATCCCACTGTTTGCGCAAAACTCTTTGAATCTACTGTCTTTGTACTCTCCTCTGTTGTCTGACCTCAACCACTTTATCTTCAAACCAGTTTTATTTTCCACCATGGCCTTCCATTTTCTGAAGGTATCAAAGACTTCTGATTTCTTCTTTAGAAAATAAACACACACATTCCTTGTAGAATCATCAATGAAGGTGACATAGTACAGTGAGCCCGCAAGAGATGAAATTAGAGATGGTCCCCATACGTCGGTATGAATCAATTCTAACCTTTCTGTCTTGGGTGTCT
Organism: Asparagus officinalis; assembly: GCF_001876935.1. Classification (NCBI taxonomy): domain Eukaryota; kingdom Viridiplantae; phylum Streptophyta; class Magnoliopsida; order Asparagales; family Asparagaceae; genus Asparagus; species Asparagus officinalis. The sequence goes on along the minus strand of NC_033794.1, from coordinate 61,909,820 downwards.
TGCTAATCTTTGCAAAACTGACTTTCTTCTGTTTGCCAAATATGCAATCCTCACATAGGCCGACATCTACATTCTTCAGATCCAGTAGCTTCCCTTTTGACAGAAGTGTCTTCATCCCTTTCTCGCTCATATGGCCAAGCCTTTGGTGCCATAGGTTTAATTTTTCATCTGTATCTGTTACTGCAATGATATTCTCTAAGTTAGAGGTTATATAGAGAGTACCACTTTTCTTACCTCGAGCAATGATGAGTGCTCCTTTGGTAATCTTCCATTCATGACCCGAGAAGGTTGTACAATAACCCTCTCCATCAAGCTGTCCCACAGAGATCAAATTTCTTCTAAGACCAGGAATATGTCTCACTCCTTGCAGCTTCCATGTGGTCTGATTTGGCAATTTTAATCGGATGTCTCCATTGCCAACAATCTTCAAGGTTTCATCATCTGCTAGATGTACCTTTCTGAAATCACCGCTGATGTAGTTCTCCATGATTTCTCGGCATGGAGTGGAATGAAAAGATGCCCCTGAATCAAGAATCCATGATTCAATCGGACTGTTGACGCTTAGAATCATAGCATCACCTCCTTCCTCGGTCACGTTGGCAGACTCCTGTGCGCCGGTGTTTTTCTTCGGTGCCCGACACTCCCTCTTGAAATGACCCTTCTTGCCACAATTGTAGCACTTGAAGTCTTTCTTTCCTGATCTAGATTTGCTCCTTCTAGATTTTGATCTGCCGTGATTTGAACTTCTTTCTGAAGTTCTTCCCTTAGACTCCGTGTGTAAAGCTGAGGAGGTTGAGGCTTCACCTGATTCTCTTCGCCGAATTTCTTCACTAAGAATCAGATCACGAACGTCATCGAACTTCAACTTGTTGCTTCCCGATGAGTTACTCACAGTCGTGACTGTAGCGTTCCAGCTTTCTGGTAGAGAAGAAAGTAGTATCAATGCTCGTACTTCTTCATCAAATTTAATCCCAACTGAACTCAACTGGGTTATGACTATGTTGCGTTCATTGAGATGTTGAGCTGTCGATGCGCCTTCCGTCATTCGCAATTGAACAGCCGCCTCATCAAGTAAACTTTGTTTGAGGCAGAGGGCTTCTCGTACATGCTGCAGAGAGCCACCATAAAACCCCGCCGTGGTCTTTTCCTTTGCTATGTTGAAGGCAACGTTGCGGGATAGCGTCAATCGGATAACTCCAAGGGCTTGTCTGTCGAGGAGAGCCCACTCTTCATCCTTCATATCATCTGGCTTCTTTCTCGAGAGAGGTTGATATAGCTTCTTTTGGTATAGATAATCTTTGATCTACATTTTCCAAAAGCCAAAGTCCGCACCATCGAACTTCTCAATTTTTACCTTCCCTTCGTCTGCAGCCATCGTTCCCACTCGAATCTGACTTCCTCTGGATCGTTTCTGATAATTTCTGCGAACCACCGTGTATTAAGACACCTCTGCCGACAAGTCAGTACCCCCGGCAAAATTCCACTATTCACAAAATTTACTATTCACATGAATAGTAACCTTACAGAAATTTGACAGACATCACAACCAGAGCTCTGATACCAGTTGTTGGAAATTACCTTGATTTCCCTAGTGCCAGATTTAAGAGAGAGCGAAAATAAAATACGTAAAATTAGGGAACACGCAAGATTTATGTGGTTCGGCACAAAATTGCCTACGTCCACGGGCTGCTGCAGATCTTTCACTATTTGGAAGAAATTTTACAAACACTCACAAATTTCTCACACTCCTAGTTTCACTCAGAAAATTTCTCTCAATTTTCTCACTAAGACTTTTTGCTCTAAGCCTTTGATTTCTCTCTCTTATTCTTCTATAAGAGGAGTTGTTTCTGGGATGGGATTTTCTTAAGAGTTTGAGGTTTATTTATAGTGTTTGAAAAAACACTATGCACTAATATTTTATTAGTGATGGGACCCGCGGTGGGGTCCGTCTGCATATTTTTCTCCTCTCCTGTCATTCAATCACCGAAAGAAAGAAAACTTTCGGTGCCTTTTTTGTTTTGTCAAAAAAGGGCTGCCATGTGCTTTCGGTGGCAGCATATATTGACCAACATCTAGTTTGTTGAGGATTGATGAGAGGTCGCTTTCTTCCCTGACTTTATGTCTGGTTCTTCAGTTGGGTATCTGAATGATCTGCATACGTAGATATTTGTAAGAGGGTGGGGTTTGATTCCCCTATTGTACCTCTGATGATCATAGCTGATGAACTTGAATGGGGTCAATAAGAACAATGAGAGTTCTTGTGGGTGTGCAGTATGATTTTGAAGAATTAGAAAAATTGGATTAGAATCCAGATTTAGGTATCATACCCAAGTTAAAATAGTACTTGTATTTATACTAAAATGGTAAGGGCAGATTGGTCACTTTGGTCGAGCGCATAGAGACGGTGGCGAAGTATGGGCTGGCGACCGCGTCAACACTTGCTCTACAGGTGTTAGCTGGTGATTAGGGGAGGATCATTTCATCATTAAATGAGAAGTGAGTGATGGCATGGCGGTGCCCTACGTGGTCTGATGACTCATAAAGACTATCTGGGCTAGATTCATGATGACACCTGCCAAGCATTAAATGCGATGGCAACACATTGCCAGAGGGAGAAGCTCGAGGCGAAAACAATCCTTTAGCTTCACCGAGAAGCAACGTTCATCGAGTCGTCCTCGTGAGGCATTGAACAAGTGGTCCAGTGGACTCCTGGCGAGTCGTCTTCGACGAGAGGGTCGATTGGAACCGCCTTTCGAGTCGACATGAAGAATATTGGCTCGACGAGTCAACTAAGTCGGAATCCTTGCTAGGCTTAGGCCACCAAGTTGATTGGGTCATTGCTTGCGAAAGTACATCTGTCCGTGACTTGACAATAAGTTGTATTTAGGCGAATGGGAACATTATAACAAAATCCTAATGCTCTGATACCATGTACAAAAATATGCAAGACCGGTTCAACCCTAGAAGGGGAGCGGCAATCATATAGATACATACATGCATACATATATATGCATCTTTGCGTGTGTGTGTATATATACACACACATATACATACATACATATATGTATGTATGAACATATATACACATGCGCGCGCACACACGGATGCATATGTATGTATGTATGTTTGTATGTATGTATATGTATATGTATGTATGTACGTACATATGTATGCACTTATGTGTGTGTGTATATGTAGTTTTGTCCTTTAGATACTATATTCACTATTAACGCTTATTTATTGATGACAGTATTATTGATTTCATTATTTACAAAGGATAGATGGAGAAAACTTAATAAATTAGCATCAGACTCAATAACATAATCACATTTTTCTGAAAAAATTAAGGAAATGATAAGAGTTATTCAAAACTTATCAGAGAGTTATTCTCAACTTATTATAAAGAATGGTATTTTTCAAATGCCCTAAGGGGACATTAAAGTTTTTGTTTGGATGGTCATATGAATGAACTTTGTTTGACTTTCTTTTCCTAGATGAAATTTTCTCGTCTCATGTTTTTAAAGTTTTAGAGGATCACCTGATAATATTAGGATTTCATTTGCGAAATAAAACAGTATTCTGTGTAGCTACTATAAGAAGGCATTATCTGCAATTTATTCTCAATGTTAGTTAACACAATGCCAAGAGTCCTAGAAACAAAGTACGTAATGAATTTGAGTTGTATGGCATGCAGTGACATGAAAATATTTACAACGTTACAAAAATCATAATCAATAGTTTACCAGTTGGCCATAATTTTCAGCCGAAATACTACTGAAATGTTTCCAAGCAATTATATGGAGTACACACTGTAAAAAATCAACTGTACCCTTAAAGAAGTTCTCGAGAAGATCACATTTCTATTACAAACACATTCCCCTTTCCTATACCTACAAAGATGAAAACCAAAAAATTACAGCCCGAACAAATCAACAGAAGATCATGAATCATGTGATCTGCAAAAAAATTACATATGCACAATGCAGAACAATCGAACTTACCAGAACATACAGCATCACAACATTCAGGCTTGCTCACATTGATACAACGAATTGCACACACATTATATCACAAATTGATCAAAGACCAATGAACCCTAAGAAATGCTCAGCTTAGGGATTGGGCAACCGAAAATGTAGTCACGATGCCAGATAATAGCAAATCAAGCAAAGACCACCGAACCCTAAAACATACTTAGCTTAGGGATTGAGCAATCGAAGATGTAGTCACGAGGCCAGATAAAAGTCCGACGATAATGGCGCTGTTATAAGTCGTTGGTTCGCCTTGCATTGAATTGTTTCGCAGGTCAATATATGAGTCATTCTTGAAAGGGCCACCCACAAGTGCACCCATAGCGACATTAGGGTTTGGATCTTTTGATTCTAGCCACTTGAAGCCCTTGCAGCCTGTGTTGGCATTGGCAGGGATGGATGCGCCCCTGTGGTGAACTTGTTGTGGGTATTTGTCACCGTAGCCTATGAGGTAGCTCATCTTCATTGGGTTGTCGCCCAAGATGTAGTCAGCCTGATAGAACGATCAGATAGTTTAGGGAAAAAAATATTAGGTTATTTTGGCATGTAGATCAAAGAGGAGATATACAAAAATAAGGGGTTTTCCTGATACTAGTCCCTTAAATCTTTCATATGTTGAATTAGTCCCTCAAATCATTGAATTGCTATTAGGTCTCCCAATTTGTAAGTTATTTTGAAATTAGTCTCTTAAACATTGGAATTTCTAATAGGTTCCCCAATTCTTAAGTTGCTTTGAAATTAGTCCCTCCAATCAAGAATGGAAGTAGCAATTAGAGGATTAATTTAACACAATGTATGCGAATTGGGGGACCAAATACCAACTTCAATGATTTGAGAGAGTAATTCTGAAATAACTTAAGAATTGCGGGACCTAATAGTAATTTCAATGATTTAAGGGACTAATTTCAAAATATGAAAGATGTAAGGGACTAATATAAATTTCTTTTGAAATTAGTCCATAATGCTTGGTATGAGAACTCCTGTAAGTTTTGATTAACATCAGATTTTTTCCCCTTTTTTTGGATAATAGTTCGTACGCAAATCCCTCGTTAGGGCATTGTGCTTGCATGAAGAGATATTACAGGGACACTCCATTATATAAAAAATTTACCATGTTGGACTTAGTAAGGCAAAGCATGAGACACCTATATCCATGTCCAGATATTTCTATATTGTAAAATGTAATAGAAAAAGGAAATTAGACTACAATCATAGCAACAGGAGGGAGAGATCTTGAATGAAGATAAATAAAAGGAATAGACAGAAATGTTACAAATGTTAATTGTTGCAGGTATCCTAATTTACATCATGATTTTTAACTCTGTTAAGGTCATGAAATAAGTAAATAAGTCTATGTTGCATGGGCACTCCTACCAAGATGTTGTACCTGTACCCGACATATCACATACCGGATACTTCCTGGACACTCCTTGATTATATGCATGCATTTATTCAGACAAGTACTCAATTATACAATACATGTTTTAATTTAAATCACTTGCCATACACTCCTTGGACAAATACCCTACGCTTCATCTACTTTCCAAAACTTGTTGGACAAAGGTTGGGTTTGTTTCAAGCAATATTCAGTTCAGTACTGCGATCTCAAAGGGTTGTTCACATATCTAGTTTAGAACTAAGATATCAGCATATGTGGTTCAGTTTTGTCCCCATACCCTACCTTCTAAAAATTGCCATGTTTTGTAGCCATACCAATGCAACTTAGTAAATAGTGTAAGAGAGATCTTAGTGCTTCTAAGTATGAGATTGATAATATATACATGCATATGCACATGCATATAATGTACGCATGTATGTAATACATGCATGCATGTTAATATATGAATGCACATATCAGTGCTCTGTGTTCTTCTGTTTAAAACTTGTTTTGTCAAATTTTTTAGGACACTCGGATACTTGACACCTGTATCCATGTCCAGGTAACACTAGCATGAAGTAAGAAATGATTCGTTGAGAATCGAAGAAAAAAAAACGTCTTAAGAGAGGACAAGCCAATATCTATTTATGAGATCAGATATCACAGAGCAGGACAGCGACACAGTATATCAACCATCAAACGTTTTCCTTATAGTTCCTCTATTTCTTTTATCTCAGAAATTAACGATTGATCTAAACATAAAACCTTGTAATAGGTTGACATAACTGAGGCAATGTCTGTCTAAAATTTTTGTGTAGTACTTGCTAACTTTCTTAATACCCATTCCAGTGAGAGTCCATGCATAATCATACCCATCTAGGTGCATTTCTTTAAAACAATTTACAATTCTTTTGCCTTTCCTATGGCTTTAGGTAGTCCAGATCTAGGGGAGCAACAACCTGCATAAATCATATCACCGGTCCTTATTTTATCCAAGAGGACCAAAAATATGATGGTATAAATCTATATGAAATATAATATAGTGTCTGTAAACTGCGGACAGCATGTATAACACATGCAAATAGAAGGTACATGTTTGTATGAAGATTATTCTAAATTTGCTAGGCACTTGTCAAATTGGGAATCGACAAATCTGAAATAAAATGAACAGTTATTATTAGTTTTAATATCTGAGAAAAGGAAACTTCCTCAGTTGGAGTTCCTGGTACCATTTAAAGCTGTGAGTGACCAGCAAAAGATAAAAAATAAAAAGAGTTGTATTGACCTGTGATTTTGCAAAGTTGCGGAGATCTTCTGATGTATAGGATGACCCACTGCATGAAAATGACTCTGTACGGGAAGTAAGCATGTAATCACTGTAAACTACAGCAAGGAATGAAGCAGCCACTGGATGCTGAAGTGCATTCCACTGATCAATCCATATTAAACCACCTGGGCAAAGATAGATGACAAGGTTTAGAGGTAGGTATACAAATAGTAAACCAGGTAGGCCTTCACTAAATAAATAAAAAATAAGAAAAAAGAGACCATTGCAGTCTTTCAGTAAATGAATGATCTATGCGTTCAAGAGGTATGAACAACACACGTATGTTTATGGACTTGAAAGCAGAAAAACCGTAGATCTTGACACTTGATATGTATGAACAACACACTTATGTTTATGGACTTGAAAGCAGAAAAACTGTAGATCTTGACAGTTGATACTCACATCAAACCAGCAATTTTAAACAAAAAAATAAACCCAAAAAAATATCAAGGAAAAAAGATTTAAAACCATAGGATTGCTGCTATAAGAAGTGTGAAGTACTGTACTGCCTGAAGAAAACAAGTTCAAATAAAGGAATGCAACAGACTTGGAAATAAGTGCCAGCTCATACTTCAAATTTCAAATAAAAAAGGAGCTCCAGTATTACCATCTGTTCTACTATCAGTAGCCGTTGGGGAATCTGGTAAAAGACCGCACATAACAGCTTCAGCTGTTTTCTTGTACATCTGAAGCCCCTTGCTTTCTGCATTTGAAGCTTGCTTGGAGGCGAAAAAGTTTACTCTGGATAAGAGAACCTGTGCAACGATTGAAAGAGAAATGAGCAAAAAGCAGGAAGAGGCCTTATTGCATCTCCACTCAACTAGTAATCAATTAATAGTAGCAGTAGCAATACCAGTAACAACGTAGGGTATGTAAAATTTTACAGCTCCACTAGGGAAGTTTTTCTTTCAATGCATCATCTAAAGGGCGTAATTTCACATTACCGCCCCCCACCCAAAAAAATCCTTTTCTTGGCCCATCTTGAGATAGCCCCCTTAAAGTTTAAAAATTTTGCCTAACCCCCCTAACTTTTGGGCGTGTTACAAACCCCTCTAAATGTTTGCAATTTTTCTGAAAATCCAAACTTTCAACATTATTTTCAGAAAACTACCATGAACTTTTGATAAAGTTTCATAAAATCACCATTATCCTGTTAGGATTATCCTGTTAGGATTATCCTGTTAGGATACATGTCAAAAAAATTACAAGTGTTTCAGGGGTTCTATGACATCTTTAAAGGTTATCCCAGAGTGGGTCAAAAGATAGGGTTCTATGTAAAGTTTACCCTTTTGGCTTATCTGAGTTTCATGGATGATATACCAAAGTCAAGTGGAATAACAATTACAACTTAAATTTCAATAAACTCCAACAAGAATAATGGCAGACCGGCAGATGTATTAAAATTCAAAAAGTATCATTACAATGGACCAGCAGATGTATCAAAATTCAAAAAGTATCATTACAATGGTTTGTGGCAGTGATATTATTGTCTAAAAAGTGTGCCCTAGCGAGGCATATGGTTCACTAGAAAAATATAAGTACTAGCCAGATATATAGTGTACCTGCGTTCCTGCTCTCTTATCATCCCAACTAAACCAAGTTGGTCTTCCCCAATCAGCAAAATCTTCTCCATTTTGTACAGTTACATAACTGAGATATGACTGGTCTCCAGTGGCATGATAGAGCCAGGTAGCTGCCCAAAGAAGTTCATCTTCGTAGCCCGTAGAGTTATAGTATTTCTGAAGATCTGGGATGCTGACACTATAAGAACCTTTATGAGTATCAGCAAAGGTAAAGAGCTTCTGGGCATGCTGGAGAAGTGAATCGGAATAGGTAGAGTCCACTGATTTGAAGACCATTGAAGCTGCAGCCATGGCATGATAGAGCCAGGTAGCTGCCCAAAGAAGTTCATCTTCGTAGCCCGTAGAGTTATAGTATTTCTGAAGATCTGGGATGCTGACACTATAAGAACCTTTATGAGTATCAGCAAAGGTAAAGAGCTTCTGGGCATGCTGGAGAAGTGAATCGGAATAGGTAGAGTCCACTGATTTGAAGACCATTGAAGCTGCAGCCATGGCTGCTGCTGTTTCTGCAGCGACTTCTGTTCCTGGAGTCTTTGCGTCAACCTGTTTCAGGGGCCTTTTCTCAGTCATTTCTTCCGGTCTTTCCCAGCATTTGTGATCTAAATCAGGATCACCAACCTATTAACCAGAACATAAAGTTTGAATGAGCATCACACGGCACAGGGACACCAAAAAGTGGTGCATAATCTAATCAACGAAAATAAGGCAAAGTAATTGTAAACAAAAGCGATATAGATAAGCAGGCTGTTAGAGATGTATTTCAAAGCCTATTCAAGTGGAAATATGATTGTTGCTTCAGCAGGGAGTAGTATGTGGTAGCCACATATATCCTGATTGAAGTCACACGAACTGTCAATTTATTTTTCACAAGTTAACATAACTAACTCGTTAGAGCAATAACGAATGCTACTCAAGGTATTGTGAAATATTATGACTGAGATGTTAACATTGATTTTTCAGACCATTAATATTAATATAGAGTGAGATTAGTGAAAATATCAAAGATGATATTATTCTATGAAGGAATTATAAGTATAAAATATTCAATATTTTATGATATTTTAAAGCTCCTAGAAAGTAAATATTTGACATTGAAATCAAAATTAACTATATATCCTTAAATCGTACGGTAAACTGCTGGATGGGAAAGAAAGATCAGACAGCCACAAGTTTTTCACATCTTTGATTTCCCTGGCGTCGCCTCTGATTCGAGCCATGATACATTTAAAAAAAGGATATAGAATCTCAGAGAAGTTCAAAGGGAATAATTGTGATATCGGAGGCAGGAGCGAGAGAATCTCCAAAGTCATAGCATCAGACAGTCACTTCCATCTTTTACTGATCTGGTGTGACCTCTGAAATTAGCCACGGCACGTTTTGAATACAAGATTATAAAATCGTAGCTAAACTACAAAGGGAATAATTGTCATACCAGAGGCTCAAGCAAGAGAATCTTCCAACTTATGTGGTGTCTTATTCATCAGTTGCTACGAAAAGAACCTCTATTGATATTTAATGTGAACATGCTACCTCAAGAAGGAAAAAGAGAAATACAACTAACATGTTATTGTTACCTAATTTGTCACGCTCCAAATTGTCGAATTATAAAGTGAGGCAGAGGTTGCTTGCAAAGCGGATGAAAAAAACCCCACAACTATGATGGGTATTGACTAACTATTGGAGAATAAGAAATGGCATTAACAAAAGTAAAGAAAGAAAACAAAACTGCTTAACTGCAACATGACTACAACTAAAACATGCTTCACTTCTATACTACGAACTTGAACCCCTCAAACTACATATTATAACAAATAGTGATCAAAGTCAAATTATATTGACTCGGAAAAAACTTATAACGGGTTCAAGACCTCCCGGCTCACCTGAATATATAGCAAATCATCTTTAGGATGGCAATTGATTAGATAATCAGTGATCCACTTGAGAGAGCCCCTCGCTGAATCCAGCTGATTCACTGCGTCCATCTGATCCCCATACTCCAATATGGACCACGATAGAACCGTCGCGGTGAAAGCCATTGGAAAGTTGAACTTCATGTGGTCTCCAGCATCATACATTCCTTTCGATAGGTCAAGTCCTTCTTCCTTCCCATCATTTAGAGCTGAATCCCCTCTCCATTTGATCTTGTTGTCCACCAATTTACCAGCTGAAAACACAAATTTAATCACTGTTAGATCAGCATTCCAAGAAAATAGGGAAAAAAAAACTTTTTTTTGCCAATTTTGGGAACTAAGAGATTGCATTAGATATAAAAGGAAATAAAAACAAAATGTTCATAGAAATGTCATGAGAAAATACAAATTTGCGGAGAAAAGAAAGGAGAACTGTATTTAAAAAAAAGTCAAGGGGAAACCCATTTAAAGGTTTAAAAAAATTCCCTTGCTTCTTCACTTTTAGTACTCAAAATGCACGTAGATCTAACATCGAGAAAGGAAAAAAGCGAAAGAAAATTAGCCAAAATCAACAAATTAGCCACATTATAAATAAAAAAAATGTTAATGGAAATTAAATCATAGAGAAAGACAAACTAAGCTTTAAAAAAAATGGGAAAACCCAACAAAGCTAAAAGTTGTCTCCTTCTTCTTCACAGAGGCAAAATGCACATAGATCTAACAGAATCAGCTGAAATTCCAAGAAATCTGCGTACATTTCTGGACGTCGAAGAACTGCAGAGCGACGCCGAGAGCATCGGAATACTTGGCGGTGATCTCACCGGGGGGTCCGGGCACCGGCCCCAGGCCCGAAGAGCCCTTGTGCTTCTTCATCGTGATGGTGACGACGACGGCGGTGACCACAAGCGCCAGCACCAGCAGCACGATCAGCCACCCGACCCACCCCTTCCCCTTCGACGCCGACATCAGCGGGCTATCGGGTCTCGGATCTGAACCGGGTTGTCGGGTTTCGGATCTGATTGGTTTAGCGTGCGTTTGGATTTGAGCGAAGGAGAGGAAAGAGCGGGGGAGGATGTCTAAGCTTTTAGCTGTAGGCAGCGTCGTCGAGTTGCCTTTATTTCCTTTGATTTCGGGTTGGGTAAATGCCCTTGTAGTTTCTAGTTATTTACGGGTCAGCCCACCGACAGGATCGTTGTGCTACGCCCTAGTTTAATCCCCAGACAGTGGGTCCCGCTTGACGCTCTGCGGTCGTGGCTGTCATCTGTTGGTCGTTTGTATGCTGTGCGTTTGATTAGCTGTTGGGAAGCCTGAGTCGTAAAGGACCTCAGACTCGGTGTTTGCGTACGGCTGTGCGGGGGAGGCGGACAATGAGGACCGACAACTGTCGCCCTCATTGGTGAGAAATCGCGTTTGGCGTTAGTTACTTAGCACGGGATCCTGGAGATCATGGTTGA
>NC_033794.1:61886995-61897137 GCF_001876935.1 Asparagus officinalis | reverse complement strand
TTTACTTTTGGTGAATTAGTTTAATTATTAGTATTGGTTCCGTTTTGTTGTAATTAATTTTGTGTGTAGAGTATGTTTTGTAGTATTGTTTTTGGCTACCTTTTGTATACTGAATCTCAGCTGTCACATCTTATATTTTGTGTCGTTATTGTTTTACATTATCCTATGCTTTTGGATATCATTTCATATCTTTCTGTAACGCCCCGTCCCGGAATCCCGGAGTCGGTACGCTATTAGATCTGATGGACTGACCTCATAAACCACCACATGTCTTTTCAGCACGTTTTGTCCTCACTCACGCGCTCCCTGGAAAACTTCCCAGGGGGTCACCCATCCTAGAATTTCTCCAGACCAAACACGCTTAACTTTGGAGTTTCTAAGAGTTAGGTTCCCGAAAAGAAGATGCATCTTGGTGGTATGAGTAATCCAATCAAATCTATCAATACTAATCACATCACTCTCTCAAGGGTTGGGGTATTACATACTCCCCCACTTAAACTCACAACGTCCTCGTTGTGCCAAATCATATCATCCAAGACCGTACCATCCGTGTGAGATTCTAGAGGTGGCTCCTACGGCCTCAAGAGGTGGCTCCCACCCTCTCGACGTAGCACTTTGCGCCTCATAGCACTTAGCTCTCACAATTCCGGTTGGTTTTGCTCTGATACCATTTGTAACGCCCCGCCCCGGAATCCCGGAGTCGGTATGCTATTAGATCTGATGGACTGACCTCACAAACCACCACATGTCTTTTCAGCACGTTTTGTCCTCACTCACGCGCTCCCTGGAAAACTTCCCAGGGGGTCACCCATCCTAGAATTTCTCCAGACCAAGCACGCTTAACTTTGGAGTTTCTAAGAGTTAGGTTCCCGAAAAGAAGATGCATCTTGGTGGTATGAGTATTCCAATCAAATCTATCAATACTAATCACATCACTCTCTCAAGGGTTGGGGTATTACACTTTCCTTGGGTTCTTTTAATTCCGAGGATGGAATTTATTTTAGGGGGGGGGGAGAATGTAATGACCATGAATTTTCGATACTATTTAAAATACTTTTTCTGATTTTTTAAAATATTCAATTATTATTTTCAAAAGAGTATTTGTGTTTTCCTAATTTTCTAGAATTTTCTACGATTTAAAAATTTAATTTTATATTTATCTAAATGATTTTGATAATTATGAATTAACTTAATACATTGAAAACTTTTAAATTTATATTTGTTATGTTATAATTATTGTTACGTATTAATTATAAATATTTTCCGTAATTATTCTATTTTTCCTTAATTTATTTCTTAATTAGGTTTAATTTATAAACCCTAAACCCTAAGTATATATATAGTCCTCTCTCTCTCTCCTCCTCTCTCATACTCTCTCTCTCTCTCTCTCTCTGCTCTCTCATCTCTCCTCTTCCCTCTTTCATCTATTCTCCTGCAACCCAGCATGCAGCGTCCCCACCCCAGATTTCCGTCACCACCTCTAGAGCTTTGCCTCAGCCTAGCCTGACCGCCGCCCTTCCGCTGCTCCACCATAGCCACCGCACCCGTCCACCTCATCCCATCACGCCACCACTCTCGCCCACGGCCAACGTCTCCAGCACCCAATTGCACGTCGTCGCTCCTTTGCCGCGCATTCACCACCTCTACCCTTCAGACCTTCATCTGCCCTCAGCCCGAACCGCCTCCTCCCCACTTCGTCGTCGACCAGGACCTCCTCCCCTCAGCCCGTCGCCACCAAGCTCAGCCACCCCTCAGCCGCTCCTCCTCCGCTAGCCTCAAGTCGACCAACCCCTCCCCTGGATCTCCTCTAGATCCACCACTCCGAGGTCGCCGCACATCCTCCCTACTCGCTGCTGCCCTGAGAGCTCCCCACAGTTCCCCATCTCCACCTCCAGCACCTCCCCATCTCAACCGCTCGCCGCTGCCTCACCCACGGACTCGCGCAGCAACGTCGAACCATTCGACGAAAACCCCGAGGCAAGATCCCTCTTCTCAAGTTGATTTTATTCATTAAAATTTTAGATCTGTTACAACTATAGAAATAATAGTAGCAAGATCCTTCTTCTCAAGTTGATTTTATTCATTAAAATTTTAGATCTGTTACGACAATAGAAATAATAGTAGCAAGATCCCTTCGTCCTGTCTCGTGTTTATAAGTTTATATTTGAGGAGATTTAATCATGAGTTAATTAGTCATAATTATGGATTACGATATTTTATGCGTATCATACATGCTCACTATAGTTCTTCTTGCACTGTTCATGGTTCATGATGTTGTTGTATAGAGTTACTTACATTCCTTGTTGTGCTTGAGAAACATGAGAAGTCCATGACTATAGTGACTTGTGTGACATGAATCAGATCTAGAGACAGATGTTTGTTGACTTGGAAATACAAGAGATCTTAGGATGTGAAAGTCTTGGTTCATGTGATCGGATATGATTGTTGATATAACTTTCAGACTCGCACCAGTGAATCGTTTCGCACGGGGGTTGGTTTGTTGGACCAGTGAATCATTTCGCACTTGGTCAGTGAAAATCGTTTCGTCACCCGAGTCTTGCTTGTGTTCGAACAGGCCGGAATCGGATTATGTGTAGTCTTCTCACCGAACCATTTTGCGGGTTTGGATGCACATAGAGGATTTGTGAACAGTCATTTATCTGAGAATATGAATGTTAACTCTATGTGAGATATGGACCTGTGATCTATTTTAGGATGGCTAGTACTCATACCTATTATTGCATGTTGTTGGCTTTATGATTATCATGATTTAGTAGTGGATTGCATTTTGATTTTGTTAGATTTCCAATTGCACGTATTTTTTGTCATTTCTGTTGTTACATCGGTTATTGCATTGGTTATTCGACCGTTCTATTTTCTTTTGAGGGGTCTTGCCGTGTACCATGCATGCTGACGTATACCTGTTTTCTCTGGTGTACGTCAGACTTAGAGGAAGGACATGTCCATCTTAGAGATACTCCAGAGCCCGAGTATTCTTAGCAGGAGTGTTTTATAGACAGAGCAGAAGAAGAAGTCGAAGCCTAGTTTTTCATTTATTAGTTGATGGTCCTAGTTTACTTTTGTAGTTCTTTCTATTTTTTTTGACCAATGTATTCTATATCTCGTCATCATTCAGTTGGATAGTTTTGTAATAAGGGCATGTTTGATCCAAACTTTGTATCTCAGATGTTATCTCATTTGTGATATGACCTTTTTTATTCTGAGTTGTTCATTATATTCTTGCTAATTTTGATTGGGACCTATGACTTCGCATTGTATATTGCTTGACGCTTAGCATATTAGGTTGAGAAGAAATGATTTTTTTATTTATTCTCCTCAATTTAATACGTCGCGGGCTTGTTCACGTTCCGATTCCCTGATATTTTGGGAAGTGGGGCGTGACAGGTTTTTATGGTGGCCCATACAGGTCGCGGTCCCAAGTTCCTACCAGTGAGAATATAATGGATAATTTAGACGCATATCATATTTTATTCGTAAGACTATAGTTATTCCTTATCCTATCATCTAGATGAATTATGTCTTAATCCCCACCTTATCACTTTTTGACTCCAGAGCTTCCACTGTTTCTTGTCTCGTCACTTTCCGACTACACTGTCTTCCTATAACTTCTCTTTCCTCGTACCAGTCATCATTTTATGTGTTATTATTTTTACAACTATGTTTGGCTTGATTTGACTTATATATCGTTTAATTGTATTGATTTTTGCATTATTTATTATATTATTTTATGTATCACACACAGTGTTATATTGTATGTTTTTCATTAAAAATATACAAGTAACATAGTCTATGGAAAATCATTACTTATATATTTTTAATTGTTCAAATCATGTCATTAAGTGTTTCGCATTTCTCTAGACTTCATATATACATCACATAGCACATCTAATATTCAGATTATTTTCTTGTGTTTAAATATATTTTTTGCATATCTAAATTGTGTATGTGTGCGCTTTTTCTGTCATACCATCTATTATTTACTTACGTTTTTAGATTATTGTATATTTTTCGTATTTTTAGTGATATAAATTAATAAGTTCATGATTTAAATATTCTACATATGCATTCTTATTCTTTATTTTTTTCTTTTCAACTCATAACATTTTCAGTACATAGTTATCTTATTAGTCAGTTTTGTCTTGTTAGATTGTTTTAGTATGTTCACATTGGTTTTGTTATTCCTAAAAGTAATGTATTACTATTTTGATATTCAAGCAATTATTCAAAATGATAAATTTAGAAATTGAGTTACTAATTATATAGTTATTTTGTTACATTAGTTATTATTCTTTATAACTAATATAAAAGATAATTCAAAATAGTGTTGTGGGTATGTATGGTATTCACTCATAGGTCATTAAATAGTGCATTTGTATATTTGCTGTTCGTTGCTTCATTTTCGATATGTATTATTTTATCATTGCGGCAATACTCATTGTATACATATGTTATTTTTCAGTGTTTATCTTATAGTGTTTTTAGATTTTTATGTCCTTTTATTGTGTTATTGGTGGTTATTCATTCTCTATTTATTATTTTCGTTTACTTGTGTTGTGTTTTATTTTTTCATTCTTTATACTTACTATTCTCTTTTCATTACAGTGTATTCACATAGATTATTTATTTACGATGTATATTTTTATAATCATTTATTAACTTTGTCTAAACATATTATGTTTCATGTATTATTAGTGTTGATGTTCACATGTCATTAATTATTCGTGGTATGTTTATCTACAACATATCAGTGTTATACTATGCGAATTTATGCCCTTCTTATGTTTTTGTTGTTTATAAATCTATTTTATCTTTCACAGTTCATGTTTTATGTATTATACATATTTATTTATGCATATTTATGCTGATTGTATCTATGATTATGCCATATATTGTTATATCTGAATTGATTTTATACAGTAATAATTATTATTATTGTATATTGTTTATATTTATTATTTCACCTTATGAATATTACTAATATTTCCGACTTATCATATTATTTGTCGCATACATATATAAATATGTCCTTATTATGTTTTATATAAAATGCCTATTTTGAATCGCTTGTTCACTCTTACGTCTATTTTTATCATATAATATTTTATGACTATTTCCATCATAGTTTATCTTTTTAGCATGATTAGTACTATAAGTATTCATACTTTTTATATGCTTATTATTATGTATATGTTTTCATTTTAACACTTATTATACATGATGATTACATTTGCTATATACATCATATGTTTTTGAATCTTGTTTATCTATTTTTCTTTAATATCTTTTGTTTTTATGCTTTGATTCTATTTGTGTTTCTTTGAACCTGTCTACGATTTTGCATTATTTACCTTATGCTATATTACTGTTTGTATGCTAATAATTATTGTGTATTGTTTCATTCTACTATTGATTAATACTATGATTTGCCTCTGTTTGTTTGTCCATATGTATTTATGTGTTTCTATCAATGTTTATTTCTTGTACTTAATGCTATTTTCAATTGTGATTATGTATGTTCTGTATACCTTATTATAATTCTTATTGTCCTTCTACCTGATTTGTTCTGCGTTCTTGTCTTATATCTTGTGCTTTTCTAGTAATATTGCGCGCTATATTTATTTATGACTCTTTAAATATTGATATTGTATTTATCTGTATATTTGTATTTTTATACTTTCGCTGTTTATTATCATTATGTTCCATTATCTTACTGTTTATTATATCGATGCTTCCTTACGTGCGTTTATGTTTTTGACTGCTTTAAACATATGTTGTTATAATACTATCTTTGAACTTTTTTAACATAATTGAAAATTTTTATTTTTTCAGAATTTGTACCTTATATGTCTTCTTTAGTTGAATGTAATTTGTTGATTGTATTTATGTATTTGTCCGTAATTATACTTTTGTATATCTTAAATGTCTATTCTACTAACTGATTGTATGATATTCTATTGTGATTTAATTTTTATTATTTTCATGCCTCTATGTCTATTCTACTAACTGATTGTATGATATTCTATTGTGATTTAATTTTTATTATTTTCATGCCTCTTTATGTTGTCTATTATGTTTGTTTGTATGATATTCTATTGTGATTTAATTTTTATTATTTTCATGCCTCTTTATGTTGTCTATTATGTTTGTTTAAACTATATGTATGTTTGATTTTTTTTTGCTATTTTGTTTTGCTTACATACTCTTCAAATGTTTCTTTTGCTTTTGCTTATACAAGATTTATTTGTTATCTGTATTGTGTTTTTATATTTTGTGTTTTATCATGTTTATCATCTGCTTACGTATGAGTGATTTATACTTTGATGAGACCTTTTTATCTTTTATCTTCTTTATGTTATTCTTTTAATTATTTATATTGTTGAGTTGATATACTTTATCATATGTTCTAGTGATTGATAATTATTTGAATTTTGTATTTATATTTCATATTATATTTTTGTATGTTATATGTTTGTTATATTTTACTAATTCTGTGTTATTGATTATATTTTAACACTGTGTCTTATGATACTATATCAATAATATCATGTTGATATTATATTTTTCTATAATTGTATATTCATTAATGATTTCTTTGTTATTAAACTATGTCGACTGATACTTATATTTTTTCCTATGCATAGACGTTGTGTTATTTTATAATTTGATACGTATCAACTATTTTATTTATAATATACGTACTTCTTTATTCCTGTGCAATCTCTTTTAAGTATATGTTCACTCTCTTTTTGTTTTACTTACATCATTCTTATTATTTATACTCATTATCTACCTCAATGATATCTTTTGAAAATGATTGATCAAGTATATTTTCTGATTCTGTGTAATTGTATTCATACATGCCTTTCAATTATTTGTACTTCCATTGATTTTGATTGCATATTATACATTGATTAATTATGCTATAGTTTATTATGCTGCGTGTGATTTGCGTATTGTGGGATTTGTCTGTGTTAAGGTCATATTTTATTTATATGTTATGATTAATACCTGTGTATATTATTTACTTTTGATGAATTAGTTTAATTATTAGTATTAGTTTCGTTTTGTTGTGATTAATTTTGTGTGTAGAGTATGTCTTGTAGTATTGTTTTTGGCTACCTTGTTATATGTATGCTGAATCTCTGCTGCCACATCTTATATTTTGTGTCGTTATTGTTTTACATTCTCCTCTGCTTATGGATATCGTTCCATATTTGTCTTTGGGTTCTTTTAATTCTGAGGACGTAATTTGTTTTAAGAGAGGTAGAATGTAACGATCATGAATTTTTGATACTAGTTAAATAATTTTTTAGTATTTTTAAATATTCAATTTTTATTTTCAAAAGAGTATTTGTGTTTTCCCAAATTTCTAGAATTTTCTATGATTTAAAAATTCAATTTTATATTTATTTAAATGATTTTGATAATTATGATTTAACTTGATACATTGAAAACTTTTAAATTTATATTTGTTATGTTATAATTATTGTTACGTATTAATTATAAATATTTTCCCTAAATATTCTATTTTTCCTTAATTTATTTCTTAATTAGCTTTAATTTATAAACCCTAAACCCTAAGTATATATATAATCCTCTCTCTCTCTCTCTCTCTCTCTCTCTCTCTCTTCTCCCTCTCTTCTCTCATCTTCTCTTCTTCCACACCACCCGCAGCCATCCCCCAGAATCTTCGCCGCGCCTCCAGAGCTCGCCTCAGCCAGCAGCTCCGATCGTCGCCCTTCGCTGCTCCACCACATGCCACCCGCGCACCTCGAGCACCTCACCCATCGCGCCCCACCTCTCCCTCATGCTAGCGCTCGCAGCGCCCAACTTTTCGTCCGCTCCTTTGCGCCATCACCGCCTGCCACCCCTTCCAGATCTGCCGCCGCGCTCCTCATAGCCGAACCGGCCTCCGATCCCCACTTCGTCGCACGACCAGGACCGTTCCTGCACCCTCAGCTCGTCCCACTAACCTCAACACCCCTCAAGCCGCTCCAGCTCCTCCGCCAGCCTCAAGCCGACCAGTCCTCCCCCATCCCTCTAAGACTACTCCCGAAGGGTCGTCGGCCCCTCCCCCTGTTTCGCTACCGTTCCTGAGAGCTCCCCTCGTCGTCACCCGATCTCCACGTCTAGCAGCCCCCCCATTCTCAGTCGCTTCGCGCGCCGCTTCACCCACGGACTCACGTGCAATGTCGATCCATTCGATGAAAACCCTAAGGCAAGATCCCTCTTCTCAAGTTGATTTTATTCATTAAAAGTTTAGATCTGGTACAACAATAAAAATAATAGTAGCAAAATCCCTCTTCTCAAGTTGATTTTATTCATTAAAATTTTAAATCTGTTACAACAATAGAAATAATAGTAGCAAGATCCCTTCTTCCTGTCTCGTGTTTATAAGTTTATATTTGAGGAGATTTAATCATGAGTTAATTAGTCATAATTATGGATTGCGATATTTCATGCATATCATACATGCTCATTGTAGTTCTTCTTGCACTGTTCATGGTTACTGTTCATGGTTCATGATGTTGTTGCATAGAGTTACTTACATTCATTATTGTGCTTGAGAAACATGAGAAGTACATGACTATTGTAGGCATATAAAATTGCTTATAGGTCCCCTAGCATAGCTCGACACAAACCGACGAGCCAACGAGGCGACGAGATTGACGAATCGCACGGAAGCGACGGAATGAATCCACCCGCGTGCAAAATCAAGCTAATGAGTTGAGGAATCAACGAGTCATCCAACTGAGAGCGGACTCGGACGAATCACGATCGAATCAAGATCAAATTCGGACTCGAACTCAGAAGCGGATTTACTGCCAAATCAGGAATCCAATTTACTGCCAAATCAGATCATCAAATCAGAGTCTCAGATCAACCGAAACACGGACAAACGAGACAACGGAAAACGACTCGAAAAAGTCGGAAAACACCACCCGCGGGGGCTCGGCCAAAGCCGAGCCACCTCAAGGTGGCTCGGCCAAGGCCGAGCCACCCTGAGGTGGCTCGGTGGCCGAGCCACCTCGGGGTGGCTCGGCCAAGGCCGAGCCACCCCAAGGTGGCTCGGCCATGAGCCGAGCCACCCCAAGGTGGCTAGGCACAGTGTCGGCCACCCCGAGGTGGCCGACAGTGGCCCGAGGTGGCCGACAGTGGCCAGAGGTGGCCGACATTTCCCTTTTTGCAGCCACTGTCCTGAGAGCCTATAAATAGGCCTAGAGATGTTCATTTTCAGAGGTCGAACTTTCAAGAGCCGAAACTCTGCCGGATTGAAGAGTGAACTCGGAGCTTTGAAGACCAGAAGACTTGCACATTCGGATCTGATCCTCGGCGACCATCCACGTCAGAAAAGGCAGGATCTCGAGAGGAAGAAAGAACAGATCTGAGATCTACACGAGACTACACTCCAGATCTAAGCTTGGTCTTAGATCTCGAGATCTGAGCGATTATTCCCTTGGTGGATTAATCCCTCCCGGCTATTATTCCCTTCGTGGAATAATACCCGCATACTCGTGTAGATCCGACCGGATCTAGATCGCGCGGTGGTCCACGGATTAACCCCGGCGTCGGCAAAGAACCCACACAAGCAAGCAACCGCAAAACAGGAGCTTGCGATTTGTTCACAAGAGGAAAGTTGTAATTTTTATTTTTTTCTTTGATTTAGTTGTAACCGGATCTATAAAAGACCGGATCTTTGTAACCCAAGATGACAATCATATCAATGAAAAAGAAAACAGTTTTCCACGCGAACAAATGTTTGTATATATGATGATAAATATGTAAACAAAGAAATTTTTTAAATTGCATTTCCCAATTGTGAAAACGCATCAGTTTTGCAAAAACATGCACAAACTTGTGCACGAACATGAGCTAATTAAAAACTTGATTTTGTAAATTCAAATAAACATAACAAATTAATTCCAAAATTTATAAAACTTTGGAAAACATTTATAAACATGAAATTGAACATGTTAGAAAAAGAATTTCTCAAATTGACTTTTTCATTTGTGAAAACTCATGTATTTTGCAAGTGTGTCCAAAACATAAAAATGTGATATACATAAAATTTGATGTTTTGACATAAAAAATGTTTTGAAACCCTATAAAATAATTTTATA
>NC_033794.1:61869104-61881302 GCF_001876935.1 Asparagus officinalis | reverse complement strand
CCTTGGATCCATAGTAATAGAGGAGGATTTACTTCTTCGCATTCAGGTTTGAAGTATGTCGACACTGACAATGAGGTTAGGACGGTGGTCGGCCGGATAAGCAACTCAATTCAATTGGGGGTATGAAGAAATTATTCACCCGATTTCTCGCTTTATGGGTGAACGAATCCGATACTGAAGCGATCGGCGCCAAGGGCACAGACAGGCGGAGTAAAAAGCTGATTCTGAAGGCCATTCGATTACAATGCGGTTTTTGTTTTTAAATGACATTGTACGCTTTGTAATTCAATCTTGACGATTTAACAATACGTCAGATGCAAGATTGGTAGACTGCAACTTGCCGATATTGCAATAAAGATGAATTTAGAGTACTCGCTTATCACTGCTTGATGATGTGATAAAAGAGGCTGTACGACATCCTGGAGTTGTATATGCCGATCCGAATCATCCTATGTAACACGGAAGGAAACACTTCAGCATTCTTTCGGACAACCATGGTCATCTCGAAGCAAAGTAAGAGGTGGGCTAAAGAAGTGATTTACGGTATAGGAAAAAAGCCTCTCTGAGGTTACCAAGATCATTTGCCTAAGTGAAGACGAAGATGATGACAAACCTGGTCGACATCTATCCAAGTATATTGGTCCAGAAGCGGCGCAAGCTTTATGGAAACGCAGGGGTAGCGATTTCACAGCATCATGCGGAGAAGGTTTATACTTCGATCGAGGTCGCTTCGGTAATCCAGGCCTAAGCAGTATATGTACCAAAAGGGTAAACCTGAGGATTATTATAAAATGGGAAGAAGGCTTAGGTTATGTTTGCAATGCAGATTGGACTGAATGTGTTGGCAAATTATGGATCAAATTGCTAACGATAAGCCAAGTAAGGGAATACTCTCGGCGGATGCTTCAGAGTGGGACTCGCGATAGCGAGTGCTGGGAGAAGTTTCAAATAACCGCCTAATGGGCAAATATGGCTACAAGCGCGATCCCATCCAGCCATGGGAGAGACGACGATGCAAATGCGCACATGGGAAGACCGTGGGTCACCATCTGAATATGCAATATGGCGATCGGTTCGAGCAAAGAGAACCAACCCACTAAGGATAAGATAGTCCAGATTAACATGGGTGGTGAGGCGCAACTCCAAAGCCTATATTCAATCAGCGATAGTCTACCCCCAGATGAAAAGGAGGAATTGAATTTGCTCTCATCAGGGATGATATCGACGGTCCTTCGCATGGAATTATGAAGAGCGAATGGCCAGGGCTCGACCCCAATATCGGCAATGCACCGAGGCTGCGTATCCAGCCGGATGCCAAACCTGTCCAGCAACAGGCAAAGACGCGTTTCGTCGCACGATTATGGAAGCGCATTGAGGCAGGAGGTTAAGAAGTTGATCGAATCAGGATTTATCCGAGAGGCAAGGGCAACATCGCAGACTGGTTAGCAACATCTGTTCCCGGGTCATTGAGAAGAGATGGCAGAAATCAGGATATCTGCATGCGACTTTCAGGAACCTGAAATGAAAGCATAGTCGAAAAGACAGATTTCGCGCTACCCGATCAACGGATGTCATTTATCGCCAATACATGTGGATTTGAGAGGATGTCCGTTCATGAATGGATTTTGGGAATATAACCAGAAATTCAAGAATGGCATCCAGAGGATGAGAAGGCATACGGCGTTTAAGAAGCACCCCGTCGCGTTGTTCTGCTATACGTGATGCCTTTCGGCGCCTGAAGAATGCCGTGCCACATACCAGCGAGCGTGACTAAGATTTTTGCGCAAGAACCTCGTCAGGAAAACAGTCGAATCGCTACGTTGATGATTTGGTTGTGCCAAAAGCCGGCAAGCAAGGAAGATCACATCAAGGATTTGAAGACTAGATGTTCGATCTCCATTGAGGAGTCGCATCAAGTTGAAGATGAACCCGCACTAAATCATTCCTTTTTGGAATATCAGGGCGGAAAATTTCTTCGGGTTCGTCGTCACGCACTAAGGGTATACATATGCGATCCTGATGAACCGGTGAAAGGCGATAGCATTGAATTGCAGCCCCGAGGAATCTGAAGAGAACTGAAGAGGATTGGCCAAGGTGCGTTTAGCTTATATCCGGCGTTTGCATCTGCAAAATCTTTCTGGAAGTGCGCACGCCGTTCTTACGCCTGATACAAGAAGGAGTATCATTCATTGGGATGATGCCTGCCTAAAAAGGCGTTTCGAAGATATCAAAACATATCTTTGGGGCGAACCCTCCCTGTTCTCGTTGCAAGCCTAAATCTGGTAAAACCGTTCTTAATTTATCTGCCGGCGATGAACCTATCCTCGATAAGTGCTTTTACTAGGCGCAAGACGATGATAATGGCTCACGAACAGGCAGTTTATTAGCCGTCAGTCGGATCTTGAGTAGGCGGCTGAGTCTGCGATATCCGACTGATTGAGAAAGAATGCCTTGGCATTGGTAATTTGGGCGATGGGCCAAAAGATTGGCGGCATTACGCTAGTGGGACAGACGATCTACGTTATGCTCGCAACGTTAATCCAGTAGCGGGTGTCTTATGAACGCAACCGGGCCTCTATGATTGGCGGCCTAGCGAAGTGGGCGCGCTTCTCTTGTCGCCAATACGATTTGCACTTGCAAACAGCGAAAGTCGATTAACCAAGGACAGGGCGATTTGTGAGCGGGTCTTTTTGGCCGGCAAACCGCTGACACAGATACGGCAGAAGTATATGAGACTTGCCAGATGAAACCGCACGAGGTTAACACCAGCATCAGACGCAACAAGTATGGCAATTATATTCGATGGTGCCTCAAGGGCAGTTAATAGAGTAATAACCCCGGGATGTCCTAAGCAGTTTCCATCTGGAGTTGGAGTGCGTCTTAATCTCGGGCCCTGGAAAGCCACGTGATGCCTTCGGGCCTTATTCGTTGACTAGTCCGTGCTCTAATAATGTTGCCGAATACACGCACGCTTCTCATTTGGGAAAACTCAGTTTTCGCCAAAGAGCTGGGGGTTGAATATCTCGAGTTGGAGATTGCGCATTGCCTAGTGCAACCAGTTTCGGCGGTGAGTATGAAGTCAGGAATCAAGAGCTTGATCACGTACGCACCAGGCAAGCGGCATCAAAATGGCAGAATCTTTGCGAAGAATTCTTTATTGAAGTACATGCGGCCGTAGTCTCCATGAAGCTTATGCAAGACGGGCAGCGTGGCAGGCACTAGCAGTAATCACTCGGCACAAAGCCTCCGCGAAGCTGAGGCCTGTTTTACGTCACAGTACGGACACAATCAACTCTGGGCGTACCGCATATACAGTACGGAGACATGAAGAAGAAGAGGGATAGAAACGTGAACGCCAAAAGTAGGTGAATTCAACTCAATTGGGTCTGAGTCCCGAGATTGGCATTTTCCTATCATCCGACTACGTCCAGTAATGGTATTCTGGGGCCAGAAGACGTAAAAGAAAAGGAATCAATCTGTTCGAAGAAGCCAGCTCCGAGATTCTTCTACAATAGCCGAGACCGTACATTATACCGTAGAGGGTAACGAGCGGTCTTTACTCGCGATGCCTTTCGAACAGAGAAAGCAAAGGAAGTTCTTAAGGAGCAGCACGAAGGAAGAATGTGGTGGCGCATATGCAAGCCGGGTCTAAAGCTGTATGATGCGGCATCAGGAGGATGGGATATTTCTGGCCACGATGGTTCGTGAGCGGCAATCGAATACGCACGAACCAGAATGCGCACGCTTGCGCAGATACATGCGATTATCATGCATAACCGCACAGAGCAGTTGCACAGCGTGCAACGCACGGTGCTCTGGCGCGTTTCGAGACTTGGGGCAATGGACATAGTCGGTTGTCCTATTTTTCGCCCGCTTCGTCAAAGGTGAGTTCGTTCATCTCGGCGATCACAGATTATTTCCAAGTGGGCTGAAGCGATTCCGGCTTAAGAGGAAGTTGAAGACGAACAAGGTCATCATTTCATCAAGGCATCATGTCATTTACCGCAGATCGGCGTGCCAAGAAGGATCTTCATAGAGCAACGGTCCAGCAGTTTCCATAAGCAATGCCTTCGTCAGATTTCTGCGACAAGTTCAAAATGTGAAGATGTTTCATTGCAACACGGCTTATTATCGCCGCCGGCGAATGGATTAGCAGAGGCGTTTAAGCAAGACGAATCATCAGATGCTGTCAAAGCTCGTGAAGACGTCAATAAACGAGACTGGGACGATAAACTCGTGAAGCACTCTGGCTTATCGGCACCACGATAACGCACGCCTACGGGAGGGCCACCTCGTAATCGCTGGTATAAGACCGGATGTGAAGCTGTGTCTACCGCGGAAATTCAGATTCGCGTCGGCCTATCGTAATCGCCCTCCGGAAGCGGATGATGACGGACGGAGGAACAACATCAGAAAGCGTCTGCGAAGAGCTCGATGAAGCTTGGATGAAAAGCGTTTGGAGGCTCAAACAACACAATCGAGTTTTACCTAAGCGCAGGATGTCAAGGGGCTTTTACAAAAGAGTCGCGACAGAGAAGCTTCAAGGAAGGAGAGGTGGTCGGGCTCAGCTGCTCGCTGACGAGGAGCAATGAATTGCTTACCTGCCAAGAAGAAAGGTAAATTCGAAGCCCAAATGGGTAAGGACCGTTTGTAATAGACAACAGTCTATTCAAAGCGGCGCATATCCCTGATTTTAACTCAAGAGGGCGGGCGAGGCAATTAATCGCCAATAAAGTGGGAAGTTCGTGAAAAAGTACTATCCCTAGTACATTCAGGAGAACTCATTTAGCCGGGAAGTTCTCGAAGAATTATTACTACTTAATATTCTAGAGGATAACCCAAATCATTTGTCAGCCGAGACACCAAAATCCTCTGCACCTGATCAATTTCATTGAAGCAGTGAGTCGCCACCAAAACATGTTTTTTTCTGGCCCTCTTGATTCTCTCCATGAACAAGAGGTCCACTTTTTTTCCAGTTCGGAGTCGCCTGTTTTCGATAAAACGAAAGAGGCTCCATTCCCTGTTTTCTGCTTTGGTTAAACCTTGTTCATGGTTATAAACCGCCGCTTGAAAATTTTCACTTCGATAAATGAGAACTCTATCTTTCAGTTTAGATAACCCATCGCTATAAAAGGCAAGTTTATCTTAAATTTTCCAGATTCTCAGAGTGGAGATCCCACTTCTAAGTTTCTTTTTGTGGCTGGAAATAAGAATATAAAAGTTCTTCCTTCCTAGAATGCAGGGAATAGAATATAAATTTTCGCTTCCTGTGTCTGTTGGTTGCGGCTTCACCGCCTAAAGAAGACCGGAAATAGAATATAAAATTCTACCATTTCGCCGCATCGATCTTTTCGCGGAAATTTGTCATTTAGGATTCAAGTGCTAGAAGTTTAATCCGCGAATCGGTAAGCAGGGATACAGTCTGCGCCTAACACATCGGCTGGGCGCGTTTAGTCTTTGTTCCGCAGCAAAAAGACACCAAGAGTTGCGATTCTGGGTATTCTATCCTGAAAACTTAAAGCAAGGATATAGTCTGTGCCTACGCGGCGCGCTGGCGCGGTTAGTTCTACCGTTGAAAAAAAGCATCCGTCCACATATTCAACATTGTGGGAGGTTGTTATTAATGAAC
The DNA here is from genome assembly GCF_001876935.1 of Asparagus officinalis. Lineage (NCBI taxonomy): Eukaryota > Viridiplantae > Streptophyta > Magnoliopsida > Asparagales > Asparagaceae > Asparagus > Asparagus officinalis. The sequence goes on along the minus strand of NC_033794.1, from coordinate 61,875,673 downwards.
ACCAAAATCCATGCCTTACACGCATGGGGAATGTCATCCTGAATCCTAAGATAAGGATATGCCGACGGCCTAACAGCGCGTCGGCCGGTTTTAAGTCTTTTTTACGCGAACAAAAGACACAGAGTCGCGATTCTGGGGTATTTTTATCCGGCGAAGCCCTAAGTAGGGATTAAGTCAAACACGCTAACACGTGTTTGCCGGGTACCTATTCCGTGAACAATGGCGAAGCTATGTATTCAACATCATAGCACAAAGTGTAAGAGAATTCAGTCTCTTTAGCACACGTTACATGCAGAAACGGATTTAGACAATCCGCATGCTAGCCGACTCAAACGGTAGTGCGCGGTAAAGGCTAATCAAATCGTTAAAGCTGGGGGTTAGCCAAAAACCCCCAAAGTCAGCACCTAACAAAGCGCGTCGGCCGGTTTAGTCTTTTACCGATTGAAAGAAACAGAGTTTTCGATTCTGGGGAAAAAAAGAAAGAGAAAAAAAGAAAAAGACAAAAATATACTATCGCGGCGATAGCGCTAAGTTAGGGATAAGTCAACGTCTAATACATCGTTGCTGGGTAGCCTATTCGCCACATTAACAATGGAAAGGCGCTATGTAATTCAACATCATTAGCACAAAGTCTAAGAGAATTCACTCTCTAGCAAACGTTAATTGCGGAACGGGATTTCGTCAATGCCGGGCATGCTAGCCCGACTCCAACGGTAGTCCGGTAAAGGCTAAGTCAAATCCGTTAAGAGGCTTGGGTTAGCCAAAAATCCTAAAGTCCAAGCGGCCTAACACGCGTCGTCCGGATTAGTTCTATTCCGCGGTGAGAATAAAGACGAAGTCTTACGTATTCGAAGTCGTAGCATCAAGTCTAAAGGGAGTTTCATTCACATTTAGCACAACGTCAATGGCGGAACGGACTTTAAGAGCACATCCGCATGTAAGCCGTCGATTCAACCGGTAATCGGTAAAAGCATGACATGAATCGCGTTGAGGGCTGAGGATTTGCCAAAAAATCCTAAGTCAACGTCTGATAACACGTTGCTGTTAGTCTTTTCACCGGAGTAAAGACGAAGTTACAACGTATTCAATATCGTAGCAGCTAAAGAGTTAACTCTTTTAGCATAACGTCACATGCGGAATGGACTTAACAATCCGCGATGCTAGCCGACTCAGAACGGTAGTCGTAAAGCGCATCAAACCGCGTTGATGGCTGGGGTGATTTGCTAAAAATGCCTATAAATACGAGAGTCATGACGCATCAGCTTCATTATGTTTCGTCTCGTGAGCTTGAGCATCCAGCGACATTCAAACCCTAAGGTTAAACGCCGGACAACGCATAACCCTAGTCAACGCCAGTCAACGTGCGTTGCGGAGCAAAAATATTCGAAACCCTCGGTTAACTGGCCGGTCAACAGCATAACCGCTAGTCAAGCCAGTCAACGAGGGCGTTGCAAGCAAATTCTAAGCGTACGGGCGTCCAAAACCTAAGGTTAACAGCCGGTCACGCGTAAGGGCGCTGGGTCAACCCCGCAATCAATGCGTTGCCAATACGATAGAATCAACACGTTCCGAAAAGTATACGAGTATAAAGCTGCTCCTTCCTCTCGAAAAGTAACAGTATAAACTGGCTTCTTAACACTCCAATAAGGTATATGAGGTATAAACTATTCCGCTCATTTTTGAGAAGTTCGCTGGAGATGTTTTTTATAAATATTCTTTAGGATAACTCACAACACAACGCCGGAGCACCGCGTTGCAGATAAAGACTCGACGCGAACATCGATGTGAGCTAAAGTCAAAAGAATCAGGAATCGACTTCAAGTTCAAAATTTGACAATCGGCTCAGACAATAAATGGCAGGCACCGGAACCTTACAGCCATTTCGACAAGCATACCGAATAAGCGCTGAAGCCATTGAGGAATCAAGAACGGAATCATTGCCGAGGTCTCATTTTACACCGACTGAAGTGGGAGCAATCATTATTCCAAAGTATCAGACTCTTCTGATAAAGAACGAGACTGAAATACTTGAGGGGGGTATCCTGTAGGCTATATTAAAATTGGCTTATAGGTCCCCTAGCAATAGCTGCCGGCACAAACCGACGAGCGCAACGAGGCGGAGAGTTATTGACGAATCGGCGACGGAGCGACGGAATAATCCACCAGCGTGGCAGAATGCAAGCTAATGAGTTGAGGAATCAAACGAGTCATCCTAACTGAGAGCGGACTCGGACGAATCCGATGCGAATGCAAGATCAAAATTCGACTCGAACCAGAAGGCGGAATTACTGGCCAATGCAGGATCCAATTTACTGCCAAATCAGATCATCAAATCAGAGTTCAGGTCAATCCGAAACACGGACAAACGAGACATACGGAAACGGACTCGAAATAAGTCGGAAATATAGCCGCGGCCCGGGGCTTCGGCAAAGCCGAGCCAAGCTCAAGGTGGCTCGGCAAGGCCGAGTCCACCCTGAGGTGGCTCGGTCCAATGCCGAGCCACCTTGGGGTGGCTCGGCCATGAGCCGAGCCACCCCAAGGTGGCTAGGCACAGTGTCGGCCACCCCGAGGTGGCCGACAGTGGCCCGAGGTGGCCGACAGTGGCCAGAGGTGGCCGACAATTCCCTTTTTGCAGCCACTGTCCTGAGAGCCTATAAATAGGCCTAGAGATGTTCATTTTCGGAGGTCGAACTTTCAAGAGCCGAAACTCTGCCGGATTGAAGAGTGAACTCGAGCTTTGAAGACCAGAAGACTTGCACATTCAGATCTGATCCTCGGCGACCATCCATGTCAGAAAAGGCAGGATCTCGAGAGGAAGAAAGAACAGATCTGAGATCTACACGAGACTACACTCCAGATCTAAGCTTGGTCTTAGATCTCGAGATCTGAGCGATTATTCCCTTGGTGGATTAATCCCTCCCGGCTATTATTCCCTTCGTGGAATAATACCCGCATAATCGTGTAGATCCGACCGGATCTAGATCGCGCGGTGGTCCACGGATTAACCCCGACGCAGGCAAAGAACCCACCAAAGCGAGCGACCGCAAAACAGGAGCTCGTGATTTGTTCACAGAGGAGAGTTGTAATTTTTCTTTATTTTCTTTGATTTAGTTGTAACCGGATCTATAAAAGACCGGATCTTTTGTAACTCAAAAAGTTATAACTCAAGATGACAATTATCTCATTAATGAAGAAAGCAACAGTTTTCCACGCGAACAACTATAGTGACTTGTGTGACATGAAGCAGATCTAGAGACATGTGTTTGTTGACTTGGAAATACAAGAGATCATGGGATGGGAAAGTCTTGGTTCATATGATCAGATATGATTGTTGATGTATCTTACAAACTCACACCAGTGAATCGTTTCACACTGGGGTTGGTTTGTTGGGCCAGTGAATCGTTTCGCACTTGGTCAGTGAAATCGTTCGTCACCCGAGTCCTGCTTGTGTCCGGACAAGCCATAATCTGATTGAGTGTAGTCCTCTCACCGAACCGTTTCGCGGGTTTGGATACACGTAGAGGATTTTTGAACAGTCATTTATCCGTGAATGTGAATGTTGACTCTATGTGAGATATGGACCTGTAATCTATTTTAGGATGGCTAGTACTTGATCCTGTTATTGTTTGCTGTTGGCCTTATGATTATCATGATTTAGTAGTGGATTGCATTTTGATTTTGTTAGATTTCTAGTTGTACGTAATTTTAGTCATTTCTGTTGTTACATCGGTTATTGCATTGGTCATTCGACCGTTCTATTTTCTTTTGTGGGGTCTTATCGTGTGTCATGAACGCTGAGGTACACCTATTTTCTCTGGTGTATGTTAGACTTAGAGGAAGGATAGGTCCGGCTTAGAGATACGCCAGAGCCCGAGTATCCTCAGTAGGAGTGCTTTGCAGATAGAGCAGAAGAAGAAGTCGATGCCTAGTTTTTCTTTTATTAGTTCCTAGTTTACTTTTGTAGTTCTTTCTATTTAGGTTGATCGATGTATTCTTGTGACGCCCCTGGGTTCACACAAGGCTGCAGTCCGAGGTGAAACCAGAAATGTCAAACCTGCCATGCACCACACCGTGCAATAACATGTTTCACCATCACAATTTCTATCTCTCTAGTGGAATCAACAACAGGTGTAGTACAAAGCAAGTAAAGGTTATACAAGAATCAACTGATGAAGTAATAGAGGTCAAATTAATGTCTCGTCATCTAATATACTGGAATACAAATAAATGTCTGGAATGAATGAACTGGAGTTCTCAACAAGTCTCAAATACAAAATGTCTGACAAAAGGAAATAAGGCACACAACCTTTACAACTTCTAGAATAAGACTCACATGTCTACACAAAAATCTACGGTGGAGCTCAAAAGAAAATACAACTAAATAGACGGCTGAAGCTAAAGTGCATCACCATCAACCTGCGACTCTCCGGGCTCCTGGCTCGTTACCTGAAAGGGGGAGGGACAACGAGCGTCAAAGCGCTAGCGAGCAACATCACAACCAACCCCAAGGGAACAGGGCTCGTTGTATAAGAAAATACAGTTAATATATAAGAGATCTAAAATTATTGATCTTACTAAAGAGGGTTTTAGTATTTAGAAATTTACAACACGAGCATAGGTACGTCGAGCGAAATAATCCAAACAAGGAAACCCTCATGTATATACCTTGTATCTCAAATTGTAAGTCTCTAAACACCAAACCCGAGGTTCTAGTACAGGAAACAATAATAAAAGGAATACAACTAATCTCAGAGCATAAATACGGTGCCATAACATAACTAACGTGAGTAGCATGTCATAACTTACATGAATATCATGTCGTAATCTACATAAGTGTCATGTCAAACTCACATGAGTAACATGTCAGAAAATGATTAAGTGTCCAAAACATAGACTATATAAATTAAACGTCCAACTCATGGACTGCATGCAGTAAACGTTCAACTCATGAACTGAATATAACCGTTGTCCAACGCATGGACCTAATGTGACCATTGTCCAACGCATGGACCGGATGTGACCGTTGTCCAACGCATGGACCGGATGTGACCTTTGTCCAACGCATGGACCGGATGTAACCGTTGTCCAACGCATGGACCGGATGGTAATGCATATCCAGCACGAGGATTAAATAGCAATGCATGTCCAACACGAGGACTAAGTAAAGTGAATGTCCACACAAAGACTAATTAGTAATGCATGTCCAACACGAGGACTAAGTGAAAAAAATGTCCAACACGAGGACTAATTAGTAATGAAAATATAACCGCTACAATTTAATACCCGATAAACAAGGCAACTTCTCATATTCAAGAATGATAAATAGTGCCCTCGAACATATGAACACAGTCTATATATACACACACAACAGGTGATTTAATAGAAACACAAATAAGACGAGAAAGACTTCAATGAGTCGACTCGTGCTCAGCTATGAGTCAACTCATGTCTTATGGGTCGACTCATGATCTGTTACGAGTCGACTCAGCAGAAGACATATGATAACAGGAAATGACTTCGTGAGTCGACTCATGGTTAGTTATGAGTCGACTCATGACCTATGGGTCGACTCGTGATCTGTTACGAGTCGACTCAGCAGAAGCAAAAAGGCAACACAACTAGATCTCGTGAGTCGACTCATGACAGTCATGGGTCGACTCAACCTGATGAGCCGACTCGTGATGAGTCGTGAGTCGACTTACGGGCTGAAATCTGCATATATCACAACTGCAATCCGTCCATCTCGATCCATACTTCCACTATATTGATCTACACCTCCCTAACTATCAATTTTAAACTATGAGGCAGTGAAAGAAATCATACATAGCATGAGAAAAGATTACTTGCATGTTAAACCTAACTTTTAACCCCTAATTATGAAAGAGAGCATTCAATCAAAATAAAACTCATATTTTCATTTCTTTAAATAAATTCCCAGATCTGAGTTTTCATCAAAAACTTGTTGGTGGGGATTTAAAATCCGAAATACATGATTTCTAGCATTAACCCTAACAAGGATATTGATTTATACTTGAAAATAAGTTTTAGGCTCAATAAAACTTATGGAAAACAGTTATAAACTATTAAAAACATGGGAGAAGGATTGGGCGAGATGTTACTCGCCTCAAAAGTGATGATGAACAATCCCCTTCGCTGCAATCCACGAAAAGCCGCTAAAAATCCCCAAAAATCGCCCAAGAAATCCCAAAAACGAGCTAGGGTTTAGAGGGGGAGAAGAGGCTAGGGTTTCTCTAGGGTTTTATGATGAACAAGAGTGTTTTCGGGTGGGGAGAAACATATATGAGTGGATAAAACCCGACCCGAAACCCAAACAAACCCGACCTAGAAAACCAGAGTCGACTCATGACAGTCATCGGTCGACTCATGACTCATGGGTCGACTCATAATATAATGAGTCGACTTAACAGAGACTTATGACAATGGGAGATGATATCATGAGTCGACTCATGATAGTCATGGGTCGACTCATGAGCTAGAAACTACATACTCTGACTTTGCTGCATATGATTGAAATCTAGCACACTCAACCTCATTACTGATGTACATAT
>NC_033794.1:61845474-61868231 GCF_001876935.1 Asparagus officinalis | reverse complement strand
TCCCTGATCAACGCTACTTTCTCAGTAATATGTCTCATAAGCGCTAGTGAAAGTATTAAACCTTTCTCCGGCTCTACCCAACATATAATCGATTTTGCAATGTCTCCCGCACGTTGCTTCATACAAGGTCATACCGATTGTCGCTTGATAATGGATGTCCTAGACGGACTTCATCAGATACCGATTGTCGCTTGATAATGGATGTCCTAGACGGACTTCATCAGTGGAATATGATCCTTCCAGTTACCTTGAAAGCTAACGACATAAATCCGCAACCTGTCTTCAAATATCTAATTTACTCTTTCCGTGTGACCATCTGTCGGTGAATAAAATACATTACAGAAAGATAAATCTGTTACTCAAAAGAAATCCTGTAAACCTTTCCAAAAATACAGAGTGAATACTGAAATCTAAATCTGATGCTATCGTATCTAGGACTCCATGAAGTCCAATAGTCTCTTGAATGAGTATCCTTACATATGCCTCAGCTGTATAGTTAGTCCTTGCTGTAATAAAATGTATTGACTTCATCAGTTTATCCACTATCACCCAAATTGAATCATTCTCTTTCTCTTATTTCAACAATCCCTACGATAAAATCCATCTAACTGTTCGTTCCTTACATATGCCTCAGCTGTATAGTTAGTCCTTGCTGTAATAAAATGTATTGACTTCATCAGTTTATCCACTATCACCCAAATTGAATCATTCTCTTTCTCTTATTTCAACAATCCCTACGATAAAATCCATCTAACTGTTCGTCCACTCTACTCAGAAATGGTTAAAGGCTGACGTGATCCTGCTGGTCTTTGATGTTCCGCCTTTACTTATTGACATGTAAGATACTTAGCTACATAAATTTGAAATCTTCCTACGCATATCACTTCATCAAAAAGTGTCTCTTTAAGCCCTTGCACACCTTAGGGGTGTCTCTGGTTGATTTCCTTCTGGGAAAAGATACTTCAGATTTTAATGGTCTGTGAATAATTTATATTGTACTTCATATAAGTAAAGTCTCCATGACTTCAATGCAAATACCACTGCTGCTAACTCCCAGTCTTAAGTGGAAATAGGTCTGTTCATGTACTTTTAATTGCTACGAGACATATGATACTACTCTCTGAGTCTACATCAAAACGTCTTCTAATTCTGCCAATGATGTATTTATGAATACGAAGAATATCCTGTCGCTGCTCGGAATAGTCAAAACCGGCGCTGTAGTCAACTTAGTCTTCAAAATATTAAAGACCTTCTGGAACTCCATGCTCCATATGAAATGTACACCCTTCTTCGTAAGGTGCGTAATAGGCGTCGCAATCTTCGAGAAGTCCTGAATGAAATTCCTATATTATCCAGCTAATACTAAAAAGCTGCAAATCTCTGACACCGTCTTCGGTGGCTCCCAATCAAGAACTGCCGTGACCTTAGCCGGGTCCACTGCTATGCCCTCTCTACTGATGACGTGGCCAAGGAATCTGACTTCTGAAAGCCAAAACTCGCATTTGCTGAACTTGGTGTACAACTGATACTCTTGAAGAGTCCTCCATGCTATCCGTAGATGCTCCTCGTGATCCGCCTCCGACCTCGAGTAAATGAGTATATCTTCGATGAAGACCGCCTCCGACCTCGAGTAAATGAGTATATCTTCGATGAAGACGATCACAAACTGATCCAAGAAGGGATGGAAAACCCGGTTCATCAAATATCTTCGATGAAGACGATCACAAACTGATCCAAGAAGGGATGGAAAACCCGGTTCATCAAGTCCATGAGTACCACGGGTGCATTGGTCAATCTAAATGGCATGACCAAGAACTCGAAAGAACTATATCGAGTAAGAAAGGCGGTCTTGGGAATATCAATCTCCCTAACCCGCAACTGATGATAGCCAGAACGAAGATCAATCTTCGAGAAACACTGCGCACCCTGCAACTGGTCAAACAAGTCATCAATCCTAGGTAGTGGGTACCTATTTCGGATAGTGATGTCTTGAGCAAATTTGTTTAAATTTACGTGTCATTTACGACTCAACACATTTTGTAGATGTCACAATGCACGAATCTGTTGGAGGAGAGACCACGCATACAACAGAGGTCGAGGAATTCAAATCACCTCGATTTCAATCTCTCTGAAGGCGACCATGAGTATATCTCTGATTTACTATCGGGGAAAACTCCTGGTGCAGCCACGGAATCCAACGTTGGAGTCGGTCCAACAGAAGCAGGTCCTTCTGAAAGTAAGACCTTTATTCTGTAAACTCCATATATGCATACATATATATTTTAACTTAATTAACCATATAAGTATTTGAATTATAGGACCAGTTGCTGGAACTGATACTACTATAATCATTGGTACGTCTGATCGACTGGAGAGTAGTGAACTTGTGCCGTGGACAAGAACCGAAGTTGATTTGCAATCATCAGTTCTTGAACCTCAACCTTCTACTCCTATGGACCCCATGATGATAGAAGTCACTGTCACTCCCCAGATTAGTCCAGTTGCAACAAAAGCGAGACCAACTGAAGAAGTTGGTACATCGGCCGATGTTGTGACTAGAATTGGTGAGTTTCATTTATCGTTTGCTTCAAGCTCGGATTATCATTATGCTCATTGTAATCCTCCTGTTTGTAGAATCTCCTCTTAAAGAGTCTCTTAGTTTGGACCCGCCGTCCTCTGAGACTTTAGTTGAAATCATTGTAACTCCTTCGTTTGTAGAATCAACTCTTAAAGAGCCTCTTAGCTTGGACCCGCCGTCTTCTGAAGCTTTAATTGAAAAAGCCTCTGATGTAGCGGGTGCATCAACAGCTACCATTCCTGAACCAATCTTGACTGTTCAGGAATCCAGATTATCATCCTTGAGCGAACCAAGTCATGCTGAAGGTTCTTCCGTCGAATTTGGTATGCTTTAATTTGTTGTTTTGTACGTATATATATGTCATGTACTGACCTATTTGCCTTCATCGCAGTTCCTTCATCATCATTATCAGATCGCATCCGAGCTTTATTAGCAGACGAGGATCCGGATAAAGCCGGCATTTGCTCTGATCTCGACGGCTTCATCTCCTTTTTGAATTCTATGGTTGATCGTATTCTCTCCAAAGGATCGCGATTTGAGAGTTTTAAGAAACCTCTTGACCGCTATATATCAGGGATCCGTGATGAAGGATATAATGATTTAGCCGATTCGATCAACGCCTACATGGTTGACTTGAAGCAACATGTTGACCTTCTGAGGGGTCTTCGCACTGTATTCACGCAAATACCTTCAATCAACATAAAATAGTTGTCATAAAAAAATTCTCAATTTTTAAGATATACGCATATATCGTCCTCACTCGTACTAGGAAATTCTTATCGGACTCTATACATGAATCCTAAGAAACTCTATCCTAGTTCCACGACTCGACACAGGATGATCCTAAGGATACTGGAACTAGAGCTCTGATACCAACTGTCACGCCCCTGGGTTCACACAAGGCTGCAGTCCAAGGTGAAACCAAGAATGTCAAACCTGCCATGCACCACTCCGTGCAATAACATGTTTCACCATCACAATTTCTATCTCTCTAGTGGAATCAACAACAGGTGTAGTACAAAGCAAGTAAAGGTTATACAAGAATCAACTGATGAAGTAATAGAGGTCAAATTAATGTCTCGTCATCTAATATACTGGAATACAAATAAATGTCTGGAATAAATGAACTGGAGTTCTCAACAAGTCTCAAATACAAAATGTCTGACAAAAGGAAATAAGGCACTCAACCTTTACAACTTCTAGAATAAGACTCACATGTCTACACAAAAATCTACGGTGGAGCTCAAAAGAAAATACAACTAAATAGACGGCTGAAGCTAAAGTGCATCGCCATCAACCTGCGACTCTCCGGGCTCCTGGCTCGTTACCTGAAAGGGGGAGGGACAACGAGCGTCAAAGCGCTAGCGAGCAACATCACAACCAACCCCAAGGGAACAGGGCTCGTTGTATAAGAAAATACAGTTAATATATAAGAGATCTAAAATCATTGATCTTACTAAAGAGGGTTTTAGTATTTAGAAATTTACAACACGAGCATAGGTACGTCGAGCGAAATAATCCAAACAAGGAAACCCTCATGTATATACCTTGTATCTCAAATTGTAAATCTCTAAACACCAAACCCGAGGTTCTAGTACAGGAAACAATAATAAAAGGAATACAACTAATCTCAGAGCATAAATACGGTGCCATAACATAACTAACGTGAGTAGCATGTCATAACTTACATGAATATCATGTCGTAATCTACATAAGTGTCATGTCCAACTCACATGGGTAACATGTCAGAAAACGATTAAGTGTCCAAAACATAGACTATATAAATTAAACGTCCAACTCATGGACTGCATGAAGTAAACGTTCAACTCATGAACTGAATATAACCGTTGTCCAACGCATGGACCTGATGTGACCGTTGTCCAACGCATGGACTGTATGTGACCGTTGTCCAACGCATGGACCGGATGTGACCGTTGTCCAACGCATGGACCGGATGTGACCGTTGTCCAACGCATGGACCGGATGGTAATGCATATCCAGCACGAGAATTAAATAGCAATGCATGTCCAACACGAGGACTAAGTAAAGTGAATGTCCACACAGAGGACTAAAAGGTAATGCTTGTCCAACACGAGGTCCAACACGAGGACTAATTAGTAATGAAAATATAACCGCTACAATTTAATACCCGATAAACAAGGCAACTTCTCATATTCAAGAATGATAAATAGTGCCCTCGAACATATGAACACAGTCTATATATACACACACAGCAGGTGATTTAATAGAAACACAAATAAGACGAGAAAGACTTCGATGAGTCAACTCGTGCTCAGTTATGAGTCAACTCATGTCTCATGGGTCGACTCATGATCTGTTACGAGTCGACTCAGCAGAAGACATATGATAACAGGAAATGACTTCGTGAGTCGACTCATGGTTAGTTAGGAGTCGACTCATGACCTATGGGTCGACTCGTGATCTGTTACGAGTCGACTCAGTAGAAGCAAAAAGGCAACACAACTAGATCTCGTGAGTCGACTCATGACAGTCATGGGTCGACTCAACCTGATGAGCCGACTCGTGATGAGTCGTGAGTCGACTTACGGGCTGAAATCTGCATATATCACAACTGCAATCGGTCCATCTCGATCCATACTTCCACTATATTGATCTATACCTCCCTAACTATCAATTTTAAACTATGAGGCAGTGAAAGAAATCATACATAGCATGAGAAAAGATTACTTGCATGTTAAACCTAACTTTTAAACCCCTAATTATGAAAGAGAGCATTCAGTCAAAATAAAACTCATATTTTCATTTCTTTAAATAAATTCCCAGATCTGGGTTTTCATCAAAAACTTGTTGGTGGGGATTTAAAATCCGAAATACATGATTTCTAGCATTAACCCTAACAAGGATATTGATTTATACTTGAAAATAAGTCTTAGGCTCAATAAAACTTATGAAAAACAGTTATAAACTATTAAAAACATGGGAGAAGGGTTGGGTGAGATGTTACTCGCCTCAAAAGTGATGATGAATAATCCCCTTCGCTGCAATCCACGAAAAGCCGCTGAAAATCCCCAAAAATCGCCCAAGAAATCCCAAAAACGAGTTAGGGTTTAGAGGGGGAGAGGAGGCTAGGGTTTCTCTAGGGTTTTCTGATGAACAAGAGTGTTTTCGGGTGGAGGGAAACATATATGAGTGGCTAAAATCCGACCCGAAACCCAAACAAACCCGACCCAGAAAATACAGAAAAACCCTGATGAGTCGGCTCATGACAGTCATCGGTCGACTCATGACTCATGGGTCGACTCATAATATAATGAGTCGACTCAGCAGAGACTTATGACAATGGGAGATGATATCATGAGTCGACTCATGATAGTCATGGGTCGACTCATGAGCTGAGAACTGAGTTTCTTCGACAGTGATGCTTATGATTTGCAAGTTTGCAAACTCAACCTCATAACTGATGTATATATACATCCTCATAAACTCAAAAATGCTCGATTTCTTGAGCAACCATATCATAAAGATATTTATCATTAATAAATATTATTTCTCACTAATAGTGACATATATAAATTATCAAAATCTACGGGGTCTTACAATTCTATATCTCTTCAGCATTTAGTTGGATAGTTTTGTAATAAGGGTATGTTTGACCCAAACTTTGTGTCTCAGATATTATCTCATTTGTGATATGACCTTTTTGTTCTGAGTTGTTCATTATATTCTTGCTAATTGTGATCAGGGACCTGTGACTTCGCGTTGTATATTGCTTGACGCTTAGCGTATTAGGTTGAGAAGAAATGGTTTTTTTATTTATTCTCCTCAATCTAATACGTCGCGGGCTTGTTCACGTTCCGATTCTCTGGTATTTTGGGAAGTGGGCGTGACAATACTGAAAGTCCGTCAACCTGCGGCTCTCCAAAACTCTAATTCCTGTCAGTAAAGAATGGAAATCAACAGCATTAGAGCGCTAGCAAGATCATTTCTATCTGCCCCTAGGGGAAGGGCTACTAAGTATGATGGAGGCTCTACCTATAAGTGCAAGTCTATCTAAACCATTTTACCCCGTACAACATGGGATTTATATTTGGAAATCCACAACACAAGACTGGTACATCGAGCGAAATAATCCAAACAAGGAAACCCTCATGTATATACCATGTGTCTCAAGTTGCGAGTTTCTAAATATAAATTCCAACCAAAAATAATGATAATAATAAAGGAAAACAATTCAAGAAAATATCACATCAACCCTCTCCGAAAATTTTCTTTCAACTCCTCGTACTACCCTTAATGAACAAAGCGGATACCAATACATAATCCATTGTACCAACGATGTGAAGTGTCTCTATAATAATTCGTATCAAAGGAAATTCAATCGTCACCTGCGACTCAGGTTATTATTAAGCTTATAAGATCATCATTCTCTGAAATTCTTCAATTCATCGCACCATCGTGCGGATCAACATGTAGGTATATCAACCTCTGCGCATAACCATGCGGACACAAAACATAGGTTCATCAACCTTTGCGCATGTTCGTGCGGATACAAAAGTGTATGCGAGAGTGAAGTCCATCTCGGTCTCATTGCGGTATACCGACTAACACACTCAGAGTGTAGTCCATCCGCGGTCTCATTGCAGGCACCAACTAAACCCACTCAACGTCTGTAATAATAACTAACTATAATAATCATCCCTCATAGACTACTCCTGACTAGGGATTTGTACGTACTCATACTCACATGTGTACTCCTCAAAATATAAGTAAATATCAACATACGACTTACAATACACACTCGCAAAATGAACCCACGTGTAAAGGAAATAAAACTCACAAACTGAGCCTGATCAGTTGACCGACAAGGAGCTTCGATCGACTGATTGACTGCGTTCTCAAAACAGGAACACTCCCGAGCCCATTGGTCGACTGGCACTCATGATCAGTCGACCGATCAGACCAAAATTTCACAGGTTTGGGTGTTTACTTGTTTATCTTCAAAGCTTGGGTTTTTATTAATATATTTGATTTAGAACTCATGAATACTTGACAAAAGATTTATCTAAGCAAGATAAGATCATGTAAATTTAATAATCTATGTTGGTCTTCTTGTTTTGATGATGTTTAACAAATAATTTACGACTAATGTTGTTTGTCTAATGTTTATGTTTATCAATTTATTATAGACAAACAATAGGTTGGAGGATGGATGGAATCGAGCATTCATGATCATGTCCAATGGAGGTTAGCGGAAATAGTGGAGTGAAGCAATGGAATTCAAGTTAAAGATTCAAGTTCAAGCTTCATCTGTAAGTTTACCAAGAAGAGCTTATTGAAGATGAAGATCATAGCTTAGGTATAGTTAGTTTAGGTTTATATCTTGTGTGTAAATACTTTAAGCTCATATATACACACACACACATATTTGGTTTTTATATATATATATTATATATATATATATACACATTTTGGTTTTATCCACAAATAAATTTTTTAGCAATAAATTCCAAAAAAATGTTTATACATATGGATAAGTTGTTTTGGTATTATAGATATGAAATAAGAATTTTATTTATACACATCTTATTTGTTTCATATTCTATTGTATTTTCAAAAGTATTATGTTTTTAGTTTCTAGACTTAACATTCACTGTATACATCTTTTATTAAGTCTATAAAATTTTGTAAAGTTTCAAAACATGATTTAGCTAAAATATCAAAAACATGTGTTTTGTATTTTCATGTTTTGAACTAGTTTTGAAAAATGATAAGATTTTACTATTAGGATGTGAAATTCTAAAAATTCCTTTTGTAACAAGTTTATTATCATGTTTATAATCATTTCCCAAAGTTTTATATTTTTTTAAATTTATTTGATATTTTAAACCCTGTTTTAAGTTGACATGTACTGTTTAAAATAGGCTGTGTACATGTTTTGAGTCGACTCATGAATAGTATTGAGTCGACTCATAAACTGTTGTGTACTTTACATTTTATTTCTGACGAGTTGACTCATAACATCATGAGTCGACCCAGACAGGTTGAGTCGACTCATGCCTGTCATAAGTTGACTCACAAACTGTGCTGAAAAATGAGTTTTATTTCTGATGAGTCGACTCATGATCTTATGAGTTGACCCTGTTAGACCCTAGAGGGGGGGTGATTAGGGTCTTATGCTAATCTAATCCGATTATATGCCAATAAAAATAATTAACAAGTTATCCTAGCAAGTATGAAATATAACAACTATATAAGCTAGGATAAGGCAATATGAATAAATGAATATATCCTATCAATGAGATATTACAAGTATATGAGCAAGAATATATAAACTAACACAAGGGTAAAATAAACAATCTACACAAGTGATAGGGTAATATGATGAGCAATACACAAAAGCGATATAAGATATGAAAACAAGAATAAGAACGCCAATGCAATCACAAACAAAACGATATGTTTACGAGGTTCGGTCCCCACGACCTACGTCCCCGCTCCTCACCTCGAGGAGATCTCCACTATCACAACCGGGTTTTCTACGTTCACCCGAACAACGTTTACACCTCACAATACAATCACTATGTAATCACACCTCACACACTAAGTGTTGGTCCTAGCCCGTGTCCTCCTCCTCAAGTGCTCGGTTACAACCTCTCCCTAGGCACGTCAACCGACGCCACTCCTCTTGGATTCGACCCCGTCTCTCACCACACACTTCTCTCGGTGTACAAGTGTATTACAAGTGAATCCTCACAATTAAGCACAATATAAATCAATTTGATTGTTCTCTAAACAAGATGAGAACTCAATTAAGCTCACTCTCAATGTCACAAACCCACAACCCTAAATTATACTATGAATGTAAATACAATAAGCTCAATAGGTTGTGTGTGAACAAAGAGTATCAATAAAACGATTAAACTAAACTCAATATAAATCTAGCTTATGGAAATTATAATCAAAATAATAAATTGCTAGATGAGTTTAGAAACACTTCTCTAAAGATGACAAGAGAGTAGGAGAAGAGTGAATGCTCAAACACCAAAGGATGATCTCCACTTGCTCTTGTGAAATTGAATTCACAAACTCAAACCCTCAATTGCTTAAAAGCTTCTTAAACCAAACTTAAACAAACACTAAATAAGTTTAAACCCTTTTTAAACTATTTTAAAACATTCTCTTAAATTTTTGAAATCTGAGATCAAAGAAGTTTTTATAGCCTCCCAAAGACCTCAGCCAAAACCCAAAACAAATGACAAAAAAGCCCAGCCAACGGTAACAAAAATAGCCGTTGGAAAAGTCTGACAGAGCGGCGGTCGACCGGAAATTCTCGCGGTCGACCGTGATCCAGGTTCCAAACGGAGAAAACGCACAGAACTGTAGCACAGTCGACCGAAGGTACTGTAGCAGGTATATCCGATTTTATAAAATCAGTTAAAAATAGTAAAACAGCTCCAAAAATTATGAAATTTTGAGATAAGGTTCTAGACATGTATATAAACATGTTAGAGAAAGAATTTATGAAAAATCATTTTACAGTTGAGAGAAATAAATGTTTGAACACAGAAATACAGTTTCTGAAAATCTGCTGTGATACACGATTTTGTAAAATCAATTAGGCACAGTAAATCAACTCCAAAAATAGTAAAATTTTGAGATAAGTTTCTAAATATATAGATAAACATGTCAAAGAAAGAATTTATTGAATATCACTTCTCATTTATAAAAACTCATCTGTTTTGTAAAACATGCACGAACATGTGCACGAACAAAAACATGATTTTGTAAATTCCATTAAACATAGCAAATCAATTCCAAACTTGATGAAACTTTGCGAAATGTTTATAAACATGAGAAAATATGAAATATAGAATTTCATATATATAACCATAAAAACTCAAAACATATGTATGTATATATATAACTATATATATACATAGAAACCAAATACGTGTGTGTATATGATATTGAGCTTAAGGTACTTAACACACATAATATAAAACCTATACTATGTTACCCAAGCTAGATCTTGATCTTCAATAAGCTTGACTTGATACACATGCGGATGAAGCTTGAACTTGATCTTTAACTTGAATTGTACGTTGCTTCACTCCACAATTCCGCCAACCTCCATTTGATATGATCGTTATGGCGCAGTCCATCCATCCTCCAACTCGTTGTTTGCCTAGAATAAATACGAAAACACAAACACTAGACAAACAACATTAGTTGTAAATTGTTTATAAATCATCATCAAAACAAGAAGGCCAACAATCTCCCCCTTTTTGATGATGACAAACAATTTACAAAAAGGAATATATGCATGAAGGAAATGAACATATACAAGATAATACACATGCATATAAACAAGGAATTGTATACTCACAATATTTTCCCCCCTTTGACAATATCAAAAAGGGGACAAATGAATTAAGAGAGCGAAAGATCCCCTATCAATAAGCATAGGTGAGTATAAAACATAAAAGGATATAGGGATTGCTCCCCCTATCAAAATGCCATATGGAGAATATGAAATAAAGATCATGGCAAATATGTAAGCAAACATAAAAGATATGCTAAGAATCACTCACATTCAAGAGATAATGAGAACACATATGAATATATCAATATGAAAAATAGTGTCTCATATCAAGGACCATAAAAACCATGTGTAAAGATAGATTTATGAAATCAAAAGAAAAGGAAAACATGAGAACCATGAAAAAAGTTTTCAAGTGAAAACAAATCACTCAAATGAAATCATAAATCAAGATTTGAGTCCAAAAACAATGTTTGATCAAAAGGAAAATTTTCTTTACATAACTTGATCAACCACTCATAGAATACATTATAAGGCACGAATAGATGATCCATAGGCACAAACATATAAATATCATCATATAAGTGAAATATAATGAATTCAAAGCAATAAATCAAAACAAACTCTTTGACAAAAGAATTTCAAGAGAGGCAACAATATATCAAGCTCTTAAGCTTGTTCTAACCCATATAATCATTCTAGCATCCGGTAAACATGATTTGGGAGAGGGTTATATAAATACAAACCTCTTATCAAAATCAAAACTAATAATCATGAAAACAAAGGATTTGATAAAAGAAAAAATTGTTTTCATAACCAAAAGATCTTAAAACATAATTTTCAAAACCAAGACAAAAAATAAAAATAAAATAAAAACACTAAAGTTCTTAGTTTAAAATCAAATTTGTTTTGGTACCCAAGTATTCTTGGTACCAAAAGATTTAGGGACATGACCCCTATTAATGAATCTCAAAGCCCTAGGGTTATGAACCCTCTTGGGCACATATGGTGCACTAGCACGGTCAAAACAATATTCATTCAAATGATCCTTTCCAAGTGAGCGTGCACGAAAATCATTTGCAACTAAAGATTGTCTTTTAAATTTATTTTGCAAATGAGAAACCTTATTAAACAAAGGTGGTTTACTTGAGAAATTTGGCAAGTTTGAACATTTTTTTAAATCATAACAAAACTTAGCCAAATAACCAAATCTACCACAAATATCACATTCAAACACTTGTGGTCTACTAGAAACATTTGGCAAACTAGAATTCCTTTTCAAATCAAAGCAAAACTTTGCCAAATAGCCAAACCGACCACAAAGATCACAATGATACACACTAGCATGCTTATGATGAACATTATGTGCATGTGCATGAGTGTATGATGAAGAAGCCTTATGAGATGCACAAGAGGCATTAGTCTTAGAAGATTTGTGTGCATCATAGCAAAATTTAGCAATGTGGCATTTTCGGCCGCAAATAAAGCATTTATAAATTTTGTTATGCATGTGTGCATAGTGGAGTGCTTTGGTTTTTGAAGAGTTAGCACGAACTTTGCACATAAGTCGCATTAAGCTTTCTTGTTATTAACAATGCATGTGTTAAGAGTTGAATCTAAAGATGAATAACGATATTAATATTGATTCAACTCATCAATTGAGGCATAGAAGCATTGTCAATAGAAGTAGAGCAAATATGATCATTTTTAAATGATGTAAATTTACTCTAATTAGACTCTACTTCTAAACGCCCCAGGGCGGTCGCGCGGAGCCGGTGAGAGATGGGAACTGAGGCATCATTCTTCTGCATGAATTAACTAAGCAACAGTTGGAACTTCAAATAATAAATGACCAATTTTAATTTTTCATTATTTTTTTTAAGGATCACCTATGCTTTAGCAATGAGTATCAAATTTTGATGGTAAGCAATTAGATCGGCGGGATTTTTAAATTAACATGCGTTTGCTTTTAAGATCAATGAAATATTAATAGCAGAAAATGCAAACTTAGTTAAGCATGGCATTAACCTATCATATGCAGCCATGCGAGTTCATTGATGATATATCACTATCGATTCCGAATCGTTACCAGCACTAAGGGCTCGGCCTAGTGGCCGTGTGCATGATGATGCTCCAACTCACTGAGAAATCGCTCCAAAGCTTTTCGGATCGCCTCCAAGTCCCCTTGATGTGCTTCTATAAATTTCCAAACTTTGTAAGCACTATCAAAATGAACAAACTTGTTAGACATAGATGAATTAAAAGCATTTTGTAAATATTCTAACAAAATATTGTTCATTGTAAACATATGATGATCATTTTTATTCCACTTGGATTTCTCTAAAGTGGGCACAATATAAGCATCATCTATAATTTCCCATAAATCAAAGTGTTTAGATTGAACAAAAAGTTTAAATCTAACACACCATTGGGCATAGGGGAAATTATCTAATCTAGGAGCAATATTAATGGCATAACCTAAACCATGCATATCCATAATATAAAAGGCAAGCAAGATACAAATAAAGCTCAAAATTAGATTAGCACAATAAGCTAACTTGGATCTTTAACTCAAGGCGATTAGACCTTAAATCAAAGAGCACCAAGCTCTGATACCAATTGTTAGACCCTAGAGGGGGGGGTGATTAGGGTCTTATGCTAATCTAATCCGATTTTATGCCAATTAAAACTTAATTAATAAGTTATCCTAGCAAGTATGAAATACAACAATGTATATGAGCTAGGATAAGCAATATGAACAACAAGATATATCCTAACGAAGAGATATAGGCAATGTATGTGCAAGGATATATAAACTCAAGGGTAAACAATCTAAACTAGATAGTGGGCAATATAATCAACAAGCAATATACAAAGGCGATATAAGATATGAACATAAAAGTAAGTGCGCCAATGCAATCACAACAAAACGATATGATCACGGAGTTCGGTCCCCACGACCTACGTCTCCGCTCCTCACCTCGAGGAGATCTCCACTATCACAACCGGGTTTTCTACGTTTATCCGAACAACGTTTACACCTCACAATATAATCACTATGCAATCACACTTTACACACTAAGTGTTGGTCCTAGCCCGTGTCCTCCTCCTCAAGTGCTCGGTTACAACCTCTCCTCGGTGTACAAGTGTATTACAAGTGAATCCTCACAATTAAGCACAATATAAATCAATTTGATTGTTCTCTAAACAAGGTGAGAACTCAATTAAGCACAACTCTTAGTCACAAACCCACAACCCCAAATTATACTATGAATATAAATACACTAAGCTCAATAGGTTGTGTGTGAACAAAGAGTATCAATAAAACGATTAAACTAAACTCAATATAAATCTAGCTTATGGAAATTATAATCAAAATAATAAATTGCTAGATGAGTTTAGAAACACTTCTCTAAAGATGACAAGAGAGTAGGAGAAGAGTGAATGCTCAAACACCAAAGGATGATCTCCACTTGCTCTTGTGAAATTGAATTCACAAACTCAAACCCTCAATTGCTTAAAAGCTTCTTAAACCAAACTTAAATAAACACTAAACAAGTTTAAACCATTGTTAAACTATTTTAAAACATTCTCTTAAAATTTTGAAATCTGAGATCAAAGAAGTTTTTATAGCCTCCCAAAGACCTCAGCCAAAACCCAAAACAAATGACAAAAAAACCCAGCCAACGGTTATAAAAATAGCCATTGGAAAAGTCTGACAGAGCGGCGGTCGACCGGAAATTCTCACGGTCGACCGCGATCCAGGTTCCAAATGGAGAAAACGCACAGAGAGTTCGTCGGTCGACCGGCGGAAATATCGGTCGACCGGCGGTACTGTAGCTGGTATATCTGATTTTATAAAATCGGTTACAAATAGTAAAACAGCTCCAAAAATTATGAAATTTTGAGGGAAGGCTGTAGACATGTATAAAAACATGTTAGAGAAAGAATTTATGAAAAAAAATTTTCTAGTTGAGAGGAATAAATGTTTGAACACAGAAATACAGTTTCTGAAAATCTGCTGTGATACACGATTTTGTAAAATCAATTAGGCACAGTAAATCAACTCCAAAAATAGTAAAATTTTGAGAGAAGTTTATAAACATATAGATAAACATTTAAAAGAAAGAATTTCTTGATTATCACTTCTCATTTATAAAAACTTATCTGTTTTGTAAAACATGCACGAACATGTGCACGAACAAAAACATGATTTTGTAAATTCCATTAAACATAGCAAATCAAGTCCAAACTTGATAAAACTTTGCGAAATGTTTATAAACATGAAAAAAAACATGTTAGAAAAATAATTTCTCAAATTGAATTTCTATTTGTGAAAACTCATGTATTTTGCAAGTGTGTCCGAAGCATGAAAACTCAAAACCATGCATGTATATATATAACTATATATATACATAGAAACTAAATACGTGTGTGTATATGATATTGAGCTTAAGGTACTTAACACACATAATATAAAACATAAACTATGTTACCCAANTTCATTGAGCTTGACTTGGTACACTTTGCGGATGAAGCTTGAACTTGATCTTTAACTTGAATTGTACGTTGCTTCACTCCACAATTCCGCAAACCTCCATTTGATATGATCGTTATGGTGCAATCCATCCATCCTCCAACTCGTTGTTTGCCTAGAATAAATACGAAAACATAAACACTAGACAAACAACATTAGTTGTAAATTGTTTGTAAATCGTCATCAAAACAAGAAAGCCAACAGACCCATGGTTTATGAGTCGACTCATGATTTTTATGAGTCGACCCATAAGTTGGTTTTTATCCTGTAACGGCTACTTATGAGTCGACTCATGAATAGTACTGAGTCGACTCATAACACTGTAACGACTATATTTCCAGCCTGTACTGTTTTTGGGTTTTTGGTCTTTTTACCTTGTTTTCTCTTGGCTTTGGGGTTCCTATAAATACCCCCACATATCCTCAGTTCTAAAAACCAAAGAGAATGTTTTAAGAAAGTTTAACAAGGGTTTAAGTTTCGTTTAGTTTTGTTTCAAGTTTGGTTTGTGAAGATACTTTCACAAGAGGAAGTGGGGATCAATTCATTGGTGGTTGAGCTTCAATTCATCTCTCTCTTGTTATCTAGAGAAGTTTTCCTAAACTCAATTCTAGTTTTTATTTATAATTGTTTATTGATTATCATTTTTATAAGCTAGTTTTTCATAATTGAGTTTAGTTTTGATTTACTCATTGTTTACACACACAACCTATTGAGTTTATTGTATTTACATTCATAGTATAATTTGGGTTGTGGGGAGTGTATCATTGAGTGTGAGCTTACATTGTGTTCTCATCCATATTAGAGAACAATCATTTGTTGTATTATACTTATTGTGAGATTCACTTTGTATTACACTAGTACACCGAGAGGAGTATGTGGTGAGAGACGGGGTCGCTTACAAGAGGAGTGAGGTCGGTAGTAAAGCCTAGAGAGAGGTGGTAATTCCGAGCACTTAAGAAAGGACACGGGCTAGAGACCAACACTTAGAGGGTGTGGAGTGTAGTTACATTGTGAGATTGTGAACGTTGATCGGTGAGCGTTGAAAACCGATATTGTGTAGTGTAAACGTTATTCGGGTAAGCGTAGAAAATCCGGTTGTGATAGTGGAGATCTCCTCAAGGTGAGGAGTGGAGACGTAGGTCATGGGGATCGAACTCCATGAACATATCGTTTGTTTGTGATTGCATTGACGCACTTATTTTTATGTTTATATCTTATATCGCCTTTGTATATTGCTTGTTGCTTATATTGCCCACTATCTAGTTTACATTATTTACCCTTGTGTTATTTGTATTTCCTCGCATATATCTCATAGTATATCTCATTGCTAAGATATTTCCCTTTGTTCATATTATACATTCTTGCTTATAACATATTGTATATCTATCTTGCAAGAATAATTTATTAATAAATTTTAATTGGCATAAAATCGGATTAAATTTTTCTATGATGCACACAAACATAAAAATATCAATGCTCCTTGTGCATCTCATCAAGTTTCTTCATCACATGTACACACACATGCACCCATTATTCATCATAAGCATGCTCATGTGTATAGATATGATCATTGTGGTCCACCCATTATTCATCATAAGCATGCTCATGTGTATAGATATGATCATTGTGGTCGTTTTGGTCATTTGGCTAAGTTTTGCTTTCATTTATAAAAGAACTCAAATTTGCCAAATGCTTCTAGTAGACCACATGTTTTTAAATGTGATGTTTATGGTAGGTTTGAACATCTTATAAAATTTTGTTATGATATGCAAAAATCTTCTAAGTTGTAATATGTTCCAAATAGACCATTATTTAAGAATGTTTCTCATTTGCAAAATATTTTTAAAAGACAATCTTTATTTGCAAATGATTCTCGTGCATAAGCTAATGGTTCACAAAAACAAATGGATCTCTTTCATCACACATATTGTAATCAGAAGGGTCATTTGAGTAATTATTGCTTTGACCGTGTTAGTGTACTACATGCACCCAAGAGGGTTCATAAATCTAGGGCTTTGAGCTTAAAAGATAGGGATCTTGTCCCTAAATCTCTTAGTACCAAGAATTTTTGGGTACCAAAACAAATTTGATTTTTAAACCAAGAATTTTAGTGTTTTTCTTTTTCATTTTCTTGGTTTTGAAAATTATATCTTAAATTTTTGAACATGAAAATAATTCTTTTTATTGATCAAATTCTTTTGTTTTCATGATTATTGGTTTTGTTTTGATGAGAGGTTTATGTTTATATAACCCCCCGGATTTATTGGGTGTTTATTCCGAAACATTGTTTACCGGGTGCTAAAAATATTTATATGGGTTGAAACAAGCTCAAGAGCTTGATATGGTTGCCTCTCTCATTTGTGAAAATCAATGATGATTTGGTTTTATACTTTTAAAGATGATTTTTTTTCATAGTTCATAATTCTTGTACGTTTTGTAATCTTATTTTTAAACTATGAAAATTTTGTTCTGATTTGTTCTTTTGAATTCATTATATAGCACAAATAGATGATTCAAATTTTAATTGTGCCTTATAATGCACAAATAGATGATTCAAATTTTAATTGTGCCTTATAATGCATTCTATATGTGGTTTGATCAAGTTCTACAAAGAAAGCTTTCTTTATTGATCAAACATTGTTCTTGGACTTAAATCTTGATTTATGATTTCATTTGAGTGATTTGTTTTCATTTGAAAACTCTTTTTCTTGATCCTCATATTTACTGTTCTTTGGATTTCATAAATATATTTTATACATGATCTTTATGTTTATGTTTTGAGACACACCATTTCAATGATACATTCACATGTGTTCTCTTTATCTTGATATATGTGAGTAATTTTTAGCATGTTTTTATATATGCTAACTCACATGTGTGCCTTAACCTTCATTTCATACATTCATGAGATATTTTGATAGGGGGAGCAATCTCTATATATCTTTTTTTGTTATACTCACCCATACTTGTTTGTAGGGGGAGCTTTCGCTCTCTTCATTCTTTTGTTTTCCCCTTTTTGATGTTATCAAAGGGGGAGAAATATTATGAGTATAGCCTTTCTTATTTATATGCATGATTTATTCTAATTTATATAGTTATTTCTTTCATGCATATATATCTCTTTTGTAAATTGTTTGTCATCATAAAAAAGGAGGAGATTATTGGCCTTCTTGTTTTGATTATGTTTAACAAACAATTTACGACTAATGTTGTTTGTCTAGTGTTTGTGTTTATCTATTTATTGTAGACAAACAACAGGTTGGGGGATGGATGGAATTGAGCATTCACGATCATATCCAATGGAGGTTGGCGGAAATAGTAGAGTGAAGCAATGCAATTCAAGTTAAAGATTCAAGTTCAAGCTTCATCCGCAAGTTTACCAAGAAGAGCTTATTGAAGATCAAGATCATAGCTTGGGTATGCAAGTTTACCAAGAAGAGCTTATTGAAGATCAAGATCATAGCTTGGGTATATTTAGTTTAGGTTTATATCTTGTGTGTAGATACTTTAAGCTCATATATACATACACACGTATTTGGTTTTTATATATAGCTATATATATACACATTTTGGTTTTATCCACAAATAAAGTTTTTACAAATAAATTCTAAAAAAATGTTTATACATGTGGATAAGTTGTTTTGGTATTATAGATACGAAATAAGAATTTTATTTATACACATCTCATTTGTTTCATATTCTATTGTATTTACAAAAGTATTGTGTTTTTAGTTTATAGACTTAACATTCAATGTATACATCTTTTATTAAGTCTATAAAATCATTTTGTAAAGTTTCAAAACATGATTTAGCTAAAATATCAAAAACATGTGTTTTGTATTTTTATGTTTTGGACTAGTTTTGAAAAATGATAAGATTTTACTATTGGGAAGTGAAATTCTAAAAATTCCTTTTGTAACATGTTTATTATCATGTTTATAATCATTTTCCAAAGTTTTACATTTTTTGAATTTATTTGATATTTTAAAACCCTGTTTTAAGTTGACATGTACTGTTTAAAACAGCCTGTGTGCATGTCTTGAGTCGACTCATGAACAGTGTTGAGTCGACTCATAAACTATTGTGTAGTTTATATTTTATTTCTGACGAGTCGACTCATAACATCATGAGTCGACCCAGACAGGTTGAGTCGACTTATGCCTGTCATAAGTCGACTCACAAACTGTGCTGGAAAATAAGTTTTGTTTCTGATGAATTGACTCATGATCTTATGAGTCGACCAATGTTTTATGAATCGACTCATGATTTTTATGAGTCGACTCATGATTTTTATGAGTCGACCCATAAGTTGGTTTTTAGCCTGTAACGTCTACTTATGAGTCGACTCATGAACAGTACTGAGCCAACTCATAACACTGTAACAGTTATATTTCTAGACTGTACTATTTTTTGGGTTTTTGGTCTTTTTGCCTTGTTTTTTCTTGTCTTTTTGGTTCCTATAAATACCCCCCACATATCTTCAGTTCTAAAAACCAAAGAGAATATTTTAAGAAAGTTTAACAAGGGTTTAAGTTTTGTTTAGTTTTGTTTCAAATTTGGTTTGTAAAGATACTTTCATAAGAGGAAGTGGAGATCAATTCATTGGTGGTTGAGCTTCAATTCATCTCTCTCTCTCTCTCTCTTGTCATCTAGAGAAGTTTTCCTAAACTCAATTCTAGCTTTCATTTATAATTGTTTGTTGATTAGCATTTCTACAAGCTAGTTTTTCATAATTGAGTTTAGTTTTGATTTACTCATTGTTTACACACACAACCTATTAAGCTTATTGTATTTACATTCATAGTATTATTTGGGTTGTGGAGAATGTATCATTGGGTGTGAGCTTACATTGTGTTCTCATCCATATTAGAGAACAATCATTTGTTGTATTGTGCTTTTTGTGAGATTCACTTTGTATTACACTAGTACACCAAGAGGAGTGTGTGGTGAGAGACGGGGTCGCTTCCAAGAGGAGTAGGGTCGGTAGTAAAGCCTAGAGAGAGGTGGTAATTCCGAGTACTTGAGGAAGGACACGGGCTAGAGACCAACACTTAGAGGGTATGGAGTGTAGTTACATTGTGAGATTGTGAACGTTAATCAATGAGCATTGAAAACTGATATTGTATGGTGTAAATGTTATTCGGGTGAGCGTAGAAAACCCGGTTGTGATAGTGGAGATCTCCTCGAGGTGAGGAGCGGAGACATAGGTCATGGGGACCCAACTCCGTGAACATATTGTTTGTTTGTGATTGCATTGGTGCACATATTTTTATGTTCATATCTT
The DNA here is from genome assembly GCF_001876935.1 of Asparagus officinalis. NCBI lineage: Eukaryota > Viridiplantae > Streptophyta > Magnoliopsida > Asparagales > Asparagaceae > Asparagus > Asparagus officinalis. The sequence continues at coordinate 61,847,530 of NC_033794.1, read as the reverse complement.
ATATCGCCTTTGTATATTGCTTGTTGCTTATATTGCCCACTATCTAGTTTAGATTGTTTATCCTTGTGTTATTTGTATATCCTCGCATATATCTCATAGTATATCTCATTGCTAGGATATTTCCTTTTGTTCATATTGCATATTCTTGCTCATAACATATTGTATATCTACCTTGCAAGAATAATTTATTAATAAGTTTTAATTGGCATAAAATCGGATTAGATTAGCACAAGATCCTAATCACCCCCCCTCTAGGGTCTAACAATCTAGGGTTTAACATTTGAATAATTCAATTCTCTTATTTAACTTGTTAAACTAAGGTATTTAGACCAAATTAAAACATAATTAACATGTTAAAACAACCCTAATGATCATGATCATCAAATACAGATTTATTCTACTGTTCTTTTATTGATTTAAGATTTAAACATCATAAATTAAGCATTTAACATCCGATTAAACCCTAAACATGAGATTAATCATGATTATCACTTAAATACTTGATTTTTAATTAAGGAGAGGTTTGGAGGGAGGTGGTCTTGCCTCAAATGTCGTGCTGCAACTCGTAAACATGCACGAGCACAATCTTCCTTCACCAAGATCGCGGATCTCGCCCTTCTCTCGATACTCGCCTCGCGAAGTTTTTTGAAATCACAAAAGTGTTTTGAGAGAGAAGGAGAGAGGCTGCTAGGGTTTAGAAGTTCTGATAAAAGATAAATTTTCTTGGCAAAAATGTATTTATATAGCAACAAACCCAAAGACCGAATCCAAGTAAAAACTAGATTTCAGCTTGTCGATCGACTGATGGCTACTATCAGTCGACTGATAACCTCCTGTCAACCGACTGATGGCAACCACCAGTCGACTGAACATATGCTATTTCCAGCTTTCAGTTCCTGTGCATGTTTGCATGATTCACTCGTTTTTTGTGCATTTTTAGCACTTGTATACTCTCATATATGTTGGACCCTAGAGGGGGGGGGGGGGGGGTTTGGGTTATGCTAATCTAATCCGATTTAAATGCCAATTAAAATTAATTAACAAATATATTCTTGCAAGATAGATATACAAGAGTTATAAGCAAGAATAAGCAATATGAATAAAGAGATATATCCTATATGATAAATATATGCAAGGATATATAAACTAGCACAAGATGATATATCCTACCAAAGAGATATACAATATGATATATGCAAGGATATGTAAACTAACACAAGGGTAAACAATATGAACTAGATAGTGGATGATAAAAATAATAAGCTATGGACAATGGCGACAAGAAATATAAATATAAGATTAAGTGCGCCAAAGCAAACTCAAACACACGATATGATCACGGAGTTCGGACCTTCCGTCCTACGTCTCCGCTCCCCTCTCCCAGAGAGAAATCCACTATCACAACCGGATTTTCTACGCTCACCCGAATAATGTTTACAACCACACTATGTCGGTTTTTAACGATCACCGATCAACGTATACACTCACTCACAATGTCGGTTTTCATCATTCACTGATCATCGTCCACTCCTCATACTCGGTTTTCTAGCTAACCAAAAACTTTACAATCTCACAAAGATAACAAATGATTTGTTCTCTAATACAATGTGAGAACTCAATTAAAGCTCAACTCAATGTTACAATTTCTCACAACCCTAATATACTATGTATGTAAATACTAAAAGCTCATGTGGGTGTGTGTAACAATGAGAATAAATAAAACAACTAAACTCAAATAAAATCTAGCATATAGAAATTATGAATAAAACAATAAATAGCTAGAAATAGAGTTTAGAAATTCTTCTCTGAAAAACAAGATGGAGAGGTGGATTAAAATGAGGCTCAATCAATGTAGATGATCTTCTCCACTTGTAAAACAATCTTCACAAACCAAACAAACTTTAAACCCAACTAAAACCCTTGTTAAAACTCTTTTAAAATTCTTTAAAACTTTCCATTGGGTTGCTTCTGGTAGAAGGGGTTTGAGGGGTTTATATAGGAAAAGAAACCAACAGCAAAAACCCCAAACACAAGACCAAAAACCCCAAACAAAAGA
>NC_033794.1:61813017-61845457 GCF_001876935.1 Asparagus officinalis | reverse complement strand
TGAACTGATATATGAAATTCCAGGTTTTGAAAACAGTTTGCTGATTTTAAAACACTATTTTAAAATATCAAATAAATTCTAAAAAATGTAAAACTTTGGGGAATGATTGTAGACATGATAATAAACATGCTATAATGACTGGTTTCCAAAAAGGACTTCCTAAATAAAAAATATCATCATTTTACAAAATAGGTCAAAACATGAAAATGTAAACATGTGAATTTTGACATTTTGGCTAAACCATGTTTTGAAACTTTGCACAATGATTATGTAGACTTAATAAAATATGTATATGATTATTTTAAATCCAAAAACTAAGAATATAATATTTTTACAAATACAATAGAAAATAAAACATATGAGTATGTATATGAAAATATATTTGTTTCATATCTAAGTAGTTAAACCAAATCATAATAATAAATATGAAATATGTAATTTATATATATAACTATATATATACGTAGAAACCAAAAACGTGTGTGTATATGATATTGAGCTTAAGGTACTTAACACACATAATATAAAACCTAAACTAAGTTACCCAAGCTAGATCTTGATCTTCAATAAGCTCGACTTGGTACACTTGCGGATGAAGCTTGAACTTGATCTTTAACTTTGAATTGCGTAGGCTTCACTCCACAATTCCGCCAACCTCCATTAGATATGATCGTTGTGGCGCAATCCATCCAACCTCCAACATATTGTTTGCCTAGAATAAATATAAAACACAAACACTAGAAAAACAATATTAGATGTAAATTGTTTGTAAATCATCATCAAAACAAGAAGGCCAACAATATATACTCTTTATTGATCTCATATCAATTGTTAACATAATCATTCATCCATAAATCCAATTTATCATAATTAAAACTCATTTATCAGTATAAATCAATTGTTAACATAATCATTCATCCATAAATCCAATTTATCATAATTAAAACTCATTTATCAGTATAAATCAATTGTTAACATAATCATTCATCCATAAATCCAATTTATCATAATTAAAACTCATTTATCAGTATAAATCATAATATTTTCAAAATTTATGGGGTTTTACACTAACCTAACCTAACAGTCGACAGGCGGAACGTGCACCACATGCACAAGAATTTTAGCTTTGATCGGTCAGCCGACTCAATGTTTCGGTCGACTGATCAATGGGAAAAACAAGTTGTTCTCAGGGTACATCGGTCGACCGATCAGGGTATAGGAAACAGAAACGTGATTTTAGGAACATAAACCAATTTTTTTCTCAAAAGAACTTGTGAATCATTAACATGGGATGTATAAACATGTATAAATCTCATTTTTAACATAGTGGGGGTTTATTCTACTACATGAAATCACAAATATAACCTTTTGAAGGGATCTACTAACCCTATTGATAAATTCATCATCAAAACAAAATCAAATCGGTAAAATCTCATGTAAATTTTACTTCAGAACTTATATCCAAGTTAAGAAATCCGTTTCATAATATTTTAAATCAAAAAGATCAAATCTTTATATCATACAAATCAAAAGTGTGATCTTTACTCATAAAATATGTCTTAAAAAAATCCCATAAAACCAAATAAAACCAAGAAATACAGGGATGAGATTGGAGGAGATAAAACTCGCCTAAAAAATTATGCTGGACTCCCAAATACGCGAGAGACACGATCCTCCTTTACCAAAAGTCGATGATCCCGGCCTCCTTTAGGTCTTTTCGCTTCTCAAAGCTTTCCCAAACTCAAAAGAAAATTTTCTAGGGTTTTGAAGAGGGTGGTTGCTGCTCAGAATGTGAGAAACACGAGAAAAAGAGAAGAATTCGGGTATATATGTATATATATATATAACACTATATATAAATAAATGTTAGTATATATAAATTAATATAATATATATATATATATTATATATAATATTATATTAATATAATAAATATATTATACCTTATCAGAACACGGCGCCAACTCGGAAACCCATCTTGACACCGAAACACATATACCTTCTAGCACTTATACGTCAAGAACACCTGATGCTTTGACACATCGGCTGACCAGCCTATTGTCGCTGACTTCAAAGGTCAGTCGACCGACCATGGTTTTCAGCCGAACTGTTTCTCATGTGAATATGCATGTTCACATTTAACCACTTCATATACGTACTTCTAATCGATCTCCAATCGATTACTAATATACTTAATTCATCTCCAATGTACAACCATAATAAAAATCATTTAATATATTCCATAATACTTCAAATTATAAGGGTTTAACACTTTCGTTATTCTTATAATATATATAATATCTATAATATTATATATTTATAATTATACGCAATAATATATATATAATATATAATATATAATTATATATATAATCTATATTCTTTAATGAAATAAGGTTCACTTGTGCAAGTCACCACACCTACTTGTGATTGTTACTCCTCCTCCACTGCTTAACTGGTCAAACTTATAAACAGTTAGACCACAACCAAAATCCCCCTCTCAGATTCCTTCATACGAGGGCCACAAATAAACATTAAACCTTTAACATAGTAGGTATCTCAAATTCCCATCTTGGCAACGTTTAAAATAGTTGGACACATAAAATCCCTCGTCCATTCCTTTCATGAACGAAGAGTCCCACGAATGAACGATCAAACCTTTAAACAGTTAGGGTCGTCTCAAATTTCCATCTCGGTCAAACCTTTAAATAGTTAGGACCACAACTAAAATCCCCTCTCGATTCCTTCCATGACGAGAGGTCCGCTTTCAATTTGAGCAATCAAATCTATAAAAGTTAGGATTGCCTCCAACCTCACTTGGTCAAACCTACAAATAGTTAGGACCAAGACCGGAATGCCCCTTTTCAATAAATGAAAGACTTCTACATTTTCCTATTCGGCCAAACCTTTAAAAGTTAGAGCCGAAATCGGAATTCCACCTTAATAAACGAGAAATTCTTTTCTTGGATTAAGCAACCAATCCTATAAAAGTTAGGGTTACTTGAATCTTTCCAATACTCGGAGTAGAGATCCCACTCCTAGTTTTACTTTTCCGGATTCTTAGGGTAGAGATCCCACTTCAAGTTTCCTTGGCAACTGGAGATAGAATATAAAATTCTTCCTCTTCAGTTTCGGGAGATAGAATATAAAATTCTTCCTCTCCTATTTTTCGATACCATCCTTCAACTCCATAATCCGTGTCTTAAACGCATGGGGAATTTTATCCCGAATCCTAAATAGGGATAAGTCAACTCCTAACACGCGTTGCCGGTTTAGTCTTTTACCGATTGAAGAAGATACCAGAATATCAATCTGGGATATTTTATCCTGAAGCCTAAGTAGGGATGAGTCAGCGCTTAACCCGTGTTGCTGGGTGGTTCGTTCCCGTGAAGAAGACCGAGTCTACGTATTCAGCATCGTAGAAACAAAATCCACGCCTTTTATGAATGGGGAATTTTATCCCGAATCCTGTGCAGGGATAAGTCAGCATCTAACACGCGTTGCTGGTTAGTCCTTGACCGTAAAAAGGACAAAAGCCCACATATTCGACATTATGGCAAGTTGTTATTAATAACACCAAAATCCGTGCTTCACACGTGCGGGGAATTTTATCCTAAATCCTAAATAGGGATAAGTCAACGCCTAACATGTGTTGCCGGTTTAGTCTTTCACCGACTGAAAAAGACACCAGAATTCCAGTCTAGGGAATTTTATCCCGAAGCCAAAATAGGGATAAGTTAGCGCCTAACACGCGTTGCCAGTTTGTCATTGACCATAAAAAGGACAAAAGCCCATATATTCGACATTGTGGCAGGTTGTTATTAATAACACCATAATCCGTGCCTTACACGCGTGAGGAATTTTATCCTGAATCCTAAGTAGGGATAAGTCAACGCCTAACACGCGTTGCCGATTTAGTCTTTCACTGATTGAAGAAGACACCAGATTTTCCAGTCTGGGGAATTTTATCCTAAAGCCTAAGTAGGGATAAGTCAGCGCCTAATACGCGTTGCCGGGTAGTCTATTCCCGTAAGAAAGACGAAGTCTATATATTCAATATCATAGCACTAAGAGAGTTAACTCTCTTAGCACAATATCACATGCGGAATGGACTTAAATAATCCACATGCAGGCCCGACTCAAACGGTAATCGGTAAAGGCACGTTAAATTCGTTGATGGCTGAGAATTGGCCAAAAATCCTAAGTCTACGTCTAACACACGTCGCCGGGTTGTCTATTCCCGTAAGAAAGACGAAGTCTACGTATTCAATGTCATAGCACTAAAGGAGTTAACTTTTTTAGTACAACGTTACATGCATAATGGATTTAAACAATCTGTATGCTAGCCCAACTCAAACGGTAGTCGGTCAAGGCTCATCAAATCTGTTGACGGCTGAGGGTTTGCCAAAAATCCTATAAGTGTGAAAGTCATTGACGCACCAGCTTTATTAACTAGTCTCATGACTCGAGCATCCAACAACTTCGGGATAAGATCCATATCTGCAGACGAATCAGCTTTGACAGTTGGTCATGCAACCCCAACTGTTAGGACTGCCATGCTCCAATACCTTAAGAGCTTAAACTATGTATACTCAAGCAAATATATGAGTATAAACTATGTTAACATCGGGCGATCCGAAACCCTAGGTCAACGCCGGTCAACGCGTAACCCTAGGTCAATAATAGTCAATGCGTTACGATGAAAAAGTCAACGCCGAGCAATCCAAAACCCTAGGTCAACGCCGATCAACGCGTAACTCTAGGTCAACACCATTCAACGTGTTACAATAAAAGTCAATGCAAGTCAATATATTGTGATGGTGATAGTCAGTTCAAATTCAACTCAATGATACGAGCCAAAATAAACTTACCAGTTTTGATTCAAGACTTCGACGACGGGCAGACGATAAACGCAGCGCCGGGAGAAGTTCAGCTATTTGTCAAAATATCGAATAGACTGAAAAATCGAAGGAGTCAAAAATCAAAGATACTTACAGGTCCTTTTATACCGACTGAAGGTTGGATCGATCACATCCAAAGTATTCCAGCCTCCTCTATAAAAGAATGAGGTTGAAACACTTTGGAGGGGGTATCTGTAGGCGTCTAAAATTACCTACGAGCCCTCACACGTAGCTCAAAGCATAGAGAAGATGATGAACATTGCTATTAGAGTTACAGAAGCTTATTTGACAATGACGAACGCACGAAGTGAGTCGACGGATCATACGAAGCAACAAAACTTCGGAATAACGGAAACAAGAGCTGATCGGGAGCCCCGCGCCATTTACGAAAGGTGAAGCACCCCTCGTGTTCTATTTACTCCACATACGATTCAATCATGGGAGCCTGTAGATCTCCTCGCTGGCTTTCCGACACATCTTGAACAGTGTAATTCTGAGTCCGGACGAAGAATATACGGTGGAAACAAACTCGATGCACCAAAAACAAATAAACCAAACCGAGACACCCCGAGGTGTCTTGGCTTGGCCAAGACACTTACAAGTGTCTCGGCCAGCCAACACACTCCCAAGTGTCTTGAGCTTGGCCGAGACACTTGAGCTGTCTCGGCCAGCCCCGAGACACTTCAAAGTATCTCGGCTTGTTAGTAGACACTCTTGAGTGTCTCGGCCAAGCCGAGACACTCACAAGTGTCTGGGCCACGCCGAGACACTCATAAGTGTCTGCAACACGAAAATACTGATTTTGGTTATTTTTTGCAGTTTTTTCAATCATTAACTGTCTGGATTTGCTCCAATTGATCTGATAATGTGGTTAAGTGGTTTCAACTGAAGATAACAGGGAATCAGCCGTTTTTATCCGAACACAGGGCTCCTGAAGCCTACAAATACAGCCCTAGAGCCTTCATTTTTTTAGATCTGGAATTCTCGAGCGTCGACAAAGCACTGTCGAATTGAGGACTGAAGAGCCACGATATTCAGAGAGGAGGAGGAGAGATCGGATCGAGTTCGTCATCATAAAGAAGAGGAGCTCGTCAGATCTATACTTCCCGGTTCCTTCCTTGAGATCGCCCTATTGCGGTGATCTCTAGAAGAGTGGTTATCTCGTCGTTGCCGAGATAACTGCTTCAGTTTCTTGATTCCTTCGCGAATCAATGAAGCTGTGGATCTGATCTGATCGTTTGGTGGTCCACGTATATCAACGTCCCCGTCACAGGCCAAGATCCTACGCAAGCAGCGGGCGATAAACACCCGTTGCGTTTGTTTGAAGAGAGTTGTATTTTTCTTATTTTCATTGTGTAAGAAAGTCTTATAAAAAGACTAATTTTACTTTGAATCTGTAATCGATAAACATGTAATGGATTCAGCAATGAAGATATCAACTTTCACAGCAAACTATTATATAATTGTTTCTGTTATGTATTATTTCGTGTATTATGTTGAATTAGTAATTACGTATTATTTGTGTAAATTATTGTATTATTTCAATTATTGCGTATCAGCTGTCGTATTAGCACAACTGGTACGTTTTACTGTGTATATAATTATCCCATAATTATTTGATTTTAAATATAAGTAATTATATTTTTTTATTAATTAATCTTGTTTAATTATATAATTTATAATATTATTTCTTCAGTTTCACATCAACTGTTGTATTAGCATAACAGGTACGTTTTTATTTTTAGATAATTATTTTAATTTTTAAATATCAGTATTTATTTATTTTAATTAATTTTCATTTAATTTAACCCTAAACCCTAACCCTAATTACAATCCTATAAATAATACCCTCTCTCCTCTCTCCTGTTCAAAAATTTAGCGCCGCCCCTCAATAGATCTCAACCCTCTCCCAAACCTCCGACCAGCCGCGTCACTCGTCCGCTCCGCTCGAACCCCGCCCAGCCCCGCCCAGCCTCCTGTCCGCTAGCTATCTCAGACCCAACCATTGCCCCTCCCCCACCGTCCTTCATCCCCACGAACCCAAAGCCTTCTTCACCGCGACGCCACCGCTAAGTCCACGCCGCGAGACCCCCTGAGCCCGCCATTGAACTCCCGACACCGACCAAGGCTGCCCTCCTCCTCATCCTCGCCTCTCCTACTACTGAACCACCCGCCCTTGTAACTCCAGCCGTTTCTGTCACCTAGTTCGCCCACCCGACCGTCGAGTGATCCCTGACCGCGCGCTCGATGCCCCAACAGCCCATCTCTGACGCCTCACATCGACGAGCTCACGACCTACAGCCACCTCACTCCCCGTGAGATCTCCACCTCGCCAAGCTGACGCCGAAGCTCTTCCTGACGTCATGCCCCCACGTCGAATCTGATCTCGCACGTCGACGTCAACACGTTCGACGAATACACCGAGGCAAGATCTCACCGCTTAATTATTATCATTTTAAAATTATTATTGTTAACTATCTTGGCTATATATTATTGTGATTAATATCATTATTGTGGTTAATATGCATTTGTGAATATTTATGTGGAATGATGATTGCGAGCGCACGGTGAAAATTAGATTAATAATGTTGTTAGTCGTATTTTTAAGAAATTACGGACATGAAATGACAAGTTATGAGTTAAAATTAGAATTTACAAAATTTTATCGAAAAGAAATTAATTAAGGGAAATTTATAAAATAGGAAAATATTACTTTTCATGCAGAAAAGAATTAATATATTTATAAATATTTTTATTTTAAATTAGTTATAACGAGAAATAGTTTTAAATAAAAATTTTGGAAAAAGAATATTATTATTTATGATAGAATGATTGATCGTCGTAGAGTACGGCATTTCATGTATAAAATGACATTGGTTTACAGTTTTCTTTTTACCATATTATTATATTAGAGAATACGTAAGTACGGATAATTTGCCTGAGAAGTTCAAACATCCCAGTGGTAAGATAATAATGAAGTCCCTTATGTATGTATACATGATGTAGTATTTGTTTATGCATTTCATGTTCATTATAGTTCTCATTTGTGCTTCATAAATCTGCGTAATCATGTTTAACATGCCTTACTATATTCATGATCTGTTGATGTGTTGAGAACCTTAGTAGTTCATGATTTAGTAGCCTTGTGCGTCATGAACAGAATTAGTGACATGTGTGTGTGTGTGTGTTGACTGGTTTAGGCGGTGAACCCGAGTTTCCAATGAGGATTATGGTTAATTTAGAAAAATGAGAAGAGTTGGGATAAGGGAAGTTAGTGTTCATGTGATCGGATAAAACTGTTGATGTATCTTCCAGGCTCGCGCCAGTGGTTGGTGTCACCACTGGGGTTAGTTTGTAGGGCTAAAGTGAAGTGTGTACATCACTTTAGTCAGTGGAATCGTTTTGTCACCCGAGTTTTGCTTGAGTTTGGACCAAGCATAAAACGGTTTACGTGTAGTCCCTTGGCCACATGTGTAGTGGGATTAGATGCACGTAGGGGATTTATGAACAGCAGTTGTCTGATGACAGGAGCGTTGACTCTGTGTGAGATGTGGACCACTAAGCTTTAGGTTGGTTAGTATTCGACCCAGTTACTGTATTCACATAGCTGTATGTTACCATTAGATTTCCAGTTGTATGTATCATTGTCTTTCTTGTTAGTATTATTATTGTCATAGCATGGGTCGTTAGACCATTTTATTTGTTCATGTGAGATCTTGTCGTGTGCCATGCACGCTGACGTACACCTGTTTTCTCGGGTGTGCGTCAGACTTAGGAGACTAACTGGTTTAGTTCAATGATGCAGCCGAGTCAGCGTATGCCCAGCCAGAATATCCTTCCAATGGAGTGGAAGAACAAACTGAATCCTAGACGCGTTTTTCTTTTATGTAGTAGCTGATAAACATTAGAACTCTTTATAGTATTGTCCTTAGTTTGATGATGGATTCAGTTATTTTATTAGTATTTTCTTTTATCATAGACTATGTATTTTTATTCCTAGTTGGACCTTTTGGTAATAAGGGTATGTTTGACCTATATTTTTATGTCTGTGATGATTTACTATGGATGATATGTTTATTTTTTTTATTCTGGATTGTCTTTATATTCTTGCTATTGTGATCGGGGACCTGTGTTTGAGATTTATGTATTGACGCTTAGCGTATTGGATTGAGAAGAAAAAGAAATGATAGTGTATATTTCTTCTCAATCTAATACGTCGCGGGCTTGTTCACGTTCCGATTCCAGGGTATTTTGGGAAGCGGGGCGTGACAATTGCTAACTTACAATCCACTCTCCATGATAGCATTAAGTTAGCACTAGATGAAGGCTACCCCTTTGAGGAATTCAAGCCTATCTTACAAATACACATAGAGGGTCTAATCAAGTTGGTTGGTCCCTTTACAGCTACCCCGTACCACTCATGCTTGTGGCAGGTGGAGGGCGACATCAAAGAGCTACTTGCCCTCCGATCCGAGAGTTCCGATCTCGTCAACTTAGCTTCTGTAGAGGCTCAATCAGCTCTGAAGGAGCGAGAGCACCATCTAGTGTTAGACCCTAGAGGGAGGGGGGTGATTAGGGTCTTATGCTAATCTAATCCGATTAAATGCCAATTAAAAACTAATTAACAAGTTATCCTAGCAAGTATGAAATACGACAATGTATATGAGCTAGGATAAGCAATATGAACAACAAGATATATCCTAACAAAGAGATATAGGCAATGTATGTGCAAGGATATATAAACTCAAGGGTAAACAATCTAAACTAGATAGTGGGCAATATAAACAACAAGCAATATACAAAGGCGATATAAGATATGAACATAAAAGGAAGTGCGCCAATGCAATCACAAACAAACGATATGATTACGGAGTTCGGTCCCCACGACCTACGTCTCCGCTCCTCACCTCGAGGAGATCTCCACTATCACAACCGGGTTTTCTACGTTCACCCGAACAACGTTTACACCTCACAATACAATCACTATGCAATCACACCTTACACACTAAGTGTTGGTCCTAGCTCGTGTCCTCCTCCTCAAGTGCTCGGTTACAACCTCTCCCTAGGCACGTCAACCGACGCCACTCCTCTTGGATTCGACCCCGTCTCTCACCACACACTTCTCTCGGTGTACAAGTGTATTACAAGTGAATCCTCACAATTAAGCACAATATAAATCAATTGATTGTTCTCTAAACAAGATGAGAACTCAATTAAGCTCACTCTCAATGTCACAAACCCACAACCCTAAATTATACTATGAATGTAAATACAATAAGCTCAATAGGTTGTGTGTGAACAAAGAGTATCAATAAAACGATTAAACTAAACTCAATATAAATCTAGCTTATGGAAATTATAATCAAAATAATAAATTGCTAGATGAGTTTAGAAACACTTCTCTAAAGATGACAAGAGAGTAGGAGAAGAGTGAATGCTCAAACACCAAAAGGATGATCTCCACTTGCTCTTGTGAAATTTGCTCCACAAACCAAACTCTTGTAAATGCTTAAAAGCTTTTTAAACAAACACTAAAAACAAACTTAAACCCTTGATTAAAACTTTCTTAAACTTGTTTTAAAACTCTCTTAGGTTATATTAAAACTGAGGTATAAGGGGGTATTTATAGCCTCCCAATACCTCAAACAAAAGCCCAAACCAAAAGACCAAAAACTCCTCCAACGGATACAAAAAAAATAGCCGTTATGGGCATTCTGGGAGCTGGGCGGTCGACCGACCTTTTTTTGGTCGACCGCTCGCACTGTACAAACCTGAAAAAGTTCCAGAGACATTTCCGGTCGACCGGTCCGGTCGACCGGAGTTACTGTAGCAGTACGCAGCTATTTTGTAAAATTATTTAAAATAGTAAATTAACTCCAAAAATTATGATATTTTGTGCGAATGTTCTAGACATGTAGAATAACATTTCAGAGAAAGAATTTATGAAAAATATTTTCCCAGTTGAGAGAAATAAATATTTGAACACAAATTTACAGTTTCTGAAAAACTGTTAACATATACGATTTTGTAAAATCAATTGGCACAGTAAATCAACTCCAAAAATAGTAAAAACTGAAGAAAAGTTTCTAAACATATAGATAAACATGTCAGAGAAAGAAATTTTCAAATATCACTTACCATTTGCGAAAACTCATCAGTTTTGTAAAACATGCACGAACATGTGCACGAACGAAAACGTGAATTTGTAAATTCCTTTAAACATAACAAATCAATTCCAAACTTGATGAAACTTTGAGAAATGTTTGCAAATGATATTTTGAACATGTTACAAAAAGAATTTTCCAATTTGCATTTCCCAATTGTGAAATCTCATTATTTTGCAAAAGTGTTCAAAACATGAAAAAAGTGATATACATGAAGTTTGATGTTTTGACATAAACAATGTTTTGAAACTTTGCACAATGATTATATAGACTTGATAAAATAAGTATATGATGATTGTTAAGTCTATAAACTGAGAATACAATATTTGAGCTTAGAAACCAAATACGTGTGTGTATATGATATTGAGCTTAGAGTATCTAACACACATAATATAAAACCTAAACTAAATATACCAAAGCTTGATCTTGATCTTCAATAGGCTTGACTTGATATATTTGCGGATGAAGCTTAAACTTAATCTTTAACTTGAATTGCATAAGCTTCACCGACATTCCGCCAACCTCCTTTGGATATGATCGTTGAAGCTCTATTCCATCCATCCTCCAACTACGTTGTTTGTCTACAATACATAGGAATGTACAAACACTAGACAAACAACATTAGTAGTAAATTGTTTGTAAATCATCATCAAAACAAGAAGGCCAACATCTAGAAGCAGTTATGAATGAGGAGGCTCGGTTGAGGGCAGAGTTAGAGCAGACCAGTGTGGAGGGAGAGAGGCTTGATGAGGAGCGTCGGAAGGCTAACTTTGTCTTGTCGGATTTAGCTCAGACCATATCCAAGACAAAGTAGTTCATAACAGAGGCTCAGATGCTCATAACTAAGAAAGAGCTATATCGCCAAGAAGTATTAGGAGAGTTAGAAGACCTTGAGAATCAACAGCAGTTGATTATTAGTGACCTCGAGGAAAAGGAGCAAGCTTTAAAGGTGGTGAGGACTGAGCTCGATGACCTAGTCTCAATTTTTGAGGAAGACATCCGCCAAGAAACTTTGAGTAGGGACGAGAGAAAATATGCCCAAGCAATTCAAGATGTTGAGTCGCGTTTGAGAAAATTTTAACCTTGTTTGAATGTATTGTCAAAATTTCTATTTATAAATGAAATTATCCTTTGTTATCCCATTATAACTTTCAACATCTTGTGGATATATATTTTCTTGCTTTTCTCTATTGACTAACACTTAGGATTTTTAGCAAAATTAGCTTTGTAGGTGAGCTAAGTGTGCAGGCGAGCTAGCCAACTGTAGGCGAGTTCCATCATCGCCAGGCAAACCAAGTGTCGGAAACAGGCGAGCTTGCCTTGACACGAGCTTGCTTAGTTTGGCACTAAGTGTTGGAAACAAGCAAGCTTACCTTGACATGTGAGCTAAGTGTGCAGGCGAGCTTACCTTAACAGGTGAGCTTGCCTAATTTGGCGAGGCGAACCAAGTGCTGGAAATAGGCGAGCTTGCCTTGATATGCGAGCTAAGTGTGTAGGCGAGCTTGCCTAGTTTGGCGAGGCAAACCAAGTGCTGAAAATAGGCAAGCCTATCTTGACAGGAGAGCTTGCTTAGTTTGGCGAGGTTACCTTGTTTGTTGGCAAACTAGAGGATTGCAGGCAAAAGCAAGCCAGCCAAGTGCTCACCAGCTACGGCGGTGACGGCCTGCCAGATCGCATTAAATGCGATTTGACTGGGCTTCCTCATTTTCAAGCGCTAAATCCAAGTCATTGCTTCATATTCTTGACTTCTAATCTTGGTCGTTGTGCTCGAGATTAATCTTAGATGTTCATTTCGAAAACCGAACCGACTCACGATCTGAACTGTGCTTCGGTTTATATAAAGGCTTCATCCCCTTACTTAGGACAGAAGTTCTGCATACTTGAGAAATTCATTCATTCAAGCTCTCTGGGATAAAAGATCAGTCTCTCTTCACCATCTTCTTGAGTTTGAAATGGCAACCGAGAAAGCTCTTGCCTCTAAGGGGAAGAGAAGAGTTGTCGCTTCTGGTACCTATAGCATCACTCCTGCCGCTCTCATCGTGACACCATTGCCTTCAGGTAAGTCATAGGACTGCTGGACCAAACCAAGAAGACAAACAGGTGTTGTTCATTTTCTGTTGAGCTTCGTCAACTCTGGTGAAGTTCTACTATTCAGGTGCACTTGACCACTTCAGTTGAGTGGAGCTTTTCAGGCGAGCGTCGCTTTGGCGGGCGAGCTTTGGTACCTATAGCATCACTCCTGCCGCTCTCATCGTGACACCATTGCCTTCAGGTAAGTCATAGGACTGCTGGACCAAACCAAGAAGACAAACAGGTGTTGTTCATTTTCTGTTGAGCTTCGTCAACTCTGGTGAAGTTCTACTATTCAGGTGCACTTGACCACTTCAGTTGAGTGGAGCTTTTCAGGCGAGCGTCGCTTTGGCGGGCGAGCTTCGCCTTGCTAGGCAAGCTCTGCTCATCAGGTGAGCTTCGCTTTATCGGGTGAGCTTCACCTTGTCAGGTAAGCTCCGCCTTGTTAGGCAAGCTTTGCTTGGCAGGCGATGTTCATTGTGTCAGGCAGGCTTTGTTCGCTCGCCTGCGTGATGGAGCTCGCCTGAATAGTGTAGCCTGCCTAACTTAAAGACTTAGAAAAAATTTTCAACCCTTATGTCAAATAAAAAATTTTTAACTTCGTTTTGCTTCGTTTTTCTGTGGCTCTTGGTGACATTGACCCAGGTGGAGTTCGAACAAAGGTGGATCAGCTCCATTTCCATTTTCTTGGACCAATCTTTCAGAACCAATGTCAAGAGCTGCTTTAGCAATTTACTAGGCTTTTGAATACAATCCAGAGGAAATATTCTAGGTCCCATCTTGTTTACTCCTTTAACATGCTGAGCATCCCCAAGCATGTAATCCTTCATCTTAGGCTTTGGAATATGTGGCAGCTTCACAGACCCACTAAAATGCTTATTCAACTTCCCTCACAAGCAACTTCAACTATCTTAGAGATACCCTCTCACTCTGTAACTCATCCACGAGTAGTTGAAAGTTGGTAATGTTGAAGATTTTTTGCCAAGAAATGGGAGAAGGAATTTCAATAACAAGAGCTGAAGCGTGTAGGATTAACGGTAGCAAAGCTTGATACCGCTGCAAAAAGCTTAATGATGTTTTACGAGGATAAGTTGCACACGAAGGCATTGAATGAAGTTGAAGTGGACCGTTGGAGGTCATTGAATGAACTTGTAGGCGAACTTTGTAATGTTATTCATTCCACTTGAGTTCAGTCCATGTAACCTAACTTTTGTTGCTGTAACTTCAGTTATCACATGAATAAAATTGTAGTTTTATCCATTGATTGCTCTCTTCTTTCGTGCACTTAATAATCATAATTTAGGATTTTTAGCAAACCCACGGCTATTAACAAATTTGATTTGCCTTTACCAATTATCATTTAAATTCGGCTAGCCGTACTATTCTCCTCTGTACGATGAATTGTCGAGAAGTTTCTTTTAGACTTAAAGCTAAATTTTTTTTTCTCCCCTTAGCCATTCAAGGCATCGGGTTACGTTAATTACAGCAACTAAGTCATAAATCAGGTTAGGCCATGTTGTTTGGTGTGACGACTTAGCCCAAGAGTGAAATAGCGACTCATCGCTTGGTAGGTCGCTATTCGGGAATAGGGGATCGATAAGGCACATCACTTGGTACGTCACTATCGACGAACAACGTCATCTGTGGGAATAACGGTGTTAGAATAATCAATCCATTTAGGGACTTAGGAGTATAACGACTGATTAGAATAGTAGCACATCGCATGGTAGGCTACTATCATCGATTGTTCTAAAAAGATTAGAATGCTCGGAAAGGATCAGGCCATTTAGGAATGTAGGAGTATGAATACTGATTAGAATAGTAGCGCATCGCATGGTAGGCTACTACTTATCGGGTAATGTCATTTGCAAAAATGACGGAGTTGACTATCAGGGATAATCATTAACATGATAGAAATTTGTAGACCCGCCATCTTGTTGAAGAGGATTGGTGGGAACAATCTGGGAGGAGATTAGTTATCAGAGGTGAGTGTTTATGTGATAACTTTGTGTGAGTTGAAGGAAGACTATGGGTAGTATTTCTTCAGAAATCTACCATTAATAGGAATCATGATCTTATCACCATTCGGTTTGATGAGGGATAAGATCCATTCGAATAGACCGTCCCTATTACGAATGGTCCATCCCATTTGGATTAAAATTTTTCTTTCTTTTTGGAGTTGAGTATAATCAGTCGTCGAACAACGAGGACCAACTCTCCCTCTTTGAAAGATCTGTGTTTGACTTTCTTATCGAAAGCCTTGGATATTCGGGCATGATAGAACTCGATATGCTGTTGAGCTTCAAGCCGCTTTTCATCCAATGTCTCTAATTCTGTGAGACGTCGTTGATGACTTTCTTTAGTGGTCATCCCCATCGCAAGTGCGATGCATAGGGATGAAATCTGAATTTCTAGAGGTAGTACGGCCTCACAACCGTATAACAATGAATAGGGCATCATGCCTGTTGGGGTGCAGACCGTGGTGCGGTACGCCCACAAGCTTTCACTTAGCTTCTCGTCCTAATCGCATTTGCTAGCGGACGTCAGCTTCTTTAAGATCTTAATGATTGTTTTGTTGAAACCTTTATCTAGTCCATTTGCTGACTAATTGTAAACAGTGGATGCTAGGTTCTGTACTCTGAACTTGTCATAGAACTAGATGAATGCATGACTAACAAATTGTGACCCGTTGTCATGAATGATACATCTGGGAACTATTACGTCCTTTGTTTTGATGATGATTTACAAACACCATTATTGGTGCTAATCATTTATTGAGCTACATTGTAGATCACATATCATTAGCACCTTTCATAGAGGATTGGATGGAAAATGAGCTATAACGACAATATTGAAGGAGGTGGAGGCAAATTGATGAAGCAAAGCTTTCAAGAGCACTATATTCATGAGAAGCTTCATCAACTCAAGAGCAAATATCAAGACTCAAGTCATGTACTCATATGTGAGGGATATTTGCTATTTTGTTTTCTCTCTAGTACTTAATGTAGGCAAGTAGTTAGTTGATTACATTTGAAGCTCATAGGATAACACACTTGCACACTTTCAAAAACTCGTATTTCGTTACTTTTGCTAAAACAGTGATTTTCACAAATACAAGGACCTTTTTGCAAAATTTCTTTTTAAACAAGTTTGTTAAAATGTTTATAAACTGTTTACAAAGTTTCAATATTTTTGGAATTTATTTACTATTTTTTATAGAACTTTGAAACTCAACTTCAAAATCATTTTAGGCTAATAACTTGTTATCAGTCGACTGATCAGTCGACTGATGTGTCGACTGATGAAAGTACCTAAAATCATCAAAAAGTCTCTATTCTATTTTGGTTGACTAATCAGTTGACTGACGAGGTCGCCAGTCAACTGAAATTATCGTCAGTCGACTGATGAGCTAAAAATCGTATACAACGATCAGCTCATCAGTTGACTGATGCTTCCCATCAGTCGACTGATGGGTATAGTAACGACTAGTTTTTTACAGAATTTGTTGCTGATGGGTATGGGATTGCTGCTGATTCCTTGGGGTTTTGGCTGTTGTATTCTCTTCCTATAAATACCAAACACCCCAACTACTTCAGGAACCCAAGTATTATTGTAAATCTCTTGTGTTTAAGTTTGTGTTTTCAAAGAGCTTCAACTTTCAATCTTGTTCTTCACTATTTCAAAGTTCACATCCCAAGCTTCAGTGCAGTCTCTCTTCTTGCCATAAGGTATACCATAAAAAGAGGGTTTTTCTTCCATTTGCTACTATTGTGAGCTTGATCTCGTGGAGATCGACTGCGTGGTTGTGAGATCTCAGTGGAGATCATTGTGTAGAAGAAGTTCCGGCTTACAAACTAGATGTGTAGTGGATTTCTCCTCGAGAGTGGGGAGCGGGGACATAAGTCAATGGATCGAACCCTGTGAACATACGGCGTGTCATCAATTGGATAACTATCTCTATCTTTACTCTCTTTTATTATCACTGTATTTCATATTTGTGTGTGGTTTATTAAAAAATCTTTTAATTGCATATTATTGGTCAATAAGCCCTATTCACCCCCCTCTAAGGCCTTCAATTGGTATCAGAGCAACGTCTCTACTATTGTTAGGCTTAAAAACCTTAGAGAAAAGATCATTATGGATGTTCAATGAATATGTATATGCTAGAAGGTCAATCCATCACTAGGCCACCCCTCTTCATCGGTAGCAACTTTGCCTATTGGAAGGCTAGGATAGAAATTTATTTGTAATGCATTGACCTTGACATTTTTGAAATCGTAGAAAAGAAATATGTCAAAAAGGATAATGGTAAAATGACCAAAGATGAAAGAAACCCAGCCAACCTTAACATTAAGGCCATGAATGCACTAATTTGTGGGCTTACCCCCAATGAGTACAAGAGAGTTTCTACATGTGCAACCACACACGAAATTTGGGAGAAGTTATGCATTACCCATGAGGGAACCCCCCAAGTGAACGAGTCTAAGATTAGTGGTCTCATGCATGATTATGAACTATTCAAAATGCTTCCAAGTGAATCTATTGACTCTATGTTTTCTCAGTTCACTAATATTATAAATGAATTGCATGGTCTTGACAAGGTCTTGGAGAATCAAGAGATGTGCTACAAAATTCTTCTCTCTTTGACACCGGCTTGGGAACCTAAAGCTACGGCCATTGAAGAAGCATATGATCTATCTACTCTCACTCTTGATGGACTCATTGGCAAGCTCAAAGTCCATGAGAAGAAGGTTAAGGAGAAGGAAGAAGCACCCCCAAAGGCAACCGATGAGTCACCCCAAAAATCAAAGTCCATAGCTCTCAAGGGAGCAATTGACAATTCATCCTCCTCGGATAGTAAAGATGATGTTTCTAGAGAAGTGGCACACCTCTTTAGAAGGATATCAAGACTAATTAAAATAAACAAAAATTTTAAGAATCAATCTAACAACAAATTTTCTTCTCATATAGGTAAATGCTTTGAATGCAACGAACCGGGACACTTAGCCAAGGATTGTCCCAAGCTCAAGGAGAATTATTTGAAATACAAGAAGAAGAAGACTATGTATGCTGGATGGGATGAATCCGAACCAAGTGATTCGGATAGTGATGATGAGGGCGCCAAGATTGCTCTTCATGACCGCAACATTTGTTTCATAGCTCATGAAGATGAGGTACAATCCGAAACCGAAAGTGAATCTCTTTATATGCAATGTGAATTAGAAGAGACTTAAGAAGAATTAAAATTTTAATTTAAGAAATTAGCAAAAAAACATTCTTCATTAAAAAAATTACATGTTTCTTGTGACTCTAAGTTTGAGCAACTACAATCATCTCTTGCTCTAAAAGATGAGATGATAGGAGATCTAGACTTTGAAAATAAACAACTAAGATCTAAAGTTAAGAGATTAGAAAATAAAAATATTAGAATTAAATCTAATCATGCTCATTCTAGTCTTCATCATGTTGGCAGAAAATGGTATCATCAATCTCATGCTCCTACATACAAGAAAAAGTTTTTGTGCATATATTGCATGAAATATGGTCATATTTCTACTTATTGTAGGACTAAAAATAACATTGATCATTATGAGTTAATGTGGGTACCCAAGGGTACCAAAAATACTAATACTCAAGGCTAAAAATAACATTGATCATTATGAGTTAATGTGGGTACCCAAGGGTACCAAAAATACTAATACTCAAGGACCCAAAACTTGGGTACCTAAAGGTTCTACTGTGGGTACCCAAGGGTACCAAAAATACTAATACTCAAGGACCCAAAACTTGGGTACCTAAAGGTTCTACAACTTGTTTATATGTAGAGAACATCTCGCATAAGACGTAAGAAGTTGTGGTATCTTGATAGTGGTTGCTCTCATCACATGATGGGCAATAAAGAATTATTTGCAACTCTATCAAGGATTGAAGGAGGCAATGTCTCCTTCAGTGACAGCAAGAAAGGTAAAATCGTAGGTGTGACGCCCCTGGGTTCACACAAGGTTGCAGTCCAAGGTGAAACCAAGAATATCAAACCTGCCATGCACCACACCGTGCAATAACATGTTTCACCATCACAATTAACATCTATCTAGTAGAGTCAACAACAGGTGTAGGTACAAAAGCAAGTAAAAGATAATACAAGAAATACTAGCGAAATGAAAGAGATCAAATTAACACATCTCCTCAACCAAATAAACTGGAATACATAGTCAAAGTCTGAAATGAATAACAATGATCTGGAGATCTCAACATGTCTCAAAGTACATAATATCTGATACAGGAAATAAGGCACACAGCCTTTACAACTCTAGAACATAAATCTCTTAAGTCAAAAAAATGTCTCAAGTGGAGTACAAAATAAAATACATCTAATAAGAGGATCTCCTTCAACCTGCGGCTCTCCGGGCTCCTGGCTCGTTACCTGAAAGGGGGAGGGACAACGAGCGTCAAAGCGTTAGCGAGTAACATCACAACCAACCCCAAGGGAACATGGCTCGTTGTATAAGAAAATACAGATAATACATAATAGATCTAAAATCATTGATCTTACTAAAGAGGGTATTAGTATTTAGAAATTTACAACACGAGAATAAGTACGTCGAGCGAACTAATCCAAACAAGGAAACCCTCATGTATATACCTTACATCTCAAATTATAAACTCCTAAATACCAAACCTAAGGTCCTAGTACAGTAACAATAATAAAAGAAATACGACAAACACCAGAGCATAATTACAGTGCTGTGACATAGCCAACATGAGTATCATGTTATTACTTACATGAATATCATGTCAAAACCTACATAAGTGTTATGTCAAAATCTACATAATTATCATGTCATGAACTGCTTAAGTTCCTAATTTAAACCCTCAGGTCATCTATCATGCATGGACACATAGTGAGACTAAAAACCAAAGTCAGATAATCCAGGCAAACTCTCGAACATGAGTAAAATACTCAAAATACACAAAACAGGAATTTTGCAACAGACAGTGCGGCGGTCGACCGACTCGGTCGACCGCACTCTGATACAAGCCTGGTGGTCGACCGCTAGGCATTTCGATCGACCGGCAGAACGTCGCAGTCGACCAGTGTGGTCGACCGCAGACTACTTCTGCCCCTACAGCGAGCCCAGCGTTCGACCGTACCGATCGACCACCAAGCGGACAGAAACCCAAAATCTGGGTTTCTGTCAGCTCGAAACCTGAAATGAAATTTGACAATTCTCCTACGATAACAGGAGTTCTAATGATTCAAAAATACTACAGAAGATAAACAGCTAATCCCAAGCCTGAAATCTACATTTCCAATATTCTAAATACATGAGAAACGAATCAAAAACGTTTTAAAAACAGTAAAAATGATTTATCTCTTGTTTAGGCAAATTTCAGATCTAGATCTTTATTAAACGGAACATTGGTGAACTTTTATAACCCAAAACCATTGATTCTTGCTAACCATATATAATAGAGAGTTCATTTTTATACAAAAATACCATTTTGGCTCATCAAAACTCATAAAAACTCATAAAAACTCAAAAGAAAACCATAGAAAATAGGGGTGAGGGATTGGGCGAGATGATACTCACCTCAGGTGAGCAATGTATCTCTGGATTTGAAGGAGAACGTTTCCCTTCGTTGAATCCCACTAAAAACTGCTGCAAATCCTCAAGAGCTTCTCCCAAATCATCAAACAAAGAGGATTAGGGTTTTAGGGAAGAGAGGGGGGCTAGGGTTTTGGTTTCAGATCTGAGGGAGGCTCTCTCGGGCACATTAGCTTATATACCAAACCCACAACCCGACCCGAAACCCGATTAAACCCAAACCTGAGAAAAACTCTCTGACCGCTGTGCGGTCGACCGCCACGGTCGACCGCGTCGGTCGACCACACAACAGAAAAATGCCTGCTGCTAGGCATTTAACATGCTGGTCATCTCACTCAATATCTCTCACATAGAAACACTTGATGGGTTCTCAAATACAGAAAAACATATAAATCATATATACATATGATTATTTATCACAAAAGAAATATTTATTACTATTAATTCACATATTTCATTATAAAAAGATTTCGGGGTTTTACATTCTTCCCCCCATAAAAGAATTTCGTCCTCGAAATTCGGAAATTATACGAATCTCGAAAAATGAATTACTAGATAACATATAAAGATATTTATACTTAACGATCTAAAATGATAATATTCTCGCTCAATTCCTAATCTTGTGGAACTAGTACATCAGGCGAAAAATACAAACAAGGAACCCCCCATACATATACCATGTGTTCCAAAAGATTAAAAATTAAACGAAAATATCTTCATTCTAGTGTTAAATATAAACATAACCAAAGATATAAACATAAAGTAAGATATATAACATAATAAGAATTAATTTACCTGCTCAACCAAGTGTGGGTAGTCGCGACGCATGTCCTCTTCGCGCTCCCAAGAAATCTCCTCAATGCCTCCTCGGTTCCATTGAACTTTCACTAAGGGAATCACCTTATTCCTGAGTCTCTTGTCCTCCCTGGCAAGTATAAAAACCGGAATCTCAATAGTAGTCAAATCCTCCTGAAGTTTAATCTCTGGTGCATCCAATACTCATTGCTACTCCTCATCATGCAAGTGTTTCTTGAGCATAGAAACATGAAACATATTGTGTATACTAGACATCGATGCTGGAAGATCTAGTCTGTATGACACAACTCCAACACGCTCCAGAATCTGAAATGGTCCAATGTATCTCGGCGCAAGCTTTCCCCGTCGCCCAAATCGTTGTACGCCTTTCATAGGCGATACCTTCAGCATGACTGAGTCTCCCACCTGAAACTCCAAGGGTCTTCGCTTCTTATCTGTATAACTCTTCTGCCGACTCTGGGCGGCTAGAATCCGTTCCCTGATCAATGATATCTTCTCGGTAGTCTGCCTTACCAGCTCTGGCCCAAGCATCAAGCTGTCCTCTGGCTCTGCCCAACATATCGGCGATCTACAGGGTCTCCCGTACAATGCCTCATATGGAGCCATACCGATCGTCGCCTGATAACTGTTGTTATAAGCGAATTCTACCAATGGGATATGATCCTCCCAGCTGCCTTGGAAGTCAATGACACATGGCCGCAACATGTCCTCTAACACCTGATTCACCCTCTCCGTCTGACCATCCGTCTGGGGGTGGAATACACTGCTATAAGATAGCCTGCTGCCAAATGAGTCCTGGAAACTCCTCCAAAAATGTGAAGTGAAACCCGATCCTCGATCCGATACGATCGTGTCCGGAACTCCGTGAAGTCGAACTATCTCACGAATGAAGATCCTCGCATAAGCCTCGGCTGTATAAGTGGTCCTCACTGGAATAAAATGTGCTGACTTCGTCAACCGGTCCACTATCACCCAAACAGAATCATTCCCCTTTTTCGACTTCGGCAACCCCATAATAAAATCCATGGAAATGTCTGCCCACTTCCACTCTGAAATGGGTAAAGGCTGAAGTGTCTCTGCCGGTCTCTGATGCTCTGCCTTCACCTGCTGACAGGTAAAACATCTAGCCACATAGTCTACAATCTCTCTACGCATACCGCTCCACCAGAAATGTCTCTTCAAGTCCTTGTACATCTTGGTGGTTCCTGGATGAACTGTGTACCGAGTACGGTGTGCCTCATCAAATCTGGCATAACCAATCTACCCTTCATCCGTAGACCTCCATCAGCTCCAATGGTCCAATCAGTCTTAGGCTCTTTGGAAATCTCCTCCTTTTGGATTTGAATCCAAGAGTCTCCAAAATGAGCTCTGACAATTCTGTCACTCCAAGATGGCTGCACTGTCACAGCTCCCAAAAACGCACTGGTTCCTCCAATCTCGGGTCTAAAATCAAACTGGCTAAGAGTGATAAGGTCCCGATGAAGTGAACACCTCAAAACCGAAATCCGAGGTCGACGCTTCCTACTTAAAGCATCTACCACGACATTCGCCTTCCCCGGGTGATACTGGATCGCGAACTCGTAGTCCTTAATAAACTCAATCCATCTCCTCTGTCTCTGGTTGAGTTCCTTCTAGGAAAAGAGGTACTTCAGACTCTGATGGTCTGTGAATAACTCAAACTGTACCCCATATAGGTAGTGCCTCCAAGACTTCAGTGCAAATACCACTGCTGCCAACTCCAAATCATGAGTGGGATAGTTCTGCTCATGCACCCTCAACTGCCGTGAGATATAAGCTACTACCCTCTGAGTCTGCATCAATACGTCTCCTAAGCCTGCCAACGATGCATCTGTATATACGACGAATGTCCTGTCAGTGCTCGGAATAGTCAGAACCGGCGCTGTAGTCAACTTGGTCTTCAAAATATCAAAGGCCTTCTGGCAATCCAAGCTCTATATAAACTGTACACCCTTCTTCGTAAGGTGTGTAATAGGCGTCACAATCTTCGAGAAGTCCTGAATGAACTTCCTATAATATCCAGCTAAACCCAAAAGGCTGCGAATCTCTGTCACCGTCTTCGGTGGCTCCCAATCAAGAACTACCGTGACCTTAGCCGGGTCCACTGCTATACCCTCTCTACTAATGATGTGGCCAAGGAATCTGACTTCTGAAAGCCAAAATTCGCATTTGCTGAACTTGGCATACAGCTGATGCTCCTGAAGAGTCCTCAATGCTATCCGTAGATGCTCCTCATGATCCGCCTCCGACCTCGAGTAAATGAGAATGTCATCGATGAAAACGATCACGAACTGATCTAAGAAGGGACGGAACACCCGGTTCATCAAGTCCATGAATACCGCGGGTGCATTGGTCAATCCAAATGGCATGACCAAGAACTTGAAAGAACTATATCGAGTAAGAAAGGCGGTCTTGGGAATATCAATCTCCCTAACCCGCAACTGATGATAGCCAGAACGAAGATCAATCTTCGAGAAATACTACGTACCTTGCAACTGGTCAAACAAGTCATCAATCCTAGGTAGTGGGTACCTATTCTGGATAGTGACCTTGTTCAACTCTCGATAGTCTATGCATAATCTCATACTACCATCCTTCTTCTTCACGAAGAGGACCGGCGCGCCCCACGGAGAATGACTCCGGCGAATAAAACCCTGAGCTAATAACTCGTCCAACTGGGTCTGAAGCTCCCTCATCTCAGCTGGTGCCATACGATAGGGTGTGCGGGATATCGGGGCTGTGCCTGGCTGCAACTCAACACAGAACTCTACCTCTCTCACTGAAGGCAATCCAGGTATGTCCTGAAAGACATCCTGATACTCCGAGACAACTCTAGTCTCTAATATCTCAGCACCCTGATCCCGTCGCATCACCTCCTCGATGTACGCCAGGAATGACTCCGCGAATCGGTTGCCCTGAGAGGTGGCTACAATCATCTCGGACCCGTTGGACGCTCGCAACTTGACTGTCTTCGCAAAGCAGTCAATACTAATATGGTAGGAAGACAACCAATCCATACCAAGGATGACATCGAACTCGGACATATGCAACACTAGCAAATCAACTATGAACTCTGACTCGTCCAAACTGACGGGACACCTCCTACAAACGCTCTCCAGAAGCGATACCTCACCTAAAGGGGTGGAAACAGATAAATGGGTGTCTAGAGGCTGAGCTACGAGCTAGAGTCTAGCCATAAATGCATGCGATATGAAGGAATGTGAAGCTCCCGAATCGAAAAGAATATGGGCGGGAAAGGAATTCACAAAGAACATACCCTCCACTACTGTTCCGCTAGCTCCATGATCACGGGGAACTACTACATAAACCCTGCCCGTGGCTGAAGACTGCCCTGCTGCTAGAGATGAGGAATATGGGACAATCTGCCCCTGAGGAACCTCCTGAACTGCTCGAATCTGTCCCTCAGTCCTCTGAGCTGCTGGCGGTGCCTCAAGCCTGTTCTGCTGGCCCTGACCTCTGCCCTGCTGGCGCTGCTGCTGCTGCTACTGGTTTGGACCCTTGCCCTGCTGGGCTCCTGCCGGTGCGCTACGCCTGCTGCTAGAGATGAGGAATATGGGACAATCTGCCCCTGAGGAACCTCCTGAACTGCTCGAATCTGTCCCTCAGTCCTCTGAGCTGCTGGCGGTGCCTCAAGCCTGTTCTGCTGGCCCTGACCTCTGCCCTGCTGGCGCTGCTGCTGCTGCTACTGGTTTGGACCCTTGCCCTGTTGGGCTCCTGCTGGTGCGCTACGACACTCTGATGCCTTATGCCCGACCTTATGACAATTAAAACAAGATCCCTGGAACTTGCGTTGCTGATGCGCTCTCTGATCCTGTTGGGGTCCCTTTTTATAAGGGCCCTGATGCTGCTGCTGATGTCTAGAAAAGGGTCTCTTGTTCTTGCTCTTATCCCCACTCTGTCCTGTCTTGGCCTTCCCTTCCTTGTCCTTCTGGAACATAGTAGTCTCAATCTCCTGAGAAGTGGCAGCCTCAGCTACCTCCTTAACTGAATAGAACCTCCTCGACACGAGGTACCATTGGAGATTAGGGCGAAGCCCTGCTAAGAATATCTGAGCCTGACGCTCTCCCGTCTGCCACATGCCCGTGAAATGTAGCAACTCCATGAACCGGCTCTCAAAATCCGCCACTGACATGTGCCCTTGAGTCAATCGGGACAACTCGAGCTCCTTCCCATTCTGTGCTGCAGAAGAAATGTACTGTCCATCAAAGAAGTATATAAAATCCTCCCATGTAAGGGTCATCCTCTGCTCCGGAGTAAACTAAAGTCGGTACCATCTCCCGACGTCTCCCTTCAGGCTGTAGGATGCCAGCCTCTGCTTCTGTACTGAATCTACACCGAGTATATCGAGAATGTTGCTCACATCCTCCTTCCACTTATGGGCTGCAAGAGGGTCTGGTGACCCCTGGAACTCTGGTGCCCTCATCTTCTGATACCTCTCCACCATACGGAGCCAAGCCTCCTGCTCTGTGGTTCTATCTGGGACTGCTAGAGGAATGGCTGCAGGCGTGACCTCTGGGGGCCTCTCTCTGACAGGAACGGTCGGTATCCCCTGCTGCTGAGCTACCGGTGGTGGTGGTGTCCGTGGTGTTACAAAAAGAGTTCATGAGTCAAAATAGATCTTTATAAATAACGTATCACATTGAAATTTTCACAACATATAGTATTCACACAAATACTTTGAATTTACACCAAATAGTTGTCATAAAAAAAATTTCTCAAATTTTGAGATATACGCATATATCGTCCTCACTCATACTAGGAATTCCTTACGGACTCTATACATGAACCCTAAGAAACTCTATCCTAGCTCCACGACTCGACATAGGATGATCCTAAGGATACGGGAACTAGAGCTCTGATACCATTTGTAACGCCCTGCCCCGGAATCCCGGAGTCGGTACGCTATTAGATCTGATGGACTAGCCTCACAAACCACCACATGTCTTTTCAGCATGTTTTTTCCTCACTCACGCGCTCCCTGGAAAACTTCCCAGGGGGTCACCCATCCTAGAATTTCTCCAGGCCAAGCACGCTTAACTTTGGAGTTTCTAAGAGTTGGGTTCCCGAAAAGAAGATGCATCTTGGTGGTATGAGTATTCCAATCAAATCTATCAATACTAATCACATCACCCCTCTCAAGGGTTGGGGTATTACACGTTTGGGCCGAGACACCTCGGGGTGTCTTAGCTTAGGCTGAGACAGTCTGTTTTACATGCTTGTCCATTTCTGCTGTAACTTCTTCATCCGAACTCGGATTTGAGTGATTCAAAATGCGTTAGAAAGCCGACGAGGAGATCTATAACTCCGATGATTGGATCATTATGGAATAAACTAGGATACGAGGGGTGTTTTTCCTTTTGTAAGCGACATGGGGCTCCCGATCAGTTCATATCCTCGTTATTCTGAAATTCCGTTGCTTCACATAGTTCGTCGATTCACTTCAAACATTCGTCAATGTCAGTCAAGCTTTTGTGACTTGGATAGTGACGTTCATCATCTTCTTTTGTGACTATTTGTAAAAAATATCATACTCTCTTTAAAAGTATAGGTTTAGGAAAAACTTTTCAGGGTCAATATTGTGACGCCCCTGGGTTCACACAAGGCTGCAGTCCAAGGTAAAATCAAGGATGTCAAACCTACCATGCACCACACCGTGTAATAACATATTTTACCATCACAATTAACATCTATCTAGTAGAGTCAACAACAGGTGTAGGTACAAAAGCAAGTAAAAGATAATACAAGAAGACTGATGAAATGATAATAATCAACTTAATGTCTCATCATCCAACAAACAGAAACATATAGTCAAGATCTGAGTAGATAAACTGGAATACTCAACAAGTCTCAAATATAAATATCTGACAAGAAGGAAATAAGGCACACAGCCTTTACAACTTCTAGAACAAGACTTTCAAATGTCTAAACACAAGTCTACTGTGGAACTCCAAAAGAAAATATATAACTAGCTAGACAGCTGAAGCTAAAATGCATCGCCGTCAACCTGCGACTCTCCGGGCTCCTGGCTCGTTACCTGAAAGGGGGAGGGACAACGAGCGTCAAAGCGCTAGCGAGTAACATCACAACCAACCCCAAGGGAACAGGGCTCGTTGTATAAGAAAATACAGATAATACATAATAGATCTAAAATCATTGATCTTACTAAAGAGGGTTTTAGTATTTAGAAATTTACAACACGAGCATAGGTACGTCGAGCGAAATAATCCAAACAAGGAAACCCTCATGTATATACCTTACATCTCAAATTGTAAACTCCTAAATACCAAACCCAAGGTTCTAGTGCAGTAATAATAATAAAAGAAATACGACGAACACCAGAGCATGAAAACAGTGTTGTGACATAGCCCACATGAGTATCATGTTATTACTTACATGAATATCATGTCAAAATCTACATAAGTGTCATGTCAAACTCACATGAGTGACATGTCAGAAAACGATTAAGTGTCCAAAACATAGACTATATAAATTAAACGTCCAACCCATAGACTGCATGAAGTAAACGTCCAACTCATGAACTGAAAATAACCGTTGTCCAACGCATGGACCGGATGTGACCGTTGTCCAACGCATGGACCGGATGGTAATGCCTATCCAGCACGAGGATTAAATAGCAATGCATGTCCAACACGAGGACTAAGTGGGAAGGGTGTCCAACACGAGGACTAAAAGGTAATGCTTGTCCAACACGAGGAGACTACTTCTGCCCCTACAGCGAGCCCAGCGGTCGACCGCACCGGTCGACCGCCAAGCGGACAGAAACCCAAATCTGGGTTTCTGTTAGCTCGAAACCTGAAATGAAATTTGACAATTCTCCTACGATAACAGGAGTTCTAATGATTCAAAAATACTACAGAAGATAAACAGCTAATCCCAAGCCTGAAATCTACATTTCCAATATTCTAAATACATGAGAAACGAATCAAAAACGTTTTAAAAACAGTAAAAATGATTTATCTCTTGTTTAGGCAAATTTCAGATCTAGATCTTTATTAAACGGAACATTGGTGAACTTTTATAACCCAAAACCATTGATTCTTGCTAACCATATAATAGAGAGTTCATTTTTATACAAAAATACCATTTTGGCTCATCAAAACTCATAAAAACTCAAAAGAAAACCATAGAAAATAGGGGTGAGGGATTGGGCGAGATGATACTCGCCTCAGGTGAGCAATGGATCTCTGGATCTGAAGGAGAACGTTTCCCTTCGCTGAATCCCACCAAAAACTGCTACAAATCCTCAAGAGCTTCTCCCAAATCACCAAACAAAGAGGATTAGGGTTTTAGCGAAGAGAGGGGGGCTAGGGTTTTGGTTTCAGATTTGAGGGAGGCTCTCTCGGGCACATTAGCTTATATACCAAACCCACAACCCGACCCGAAACCCGATTAAACCCAAACCTGAGAAAAACTCTCTGACCGCTGTGCGGTCGACCGCCACGGTCGACCGTGTCGGTCGACCGCGCAGCAGAAAAATGCCTGCTGCTAGGCATTTAACATGCTGGTCATCTCACTCAATATCTCTCACATAGAAACACTTGATGGGTTCTCAAATATAGAAAAACATATAAATCATATATACATATGATTATTTATCACAAAAGAAATATTTATTACTATTAATTCACATATTTCATTATAAAAAGATTTTGGGGTTTTACAGTAGGAATCGGTTCTATTGGTAAGATACCTTCTCCCATAATTGAGGATGTTTATTTTGTTAAAGGACTAAATCATAATCTTCTTAGCATTAGTCAATTAAGTGACATAGACTTTGACATCTCTTTTAAACCGGATAAATGTATTGTTAGTATGAATGATAAAGTTAATTTTTGTTGCTTTTAGAAGATCTAATGTTTATAATTTTGAGATGAATGAGCTAATAGATCAAGATATTAAGTGTCTTGCCACGGTGGATGGGGATCCTTGGATTTGGCACAAGAGACTTGACAAGCTAACATGAAGCTTATATCTAAGCTATCCAAGAAGAATTTAGTAAGAGGATTACCAAATCTATCTTATATTAAGGATTCTTCTTGCCAGGAATGTGCCAAGGGTAAACAAACTAAAACTTCTTTCAAATCCATAAATGAGGTATCCACTTCTAAATCTTTACAATTATTGCATCTTGATCTCTTTGGACCCATGCATGTTGCCTCTCTAGGAGGCAAACACTATGTTTTTGTTATTGTTGATGATTTCTCCCGCTTTACATGGGTAATTTTTCTTGCTAATAAAGATGAATGTTTTGAAGAGTTTTCTCATTTTGTAAAAAGAATTGAAAATGAAAAAGATTTAAAAGTTGTTAAAACTCATTTTGTAAAAAGAATTGAAAATGAAAAAGATTTAAAAGTTGTTAAAATTAGAAGTGATCATGGTGGAGAATTTTAAAATAAATTCTTTAATGATTTTTGTGCTCATCGTGGTATAACACATGTATTTTCCGCTCGTAGAACACCCCAACAAAATGGTGTTGTTAAACGAAAAAATAGAACCATACAAGAGATGGCATGCACAATAATAAACTCTTATGGTTTGCCAAAATATTTTTGGGCGGAATTCGTTAATACGGCTTGCCACGTTTTAAATCGTGTTTTGATTAGACCTTCTTTTAAGAAAACTCATTGTGAACTCTTTTTTGGTAAAACTCCACATATTGGATATTTTCATATCTTTGGCTGTAAATGCTTTATCTTAAATACTAAAGACCATCATGATAAATTTGATTCAAAAATTGATGTTGGGATATTTTTGGGATATGCTCCTAGAAGTAAGGCTTATAGAGTTTTCAACAAGCGAACACTCATTGTTGAAGAGTCTATAAACGTTACTTTTGATGAGTAAGGCTTATAGAGTTTTCAACAAGCGAACACTCATTGTTGAAGAGTCTATAAACGTTACTTTTGATGAGTCTAATATTAGTTTGTAAGAAAATTTGCCTAGGGATGATGATGAGGTTGAGGAAGGAATGGAGCTCCTACAACTAAATGATAAATCCTCAACGAATGTACAAGTTGATGGGAAGAACATAAATGAACAAACTCAAGAAGAACTCCCCAAGGCTTGGAAGTTTGCACCGGATCACCCTAAAAACAAAATTATAGGGAGTCCATCCAAAGGTGTTTTGACTCACTCAAAAGCAATGAGCGAATGTGGTAATATAGCATTCTTATCCCAAATAGAACCTAAACGTATTGATGATGCTTTAAAAGATGAATTTTGGATTTTAGCTATGCATGAAGAGTTGAATAACTTTCAAAGAGATAATATTTGGAAATTAGTTCCTAGACCAAATAATACTTCTATTATTGGAACTAAATGGGTTATTAGAAATAAGCTTGATGAGATTGGCATAGTAACTAGAAATAAAGCTCGTTTAGTTACCCAAGGATACAATCAAGAGGAGGGCATAGATTATGATAAAACTTTTACACCGGTTGCAAGATTGGAATCTATTAGAATGTTTTTGGCCTTTGCAAGTTTCAAAAATTTTAAATTATTTCATATAGATGTCAAAAGTACTTTCTTAAATAGTTTTATTGAAGAAGAGGTTTATGTTGAGCAACCCCCCGGCTTTATTGATTCATCTTTTCCAAGTCATGTATACCGGGTTCAAAAAGCTTTATATGGGTTAAAACAAGCTCCTAGAGCTTGGTATGCTTACCTCTCAAGTTTTCTTATTAAAAATGGTTTTTCAAAAGGATCAATTGATAATACTCTTTTTGTTAGAAAACGAAAAACTAATTTCATTTTAGTTCAAATTTATGTAGATGATATTATTTTTGGTGTCACTAATGAATCTTTATGCAAGGGCTTTTCTAAAGTAATGCAAGATAAATTTGAGATGATTATGATGGGAGAGCTCACTTTCTTTCTTGGCCTCCAAGTTAAGAAATCTAATGATGATATCTTCGTATCACAAAGCAAATACGCTAGGGAGTTGGTGAAAAATTTCAGGATGGAAAATTCAAAACATGCCCCAACTCCAATGAGCACCACCAACAAGTTGGATGCGGATGAAAGCGGTGAAAAGGTAGACCAAAAGCTATATCGAGGTATGATAGGTAGTCTTTTTATCTCACCGTTAATAGGTCGGGCATCATGTTTAGTGTTTGTGCATGTGCACGTTTTCAAGCTTCTCCTAAAAAATCTCATTTGGTTGCGGTTAAAAGGATTATTAAATACATTAATGGCACCTTAGAACTTGGTTTATTTTATCCTAAAAATATATCTTTTGATCTTTGTGGCTATTGTGATGCCGACTTTACCGGTTGTAGGGTGGACCACAAAAGTACGAGTGGTACTTGTCAATTTTTAGGTAACTCACTTGTATCTTGGGTATCTAAGAAACAAAATTGTGTTACTTTGTCCACTACAGAAGCGGAATGCATTGCCGCTGGCTTATGTTGTGCACAACTTTTGTGGATGAAACAAAATTTGGTTGATTTTGATTTACACTTTCATGATACAAATTTTTTTTGTGATAATACTAGTGCTATCAATATCTCAAAAAAATTCCGTTTTGCATTCTAGAACCAAACATATAGATGTACGGCATCACTTCTTGCGTGATCATGTTGAACGGAAAGATATTTCCCTTGTTTATATTGACACCAAATCTCAATTAGCGGATATCTTTACCAAACCCCTTTGTGAAGTTGATTTTTGCCGTATTAGAATTGAATTAGGCATGTGCATCCTTTAAAAATATTTTTTTTGCCTATTTTGGTTTTTAATTCTTTGCTCTACCATTGTCATATCTGTAGGCGTATAAAACTGCTTATAGGTCCCTTGACACAGCTCGGCGCGATGATTCGACAAA
>NC_033794.1:61810109-61812017 GCF_001876935.1 Asparagus officinalis | reverse complement strand
GGCGTGCGAACTCTTCTCGTAGACAAATTCCCTGTAGACCCATAGAGGTATTTTTTACCGTCTACAGCAGCTTCCGAGGAGGAGGGAGAAGAAGAAAGGCCTCATCTCATACATCGGATGAGCTCTCAGCCTACAACTCAAGTTGATTCACGGTTAGAGTCGTGTTCTAAATTGGCTTATGAACGAGTCATTGATCCAGAGGAGGCTCCCCCTGCTAAGCGTAAAAAGTTAGCTTCCAAGCAATGTGGTGGACTCCCGGCTTCGGAAACGAGGCCTAGCACTGACATTCCTATCGATGGAGAGAGTAATGTTTTAACACTTTGTGATCTTTTGACTGTTCCACTTATTAATTCCTAGACTTAGCCATTACTGTGTCTTAGGAGGTCGTGAAGAAGGTGAGGAGGAATATGATCCTCCTTCTCCCATCTTTGATGATTTCGAAAGATTTGACTTCTCCCGACAAATGGATGAGGTCATGGCTGAGGAACCTAAAAGTGCTGAAGCAGGTATAAATGTTGAAGCTGTTGTGGACTCCGATGTCGGACCCAATACAGGTGAAAGGGTTGGAGATCTAGGTACATCTAACATCGGTGATAGGTCTTTTATTTGGCGGGAACTAAACGATTCGTTATTTGTGTCTCCACTAATCGTTTCTATGCTTCTTACCCTCTTAGAAAAATTACAAGAAGCGGTCCTGAGTAATAAGGCTGTGGAACCCAGTGCAACTACTGAAGGTGAATTTGACTTCCTCTTATTGCGCATTCTCAGTTTTTCCTCTTTCTACTTTAACACTTTGATTTTATGTAGGTGTTTCAGTGGGGGATCTAGGTGAGGAAGGAGCCTTTCGTGATGCAGCCCTCAGAGAAACGGGTGTACCCTCACTCAATTTGATTCCCGTCTCTTTGGACTCTGACGACAGGCCTTTTGATGACATGTTTGAACAAGCTTAACATGAGGCCGCCGAACCAATAAGCACCGTTAGTTCGCCTACAAGTATGATTCTTATTCCTATGCTGCACTCATTCATTTGTCAGTTTTTATTTAACGATCGGAGGGTTCTGATCGTAGGACCAGTTATTAAGACTAATACAACTACTCTTGATGGTAAGTCTAGTGAATTTGAGGGTCTTAATTTCTTGCTTTTGGTAGGGATTGTTATCGATGCTTGGTCATCAGCTTCCGAGCGACAACTCCTGATTCTTTCGGAAATGCTAACTACCATACTTGCTGGAACTAGGGGCGAGAGTTTGATTGAACAAGCCGTGAGACCAAATGAAGACGTCGGTACTTCAATGACTGCTACACCTATAGTGCTTCCTGCAACTCATGAAGTTGAGCGAATGGAAACAGGTGTCGTGCGTTCAACTGAAGAAAGCCTCGTAGGGATTGGTAGGTTTCACGCCATTTCTTAACTTAGAATTATTTCATGTCCTGGAATATTCATTCTTTTTTCTCTTCTTAAAGGATTGCAGCCTCAACTCTGGGATACGGTTAAGGCATTATTGTCGGATGATGATCTGGAGAAGTGTAGGCATATAAAATTGTTTATAGGTCCCTTAGCACAGCTCGGCACAAACCGACGAACCAACGAGGCGACGAATCGCATGCAAGCAACGGAATAAATCCATTCGCGTTCGGAATCAAGCTAAGTGTTGAAGAGTCAACGAGTGATCCAACCAAAGACAAACTCGGACGAATCACGATCGAATCAAGATCAGTTTCGGACTCGAACTCAGAAGCAAATTTACTGCCAAATCAGATCAACCAAATCAGATCAACCAAATCAGAATCTAAGTCAACCGAATCACGGACAGAACCGAGAAACGGATACAGCGCAAAACGACGAAAAACAGCAAACCCAGAGGGGCTCGGCCAAAACCGAGCCGCCTCAAGGTGGCTCGGCCAAAG
>NC_033794.1:61748996-61809109 GCF_001876935.1 Asparagus officinalis | reverse complement strand
AGATCCACCGCCTCGATCTCCTTCTCCATCCACTGCTAGAAAACGGGGTTTTGCCTACGGAAATATAGCGACGGAAATTTCCGTCGCTATAACATGACATATAGCGACGGAAATTTCCGTCGCTATATTTCCGTAGGCAAAACATTTTTTGCCGACGGAAATGGATATATTAGCGACGGAAATTTTCCGTTGCTTTAAATTTACCGACGGGTTTTTAGCAACGGAAATTCCGTCGCTAAAGAAGTCTTTAGCGACGGAAATTCCGTCGCTAAAGAAGTTTTCAAGGAAAAAAATTAGGCGCGGACGTGCCCAAATATTTTGGACAGCCCGCGCCTGAGAAAGGATTTATCCCCAAATCCCTCTCTCAATTCACCTCTCTCCTCATCCCCCTCCTCATTCCCCCCTCCTCTCCCCCCATCTCGTTCTCTTCACCGGATCCGAACCGCCGACGAGCCGCCGTCGCTGCCGCCCCCGCCCCAACCACCACCGCCGCCGACGCCCTCTCTCTTTCTCTCTCTCAAGGTACCCTTCTCTTCCATCAATCTCTCTTTCTCTCTCCCCTTCAATCTCTCTTTCTCTCTCCCCTACATAATGAGGTCTAAATGGTAGCTAATTGATCTTTATATTTAGGGCTTTGATCTGAATTTTTGATTGGATTTGGTCATTGGTAGCTAAGTACAGTTTAGAACCAAGAATATTGCTTTTAGTAATCATCTGCTTCCATTTAGACCTTATTAATTTGATAAAGATTTTTTTTTAGGTTTTGGAAGGATCGGGCGATTGGTGGCGAGGGTGATCCTTTAGAGCGAGGATGTCGAGCTCGTTGCCGTCAATGATCCCTTCATCACCACCGATTACATGGTATAACTTCTAGATCTGTCGACGGTTTCCTTTTTCAATTTCGATCAGATCTTTAGATCTGCATTGTGCTGATGATCATTTGGATCTTGGATCTGGATCGAGATTTGAAAGTTTTAGTTACTTGCTAATTGGTGGTGTTAATGACTGTTTCTTAGATTCGTCGCTTTTATTTCGTTATTGGATAATGACCTGTTTGTGGTATTAGCTAATCTTTGGGATCTAGAGTGAGATTTGCGCTAGATCTGCTTGATCTCGAATTTAGTGATGATTTTCTCAGAATGTTATAGCATCATTTCGTTAGTGGATGGTGATTTGTTTTTTAGTATTGGATGGGGAAGTGTACTGATATGATTTATGAGTCCAGCTAAAATACATTGTATAAATCACCTACGTTAGAATGTTGCTTTGCACATAAATACATTGCTTTTGCTAAAATAAGGAAAAATGCATTTATTTGCATATGCTAGAATTTGTTTTTAAGCATGTGATAATTAACTTGTCCTTCCCACCTTTTAAAATTGTATAATACATGAAGAAATTTTTCATTTCACTCTATTCACTTTGATCTACAGTTGTCAAAGTTCTACAAACTAAAAAAATCATTCCTTTTTTTTAAACTTTGGACTTGTGGAATATTACTTTTTTAGTTATCGGAAAAACGTGCGTCTGGCGCCATTTGATTTGTAAGTAATATGGTTTACAAATGTATGCATTTTTGTTTAGATAGCTATACTAACATGTAGATCAATGTCTCGTTGCATATCATAGAATTAGGTTGGTGGACTTCACTATTCAGTAATGTTCTGCGAGAGGTTTTCCCCATTATCTATAGAAGTTTTGCTTAAATCTATTATAGTTGTTTCCAATATTTATTATTATGGTAGGATTTTCACTTTATGAAACTTTAGATATATCAGTAAACAAATTTTCTGAAATGCAATATTAGTTGCTAACAAATTTTCTGAAATGCAATATTAGTTGCTAACAAATTTTCTGAAATGCAATATTAGTTGCTAACAAAGGTGATGCTAACATAATAGTTTTCAGCATTGTAATTGCTTAACAGTATAGTCTTCTTGTAGATGATCCAACATTATTTACTTTTCTTTTTTTAGATGCCCATATTTATTACCTTCTGATATCTACAATTTACACGATGGCCTCTCTGAAAGGGCCCTTTTATTGTTGTTGTCCCTTGTCTGATAATATGGACTTATAATTTAAACTACCAATCTTTTTTAGATGCCCATATTTATTAGCAGTCTTGGCTGGTGCCATAAGGACCTAACATGAGTTCTAGTGTTTTTAAACAGTCAGTTTTTCTGGAAGATGCTTTTTCTGCTTACTAGGACTTCGAAATAGGTCAGGGTCTTCTCTTGCAGTTGTTCTCGTGCAATGTTCATTATATTGAATATTGATTAATCTGTATTTCAGGGGGGGGGGACTGATCATGACAATAATATTTGGATAAACAAATATCTCATTCATTTAAAGAAGGCTTTGCGTATAGATTGTTTTATTAATGGTGTTAATGGTTTTCTGCAGACCTACATGTTTAAGTATGACAATGTCCATGGGCAATGGAAGCACCACGACATCAAGATCAAGGACTCTAACACCCTTCTCTTTGGTGAGAAGCAAGTTGCTGTATTTGGTTGCAGGTTGGCATCCTTTTCTTAGTGTTGTCTTTCATATCATTCTCGATAGTGTTTATTTCTTTGTTATGTATTGTTTTTTGGTGAGCTAATTGTTACTGGGTTTTAAAGGAACCCAGAGGAGATCCCATGGGGCAAGGCTTGTGCAGATTTTGTTGTGGAGTCAACTGGTGTCTTCACTGACAAGGACAAGGCTACTGCTTATTTGAAGGTATTTTCTCTTATAGTTAGGAATTTGATTTTGCCACAGGGCTCATTTGAAAGTAATAATAGTGTCAGTGTTGAAAGTTGAAACTTCTTTCATTATGGTAATTTGGTAAAACAGAATATTATAATTTCGAACAATCTCCTGACTTCAAATTTTTTGCCAATCCTTGAATCTTAGTTATGAAGGCAACCCTTTTTGCTTTTATTTTAAGCAGTCTGAAATTTCTTTTTCATCACATAGTTCACACATTTGTCAACCTATTCTGATAGTTTCTACTTAGACTCTTTTCTGTTTCCTCATATTGTTTCTTACCCAGTTGGACTTGTTGTGTACAATATAATGATGTATATTGCCGGTGAGTTTATTTTATTAACACCGGATTACATGAGTTTATTTTATTAACACCGGATTACATCGTAATGTTTTTAGGGTGGTGCCAAGAAAGTTATCATCTCTGCACCAAGCAAAGATGCACCAATGTTTGTGATGGGAGTGAACCATAAGTCATACACACCAGACCTTAACATTGTCTCCAACGCTAGCTGCACAACCAACTGCCTAGCTCCTCTTGCCAAGGTAAAACATTTTCCAGTACTTTTTTTGTGGATACATGTACGCGTGCGTGCATGCGTGCACGCGTGTATGCGTGCGTGCATGCACGCGTGTATGCGTGTGTGCATGCATGCGCGCGTGTACGTGTGCGTGCGTGTGTGCGTATATGCGTATGTGCATGTACACGTATCAGCATGTACGCGTACATGCGCGTATGGTGAGAAAATTGTGCGTGTACGCGTATTGTGCGTGTACGCGTATGTGCATGTACACGTATTGGGCTAAGACCTCTCTCTATCTTGCTATTAGGTAGGAGTAGCTTTCCTTGCGGGGTTAGGGTGTGCATGCGTTGTTGTAAAAATTGTGCGTGCGTGCATATAATACATAAGAATATGCCATGATACTCTCTGTTATTACTATACTTGAATGTCATGCCATGTTAACGTTTGATTTATATTTGCAGGCTTGGACTTCTAGACAAAGTGGAGCTGGTGATGAGGAGGATGATGACGATGATCAGGAGGATTGATTTGTTTTTTTACCTTTGAAAACAATGAATGAGTGTGTTGTATAAACAATTTTTATCATGGTGTGTGCTGTATAAACAACGTTTATTATGTTGGAATATTTTAATTAAATTATATGTGTTATATATGCGTGAGAATAAATATTAACTGCTGATTGAACAGATTTTTAAATTTATTATATTATTGTACAGGTTTTTTCAATTTTTAAATTATTTTTAAAAATATATTAGAAATATTTAGCAACGGATTAGCCGTCGCTAAATATACTTTTAGCGACGGAAAATAGATACGGGAAAAAACATTACCGACGGATTTTCCGTCTCTAATGTTAATGGCGACGGAAAATTCGTCTTAATTATTTTTTATTTTTTAAAAAAAATAGTTATAGCGACGGATTTTCCGTCACTAAAACATATTAGCGACAGATATTCCGTCGCTAAAAGATGTTTTAGCAACGGATTTTCCATCGCTAATGTTTTTTTTTCTTTTTTTAAAAAAAATAGTGCGACGGATTATCCGTCGCTAATTTTCCGTCGCTGAAATTTAGCGACGGATATTCCGTCGCTAAAAATGATTTTAGCTACCCTCACTGTACTGACGGGTTTTTGGCGACGGAATTTTATTTTTTCCGTCGCTAAAACCTTTAGCGACGGATTTTTGACTTTTAGCGACGGATTTGTCCGTCGCTAAAAGTCCTGTTTTCTATAGTGTATATCCCCTCTCACGACTCCCTCTCCCGCTCGACCATTCACCCTCCTCCAGCGAGCCTCCCTCCGTTGCTCCTCGACCACCTGCTCCCCTCTGCCTCTCCCTCCACCGATCCACCTCCTCTTTCTCGCGCCTATTCCTCACGCCGCTAAGCACCCCTCCTCTTCACCCTCACCTCCGACCACCGCCCCTTAAAACAAACCCGAGCCCCACACCCCTCCAGCCACCGCCCAGCTCAGATCTTTGCACCGCCCAGAACCCAAGGACCTGAGCACCTTCTCAGCTAGTCCCCTCACAGCTCCGCCTCAAATCCCTCCCTAATCACGCCCTCTCCATTCACCCACGGCGTCAGCCTTCCCAACGCCTCAAACCCCGCACCAGCCACGACCCCACCTCGGACCCTCACCGCCTCCCATCCACCCCAACAATCGCTGCCAAACACCCTCTCTCGCTATTTTCTCCTCCGCCACCGTCCCACGACCTCCCTGCCCCTTTCCCATCTTCTATTTTGTTTCGTCGCACGCACCGTCCCTCCTTCACCCGAGCTCTGCCTCCTCTCCGCAGCTACCAATCTCCATCGTGACCACGGCTAACTCCACGCTTGCTGTTCAGCCAACCACCAATCGCCAGTCAAAGCCGACGCCTCCCGAAAGACTACCACCGCGAACGACCAGCAGCGATGTTGCCACCTTTCTAGCGCCCGACGCCCGAGCCCGAAGCCGAGCCTACCGAGACTCCTGTACGATCCCCGCTACCCCTCTACGACATCTTCAATATCCCCAAGGCAAGATCCCTCTTGCTCATTAACTTGTCATTTTAATATTCATATCAGTTATTATTGATTTAATAGATTAGTTTGTGATAATAATACTCTGCGTGGGATTGTTTGATGAAGAATATTAAATATATCATAGTAATATGATAAATAGCATTTTCAGAATAATTATAATGAACTAAAATAATTTAGTTCGGCAAAAGAATCATTTTTAGATAATTATAATAATTTAAAGGAATTTATTTTGGAAAATGAACTATTTTAAATTAATTGTTAAGAGAAATAATTTGCCTGAATTAATTTAGAAAAATATTATTTTCTGAATTATGTAGACGTTGTTTATGCTTTATAATTTTGATTATCTGATATGCCATGATATTATTGCACATGATTAGTTACATTGATTGCTCCTTGTTGTGATTGAGAATCGTTAGGAGTTATGACTATAGTGATCTGTGT
This sequence comes from Asparagus officinalis, assembly GCF_001876935.1. Classification (NCBI taxonomy): domain Eukaryota; kingdom Viridiplantae; phylum Streptophyta; class Magnoliopsida; order Asparagales; family Asparagaceae; genus Asparagus; species Asparagus officinalis. The sequence continues at coordinate 61,803,364 of NC_033794.1, read as the reverse complement.
GACATGAATAAGACCTAGAGGCTTGTGTGTTGTTGACTTAGAAATACAAGAGAATGTTGGGGTGAAGAAGTCTCTGTTCATGTAATCGGATAAGCCTGTTGATATACCTTCCAGGCTCGTACCAGTAGATCGGTATCACCACTGGGGTTGGTTTGTTAGGTCAAAGTGGATCGGTGTCTATACTTTGGTTCGTGAATTTGATATTCACCCGAGTCAGCTTGAGTTCGGACCAGGCCGGAGTCGGATTGCGTGTAGTCCTACTGGATTCACGTAGGGGATTTGTGAATAGTTAGTTATCCGATAATATGAACGTTTACTCTGTGTGAAATATGAACCAGTGACCTGTTATAGGATGGCTAGTTACATGACCTCGTTTCTGGACTAAGTATGAATTCTTGTGAGATGTAGGCTAGTTGTATTTCTTTTCATACATAGATCGGGATTAATATTTAATTATCTACAATTTAAGACATATGGTATAACATGAGAGTTTCCTTGTTTAGATTATTTCGCTCGACGTAGTACGTCTCTTGTTTAAGTATTAATTCCATCTAGTTGTATGACCTTGTTACTTGGATGATTATTCTGAACGCTAGCTGCATGATCGACTTGTTACTTGGTTGATTTTCTTGGATTCTTTTAATTATTATATTCTAGTGATAGATTGTATTTAAATTATTAGTATTCTAGTAGCATGCTTCTATTATTATTATTATTGTTGTTCTTGTTGTTGTTTTTGCATTGGTCGTTCGACCATTTCTATTTCTCTCTATGTGATCTTGTTTTATGCCATGCACGCTGACGTACACCTATTTTCTTTGGTGTACGTCAGATTTAGGAGACAGACAGCCTCAGTTCAAAATCATACAGGAGCCAGAGGATTCTCAGCAAGAGTGCCTTGTAGACGGAGCAGAAGAACAAGTTGAAGCTTAGCTATTTCCTTAGTTATTTGATGGTCCTTAGTTTATTTTTGTAGTACTTCCTTTCTATTCTTGTTGAACGATGTATTTTCATATTTCTTTAGTACTTATTTGGACTGTTTTGTAATAAGGACATGTTTGATCCAAACTCTGTGTCTCGGATGATATTCTATTTGTGATACGTCTATTTTCCATTCTGAGTTGTTCATTATATTCTTACTACGTGTGATCGGGGACCTGTGACTTTGTATTTTATATTGCTTAATGCTTAGCATATTAAATTGAGTAGAAATGGTCTAGTATCTATTTCTCACCAGTCTAATACGTCGCGTGCTTATTCACGTTCCGATTCCCCGGTATTTTGGGAAGCAGGGCGTGACAGTTTATTCCTAGTGGAGTACTACACAACTTATTTTTAGAAAAAGAAAATATCTAAACACTTAAGATAGCTAATAAAAAGATAATCAAATAGAAACCTAACAAAAAGTAAAATATGTAATCAAATAAAATCCTAACAAAACTTAAAAGAGATCTCAAAATAAGATTTTAAAAAAATTCTAACTAAAAAATAAAATTACATAGAATAAGATAAAATCCTACTAGAAAAGCTAAGATCCTATCAAATCCTGATCACATCAAATCGATGGTCCACTATCATCCTGCATCAAAATAGCAACCTTGTGGTTTGGAACTTTGAATATAAGATTATCTAAAGAGTTCAAATAAAAATATGCCACACCAAATATTCATAATAGATTATCGTCTTGTCAATTATACTGTTGATTGAGTCTACTAAAGACGAATATCAAATCTACATAAGAATAAAATGTTGTGGATGTTGCAATGTAGCTTAGATTTTGATATTTACATAAGAATAATTTTACGTTTTGTTTGTTTCGTAATTAGATTGTTTAAAGTTAGTCTGGTCTTTAGATCTAGGGTTATTCATGTGTAGATTTTGGACTATTTTAACTTAGGGGCTGTTTGGTTCGCTATTATAAGGGGTGGAAAACTCAGAAAACCCCTCCATGTTAGATTTTTAGCCCTCCACGTCAGTTTTTTTGTTTCCGTCCATTTCTTTGTGCCGCTTTTGTTCGCTCGGATGGAAGAGGGAAAACTCTTTTGAAATCGCCGCCAGCTCAGGTTTTTTCCCTCTCCGATTTCCTTCCCCAACCGAGTGAAATTGATGAACTCTACCATGTCAGATTTTTTCCTTCTCTGCTTTGTTTACAAAAGTTTTTCTTTTTTTTCTATGCGAACCAAACACAATTTACAAAAGTTTTTCTTTTTTTTCTATGCGAACCAAACACAAGAAAAATAAATACATTGGTTTCTCACCATTTTTTAACCAAACACAAGAAAAATAAATACATTGGTTTCTCACCATTTTTTATGTGTGAACCAAAGCAAAACAATCTATTTCTTGAAAAAGTTTGGAAAACTTAAAACTTATATTTCTTTACATGGAATTGCATTTCCCTATATCAAGGAAACGAACCAAATAGCCCCTTAGAGTTATTGTATTTGTTATTAGTTCGGCTTTATCCGTATAGTAGTGACTATAAGTCATCAAAACAGGTCTTGAAAAATTAATGTAAGAACAATGTAAAAATTTTATTTCAGTTAATTGATTTGAACTTGGACCCCCAAAATATAAGGATAACAAGGAAAGCATTAAAAAGAGTTAATTACAATGAACCTCCTAAACTTTGGGAGAGTTGCACTAAACCTCCTCAAATTTTTTATTCCATTAAACTCTCCGAACTTTAAGAGTTATTGCATATAACCTCATTGGTATTTTTTGTTCCTTTAAATTTTACCGGAAAATTTCTCATTTTATATACTCATATTAGCATCATTAACTCCAACGTGTCATTAGGTAAGCACATGCCAAAATAACAGGATGAAAATTCCTTCTTAGTCCCAAAATATACTTTTTTTAAAAAAAGGAAAAATAGGTAACTCTTTGGGACAAAGGGGTTGTTTTCATCTTTTTCTTGGCATATATTTGCCACAGAAGATGTTAGAATCGATGGTGCTAATTTGGAGATTAAATGAGAAATTTCATGTGAAATTTAGTGGGATGAAAGAATTTAGTGGGGTTATGTACAATGACTCTTAAAGCTCATGGGGGTTTAGTGGAATAAAAGAAGTTGAGGACGTTTTAGTGCAACACCCCAAAGTTCAGAAGGTTTTCTATAATTAACCCTTTGAAGAACCCAGAAATATTTTCTACGTAAAATGCAAGTTAAGAGAAGTAAGTTTGCCATGTACAAAGACAATTGCTAAAGCTTGTACATTACTTCCAATTAGAAAGATTCACCAAGGGTTGCGCTTTTCCGTACAATTCAATTCACTATGTGAAGCACTTCCCTAGTCCAATCCTTTCATGATCCCTGTATCAATGACGCCCTTTTGCATCAAGGTCAGTATCGGGTCACACAAAATAGGAAGAGGCTCAACTACGTGGCCTCTTCTTCTCTGTAGGAGCACCCTTATTACACACTGTATTCCTCATCTTCATTATCTTCTTCTTCGTTGAACTTCCCCTCTAACTTGATGCACTTGTACTGTCTAGCACAAACCAAGTACACCAGGAAGTTTACACTGGTTAGTGCTGCAAGCAAGAAGTAGAACCTGTCCATATGCCCCTTGTTGAGATTTCTCGGTATCCATCCAAGCTGGTGCCCCTTTGCCGTGATATCCATTACTATCGACACGATTAAACTGCTCACATAGTTCCCTAGAGAGATTGATGTCATGCAAAGAGCGCTCCCGAAGCTTTTCAGCCCATCTGGTGTCTGAGAATTGAAGAACTCTAGCTGACCTACATACATGAACACCTCAGAGGCCCCAATCAGTACATACTGAGGGATTTGCCAAAAGATGCTTAGACTGCTAGGAACATCGCGGTCACAACCTTTACACACAAGTTTTCTGCCACAGCAATTAGGAGCCCTATTCCCATTCTCTGGATTTCAGTGAGACCCTTGGAGTCCTTTCGTAGGCTGCAGACAAGCGGATGGAGGATGTTGCGATAGAAAAAGATGAAGGATGCAACACTAAGAATGTCAAAGGCTGACATGCTTGCTGCAGGGATTTGGAAACCTGCAACGGATGTGTTCATCACTGCGCCCTGCTCGACGAAAAGGGAGGCCATCTGGGTGAAGACCACGGAGTAGAGAATGGTGCAGAGCCAAATTGGGAGGAGCCGAAGCACACATTTGACTTCTTCAACCTGGGTTACTGTGCAGACCTGCCAGGGATTTTTCTGTTCATTTAGGTCAAAACCATCATCATTAGAGTCGATGAGTGCAGCTCGGTCCAGGAACCTTGCAAGTGATCGCAGGACATTGGTTAGCATAGTCACAGAGATTTAGGTCAGCTACACAGGGAACTAGACTATTTGTAACTTACTTGAATCCTTTAGTGTGAAGGAGCTTTCGACTTCCGTAGTCAAGTTCCCGTCCAACCACCTCATAAAATTGAGCATCGCCAGGAGGAATCTTTGCCTTCGATTTCCTAGAGGCCGCTACAACCACCTGGCACACCCGGGAAAGGGGGTTGCCAACCGGCTGAAAGTGTCTGTATCTGTTTGTACCAGCCAAGAACAAGAGAAGGGCAAGAAAGGCCGAGCCTGTGGAGGCGCAGAAGCCCAAGGCCCACATTCCCTCATTCTCAAAGTAGCCCAAGAAGGTATTGGAGAAAAGGGAGCCCAAGTTGAGGGCTAGATAGAAGTAACTGAAGAAGGAGATCTTGGAGGGAGCTTCCCTCGGGTCCTCCTCATCAAACTGGTCAGCACCAAATGTGGCTATGTTTGGCTGGTATCCTCCATTCCCCAAGGCGACAAGGTAGATTGAGAAGTAGAACAAACCAATCACAATTTTCGAATGGGGCCCGCATGCTGTGTGGGCATCACCACATCCAGAGGGTTTGAGCAAGAAGCGGTAAGATGACAAGGATAGCAATGATAGACCCTATTAGCAAAACAAAATTAATCTATGCTCAGTTCTAGGCATATGTGCCCTTACTAGCTAAAGAGAACATAGTTTATGAGTGTGCATGGCCATGACGGTGATCACTATTTCGGTTTACCTGAACTCTTTTCAAAAAAAAAAAAAAAAGATCCTCAGGTAAAAATGGAATGCAGCCACCATGGTTTGTAAATAGATTATGGTTCTCTTAAAATTTCAACTATAATTTCAAATTGCAATTTGCAAAAGATAATTGCAGTTGTTTATTTTGTAACTGGGCAGCATGTTGCAAAAGAGTTGCTTTTTGTAAAATGAGTTGCAATGAAACTAGATGCAAATCCTTTATGCAACCGCATCTATTAAAAAAATGGTTACAACTGCAACTGCAACTGGAAGTGCCCTTTACAAATTATAATTGTAACTAAAGTTGTAATTTTTTCCTTCTTCAACATGGATATCCATAGTGGTGAGGAAAAGACACATAGTATTCAAGTATATGGTGCTTTATGACTACTCACAAGTACGAAGATAGCTTGGAATATGGCACACGTCTTGTATCTCCCCCAGTAGGAATCACTGAGGAAGGCACCAATGAGGGAGCAGATGTAGACCGTGCCTGTCCATTTGCTAACGTCATTGGCTGCATCTGCATTGTTCTGCTCTAGCACCCTTGTTAGGAAAAGGACTAGGTTCACGCCGACTCCAAAAAACGCTAACGTTGCTAGGCCCTGATTTACTGTATTCATGTAAATACATACACGAGTATGTACATAACATTAGGTAGGGAACAAAACTCAAGAAGTTAGTATAAGCGCAAGTGCAGCAAGCTCCCAGTTGGGAGGCCTAGTCAGCAAGCTCTCAAGAGCTCTCAAGCATTTTAGAATAAAAAATTAACAAATTAAGCCTTGAGAGGCACTTCTTCTTTTATGTAGCTCCAACAAGCTCCTAGTTAGGAGCTCCAACAATATCAAAAACCCCTCTTCTATCAAAAAACCTATCAAAAAAACCCCTCTTCTATCAAAAAAACCCCTCTTCTATTGCAAAGGTACAAAAGCAAGGAGTTTTTTGTTAAATTTTTTTTTTTAATATCTTGGGAGCTCCTAAGCGCTCCACAAATTTGTGGAGCGCTTGGGAGCTCCGTGGCACAAAGTGTTGGATTTAATCTAATAAATCTATTTGTGGGCACATATGATTAATCAATGTGTATTGCTATCTTTCAGGATAACCCACTAAAGTGATCAATTAAGTTGGGTTAATTTGGTATTTAAATAAGTCATGGGGTTATATGTGCAGATACCAGGTTGTAATTGTGATTTATTGAGGGGCTAAATTACAAAAGTACAACATCTATAAATAAGGGGTTATGGTCCCTAACCTAGGGTTACATTCTCTAATTCTCTTCAACCCCATCTAAGAGAGAAATTCGGTTTTAGAGAAAACCCTAAGGTTAGAAGATCCAAAACCCAAAATCAAGATCAATCTATGGATTCAGGTATAAGCTTCCGCTCTTTTAAATTATTGTTAATCTCTTTGAATTAATCATGGCTATATGGTTTTAGATCTCAAGTTTTATGATGTAGATCTAACACAAAGCCCTAGGCTTTGTGCCACGGAAGCTCTCAGAGCTCCCTTAGGTGCTTGTTGGAGCAAGTCCAGCAAGCTCCCACCGCCACCTCAACCTTAGGAGGTGGGGTGGGAGCTTGCTGCACTTGCCCTAATATGTATGCCGGTATATAGGTAACTTTCTATTAATTGTACTATGTAGGAATTTGTATTATACTCAAGTGTATATGTATATATGGATGATTGTGTACGATACTTGCCTGCGAAGGAAGTATACTTATATGTACAAACAACCTTAATTGATTATATAACTATGTCTAGCATAGTATACGAATACATACCAGCGTTTCTTTACGAATGAAGAAGTGAATAACTCTGAGAGAAATAATTGCAAGCATAATTGAAACAATTCTTTGTTGAGTGGGCAATCATAGTCCCACATCGCCTAAAAAAGATGGGGATTTGGAGTTTATAATGAAAGGGCAAGTCTCTATTGGTATGAGGCTTTTTGGGTGAAACCCAAGAACAAAACCGTGAGGGCTTGGCCCGAAGCGGACAATATCATACCAAAATAGAGAGTAAATAGTGCTCAACATTCTTGACTCTTTAATCTGTTCTATTCCGGTCAAAGCTACTTAATTTGGGAAACTTCCTAAACATTTTTATCAAAATTCATTCTTTCTGGTTTACATGTGATATAGGTGTTTGATGGACTGCAGAAAGTTTAAGAATCACCATATTACTTTGCAGAATTTCGCCGAAGATTATTTGTGCCCTTGGTTAAAGTCAATCCTTTTACTTTTTGAGTCTATTTCTATTTCTTTATCATACGCCATACATCTGAATAGAATTTACATGAATCGAACTAACTTTAAGAGAACTTTTTTTTTCCTTCTCCTCCTTCATTTATATATCTATCTTTATTCATATGCTATATTTATGTAAGAAGACTGTTATTTTGTCTAGACCTTAGGATTCTCCACTGTTCCATCTCATCCTTTCTCATGAGTCGAGCCTCAGGAGCAGAATATGAACTTGCTAGGAAGAAAATATTGAGGAAGCAAAGGGGGAAGAAAAACTTTATGAAGGAAATTAAAAGAACATGATTAATTATTATCCACTCTGAATGAAAATTATATTTAAGAATAATTAATATGGTTAAACCATCTCCACAATCTACACGTACACGCGTACGCGCGTGTGCACACACATGACAAATTCTTAGTCTATGAATAACTTTTTAACCTTCTATTAGGTCCTCAAGTAAAAGTGAGGTCAAGAAGAGGCCCAGGATTTGTCTCAACCCAGTGTCACTTATTAGAGTTTTACAAGGCAGCCAAATCACTTGTCTCCATCCTGAAGGGGGAAGTGATACAGTGACCTCTCGACATGTTGCTTTCCCCGCTGCTTCTCTTCTGTCTCCCAATTAGGACAAAGAGGACGATAGGGACAATATTGGAAAGAATCAGTCATTAAAAGATAAAATTGTCACCAAATATTGCCAAAGAATTTCCTTAAAAAATTCAGAAGAAATTATGTTAGTAGGTTTATTATCTTTTACTTAAAAGGGTCATATAAAGATATAGATCTTAAACTTTCCACAATCCACGTTGACCTCAGTTACCATCTCAGAAAGATGTTAGGAACAGCCTTATTTGTGTTGATTGCAGAATATTGAGAAAATACAATGCCTTTGTAAATATATGAAACTGAAAGTTTTTGTATTTCTATCATTTAGAAATATGATAATTTCTGCACACTAATTGAAATCTTGATACAATTATAATCTCAAATGATTTAAATTTTTGAAGAAAACAATTTTTTATTTGAAACTTGTATTTATTTTGGTTCTTTCATTAATAAGTTGAAACTATCTATTTATAGAAAGAGTCAAATAGATATTTCTGCTCTATTGACATTAAATGACGGTGAGCATATCAGATTTTTTTTTTTTTTTGGTAATCTCATATCTTCTTCAGCGTATCATCATTCTAATCAAAGGATATTAAGCACTTAATATAAGTTTCCTGTCTATTTTAGTTTTTATATCAAATTAAGTAAAATAAATAGAGAAATTAATAAGACAATTTACCAAGCAACAAAAGCCCAGTTAGCCATCCACCAGTCCTCTTTTTGCTTGCAGGCCTCCCCCTGAAATCCACGGACCCATCCATAGTGCATTCGCAACATGAGTCTCTGTCTAGTTTCATGCTGCCCGCTCTTCTCAACTTCATCTCAATTGCTTCTGTTTCTCGCTGTTCTTCCTTTCCCTGCAACATCACCGCACTTTTGTGTTACCTACTGCAGTATATTTTTACTCAAAAACACTAATCCAATATTATTTTCTTTCAAAAAATGTTAGGGAAATACTTTTTCAGTAAAACTGGGGAAAATCTACCCCGTCTCATTAATAAGACTATAATGAGATGAGATATATCATACAACCATAATGAAGCCATTTGGGGGTGGGGCACGAAAAGAACAGAACAGAAGAGACACAAAAAATACATCCATAATGAAAAGAAAAGAACAGAAGAGACACAAAAAGCAGGTACTGGAAGAGACACAAGATAATATTACTGGTTAGGACAGCCTTAATACATGAGAAAGGAGTGTATATATGAGCAATAAAGAGCTGGAATAAAAGAGAGAGGAGTAAGTAGAGGAATGTAGGAGGGCTTCTTGGTTAGTGCCACAAGCTACTCACCATTTGGAATTTCTTAGTGCTAGCCACTGTGTGAGCTGCATATAAGAGCAATACCAAACAACAAGAAGATTAGAGGACGAGAGAGAGAAGGAAAATATGGAGAGATGGTAATGGAGGGGAGAAGGGTGTGAAGATTTATATAGAGCTGAGAAGGGGAGGGGCAGTGAGTTGAAAGAATGCTGTCTGTCACTTCTTCCACATGGTCCAGTGAAAGCCAAAAAGCCACGAGAAAAACATAGCAAACAAGTAGGATAGAGATGAGAGGGGACAAAAGGGGCGTTTAGTTGGATCCACGTATTAAAGGGGTTAATATCGGTCATGTGTTGTAAAACTAATGTATTTTAGTGTAGCAGTTTATATGGTAAATCATAAACTATAAAATAGAGTAGAGAAAGTAGACCAGAAGTACAGAGAATTTTTATTTCATCAATCTTTCTATTATAAAGTGAGGTAGGAATACCTCTATTTATAGACAAATTAAGATGATGATACATGAATCATATCAACTACTCATTAATGAACTTAGTCATTCTAGAACTTGTATTGTGTTGTTCTAGGAAGAAGGTTAATGTACTAGGGGAATATCAAGGGGTAATACATGTATCAATCTTCTCGGGAAACTAAATGGGCATCCACATTATTTAATTGTTTCATAACACTCCCACTTGGATGTCCAACATTACACAAAAAATATGTCTCGTTAAAACCTTACTAGGAAAAAACCCAGTGGGAAAAAATCTAGTGAAGGAAAAAGAGTACACTATTCTTGTGTATTAGTTTCTCCCCCTGATTCAAATATCGTTTGAGATCTTTCAACCGACGTATTCCAATATTTTTTATCAATTTCTCAAAAGTTGCAGTAGTCAATGCCTTGGTGAATAAATCTGCTAGATTATTACTCGATCGAATTTGTTGCACAACAATTTCACCATTATTTTGCAAATCATGTGTAAAGAAGAATTTTGGTGAAAAATGTGTTTCGTTCTATCTCCTTTAATATATCCTCCTTTTAATTGAGCTATACAAGCTGCATTGTCTATAAACAAAGTAGTCGGAGGATTTTCGTTTTCAAGAGACAATCAACTATTCTTCCGGATATAGTTCATCATTGATCTTAGCCAAATACATTCTTGACCGACTTCATGAATTGCTATTATTTCAGCATGATTCGAAGAAGTGGCAGTAATTGATTGTTAGGCTATGTGGAGCCTAATTATCAAACTCGGCCCTATTCACTGCATTGAAGAGAAAAACAAGCAAGAACAGGAAAAACAAAGCAGGAAACGTTTTGGTCCATTCAACCGAAAAACATGTACACTACAGGGTGTGTTTTCTACATTATGGCCGGTCGAGCGCGAGGCTAGGCCCGAACGACCGAGGATCCTGTAATTAGTTTCCTGAGATTTTGACGTTTTGGTCGGTCGACCGCGCCATTGTTAACGGTCGACCGCGACTCGGGTTTGGGCATGGACTCGTTTTCTGGTCTGTTTGAGATTCTTGTTTGTAAGAACCCTATACTATAAAAGGGGTGATTAGGGCAGCTTGTAAACTAACCGGAGAATAGTGAAACTTTTTCTTGCGGAGGCTGTGAACGTAACTTCTCTCATTGAGAAGTGAACCATGAAAAATTCTCTGTGTTCTCTGTGATTGTTCTTTTTCTCTTCATCATCATTATTCCCAAATCGCAATAAGGGTTAGAAAACCCAACAATTAGTATCAGAGCGACCAAGTTTGGCACATGCGATTTGAGGTTAGATATGAGATCCGAGAAGGAGACGTCCAAGATAGAGAAGTTTGATGGGACAAACTTTGGGTACTGGAAGATGCAGATGGAAGACTACCTCTATCAGAAGGATTTGTATTTGCCGTTGGGAGGAAAGCCAGTGGATATAAAGGATCCAGAATGGAAGTTGTTAGATCGGAAGGCCCTTGGCGAATTAGGTTGACCTTGTCCAGATCTGTAGCCTTTAATATTAAGAATCAAGACTCGACAGCGACTCTCATGGCTGCTTTATCCATTATGTATGAACAACCCTCTGTAGTGAATAAGGTACATCTCATAAAGAAGTTATTTAATTTGAGGATGTCTGAGAATCAAAAATTCAAGGATCACCTGAATGAATTTAATAAGATCACCGACCAGTTAAACTCTGTTAATATTAAATTCGATGATGAAATTCAAGCCCTTTTAATACTTGGTCAGTTGCCTGATAGTTGGAAGGGTACTGTTATTTTGAATAGCGGGTCATACAGAAAATCAAACTGAAGTTTGCAGAGGTTGTTGACATGGTTATGACTGAGGAGATTAGAAGGCAAGAGTAAGGAGTCTCTAGTTTAGGGTCGGCACTGAATGTTGAAAGTAGAGGTAGAAACAGAAACATGAATAGAGGAAATAGCCGTGGGAGACCTAATTCAAGGAACGACAGGTCAAAATCCAGAAATCATAAAAGCAAGAAAGAAATTGTTGCTGGAACCTATGAGAATCAGTGCAGGGAACCCAAGAAAGACAAGGAGAGCAAAACTAAAGCGAACATTACCTTAGGAGAATCAGATGATGCCCTCATTTGCTCGTTAGAGAGCAAAACAGAATCATGGGTGCTTGATTTGGGAGCATCGTTTCATGCTACCTCAAATAGAGATCTATTTGAGAACTATGTTCCAGGAAATCTAGAAAAAGTCTACCTTGATGATGACCAAGCGTGTGATATAGTTGGAAAAAGGAGTAGTGTTGATCAACCTCAATGGGTCTGTATGGAAGTTGAATGATATGAGACATGTTCCTATCTTGAGGAAGAATCTGATCTCCATAGGACAGTTGGTAAAAGAGGGATATATAACAACCTTCGCATGTAATACGTGGAAGGTTACCAAAGGGTCTATGATTGTTACCCGTGGCACGAAGAGTGGGACTCTCTATATGACGATAGATGCATGTGGATCCATTGTAGTGGTTGAGAGCAAAGAAGATCCAAATTTGTGGCACAAAAGGCTTGGTCACATGAGCAACAAAGGGCTAAAGGTTATGTAGACGAATGAAAAGCTACCAGGTTTGAGGTCGACTGATCTTGACTTATGTGAAAGCTGTATCTTTGGAAAATAGAAGAGAATAAGATTCAAAAGAGTTGGTAGAACTCCGAAGGAAGAGAAGCTTGAGCTAGTTTATACAGATGTATGGGGTCCAACATCAGTCCAGTCTACTGGTCGAAGGTTGTATTTTGTTACCTTCATAGATGATCACTCGAGGAAGACTTGGGTCTATTTATTGAAATACAAATCAGAAGTGTTCGAAGTGTTCAAAAGGTAGAAGGCTATGGTAGAAAATGAAACAGGTTTGAAGATCAAGAAGCGACGATCAGATAATGGCGGTGAGTATGAAGATTCTGAGTTCAAGAAGTTTTGCTAGGATAATGGCATCAGATTTGAGAGGACAGTGCCAGGTACACCACAGCAGAATGACATAGCAGAATGGATGAACAAGACATTGACTTAGAGAGCCAGAAGCATGCGTCTACAAGTAGGACTTCTAAAACAGTTCTTGGCAGAAGCAGTCAACACAGCTGCCCATTTGATCAACCGGGGACCATCAGTACCTTTGGAGTACAAAATACCTAAAGAAGTATGGAGCGGAAATGAGGTAAACCTTTCTCATCTAAGAGTCTTTGGTTGTATTTCATATGTTCATTTGAGTGATCATGCAAAAAACAAACTCAATTCTAAATCTTTGATATGTTATTTTATTGGCTATGATGGTGATGAGTTTGGCTACAAGTTCTGGAATGAGCAGAAAAAAAGTCATCAGAAGTATGGATGTTGTCTTAAATGAAGTAGTCCTTTACAAAGATCGTGATGTTGTTCAGACAACTAGTTCATTGCAGTCTAAGCTTGTATACTTCGAGCCGGATGATGTTCCAGATGGGAGAAACCTTGAGGCTAGTTTTTATGAGGCAGAAGAAGTAGCAGAAGAGGTGGAAGAAGAGATGATAGAGGAGATTACTTCAGAGATGACAGATGCAGATGCAGAGCCTGGTCTACCTGTCAGAGAGTTAGGGCGGATAGCTAGAGTACCCAAACCAAATCTGAAGTATCCATCATTACAGTCCAAATCTTATTTGGACTACTTATTATTGAGTGATGGTGGAAAGTCAGAAAGCTATGATGAGGCATGTCGAGTGGATGATGTGACCAAGTGGGAGCTTGCTATGAAAGATAAGATGAAGTCCTTAAACTCTAACAAGACTTGGGAGCTTGCGAAGTTGGTAGTGGGAAAGAAAGGCTTGAGTAACAAATGGGTGTACAGAATCAAGGAGGAGCATGAGGGCTCCAAGATATACAAGGCTAGATTGGTGGTCAAAGGGTTTCAGCAGAAAGAAGGAGTTGATTATACAGAAATCTTATCTCCTGTAGTCAAATTGACTACTATCAGATCGGTTTTGAGCATTGTTGTAGCTAAGGATTTACATTTCGAGCAATTAGATGTGAAGACAGCCTTCCTCCATGGTGACTTAGAGGAAGAGATATATATGCAGCAGCCAGAGGGGTTTACTCAGAAAGGCAAAGAGAAGATGGTGTGCAGATTGAAAAAGAGCTTGTATGGTCTGAAATAAGATCTAAGGCAATGGTACAAAAAGTTTGATGGGTTCATGCAGAGGAATGGATACTCCAGGTACAATGCTGATTATTGTTATTTCTTCAAGAGGCTTGACACAACTACATTATATTGCTGCTATACGTTGACGACATGCTAGTAGCCGGTTCATATATGGGTGAGATCAAGAAGTTGAAGAAGCAGCTGTCAAGTGAGTTTGGCATGAAGGACTTAGGTGCAGCGAAGCAGATTTTGGGGATGAAGATTAGCAGAGACAGACTTTTGGGCACACTGCGGCTATCTCAGGCTGAGTACATTAGACTGGTGCTTGAGAGGTTTGGGATGAGTGATGCTAAGGCTGTTAGCACATCTTTAGCTAGTCATTTTAGGTTGACTAGGGAGCAGTGTTCAGTGACTGATGAGGAACAAGACTGCATGGTGAAGATTCCATATGCTTCGGCCATTGGAAGTCTTATGTACGCTATGGTGTGTACGAGGCCTAACATTGCCCATGCAGTGGAAGCTGTGATTAGATTCATGTTAGATCTAGGAGAATAGTACTGGGAAGCAGTGAAGTAGATTCTAAGATACATGTGGGGTACTATGCTTCAAGAGAGGCAAGCTGGGTCTGCAGGGATTTGTTGATGCAGACTTTGCTGGTGAGATAGATCAGAGGAGGAGCACTACAGGGTATGTGTTCACATTGGGTACTACTGCCATCAGTTGGGCCTTCCAGTTGTAGAAGATAGTCGTTTTATCGACTACAGATACAGAATATGTTGTTGTAACAAAGGCAAGTAAGGAGATGATATGGTTAAAGGGGTTCTTGGAGGAGTTGGGATAGAAAAATGAGAAGAGTTTCTTACACTGTGATAGCCAGAGCGCCATCCATTTAGCAAAGAACCCAACTTTTCATGCAAGGACCAAGCATATAAAGGTTCGTTATCACTTCATAAGGTCAGCCTTGGATGATGGCGTGTTGGAGCTTGTGAAGATCCAAGGAAGCAAGAACCCGGCTGACATGTTTACGAAGACTGTCACTATGGAGAAACTGAAGTTGTGTTTAACTTCAGTTGGCCTCATTACTTGATAATATGGGAGACCGTCGCCGTAAGGAAAGGTCATAAAGACTGAAAGTTAGTCTCCAAGTAGGAGATTGTTAGGCTATGTAGAGCCTAACTATCAGACTTAGCCTTATTCGTTGCATTGAAGAGAACATGCAAGAACAAAAAAATTGAAGAGAAAAACATGCAAGAACAAAAAAAACAAAGAAGGCAACATTTTGGGTGCTGGCCGGTCGACCGCGAGGAGGGGTCCGGTCTATCAGAAAACATGCACACTACAGGGTATGTTTCTACATTATGGTCGATCGACCGCGAGGCTAGGCCCGGTCGACTGCGGACCCTGTAATTAGTTTCTTTTGATTTTGAAGTTCTGGTCGGTCAACCACGCTATTGTTGGCGGTCGATCGCAACTCGGGTTTAAGCCTGGGCTCGTTTTCTAGTCTGTTTGAGATTCTTTTTTGTAAGAGGCCTTTGCTATAAAAGGAGTGATTAGGGCAGCTTGTAAACTAATCGGAGAATAGTGAAACTTTTTCTTACAGCGGCCAGGGATGTAGTTTCTCTCGTTGAGAAGTGAACCACGTAAAATTCTCTGTGTTCTCTGTGATTGTTCTTTTTTCTCTTTCTCATCTCTATTTCCAAATCGCAACAGGGGTTGGAAAACCCAACATTGATTGCTTCATAGATCACCATGAAATAGTGGTATCACCTTATGTAAATAAATATCCAGTTTGAGACCTTGCTTTATGCGGGTCAGATAAATACCCAGCATCAACATATCCAAGCAATTCAGGTCAAGAATTATAAGAATAAAATAAGCCAAGATCAATTATTCCTCTGAGATAGCAAAAAAATATGCTTTATATCATTCCAATGTCTTTTTGTAGGAGATGAACTAAATCTTGCTAATAAATTCACAAAAAATGATATATATGATCTTGTACAATTAGCAATATACATTACTGAACCTATTGCACTGAGATATAGTACTCCAGGACCAAGAATCTCCTCATCATCCTCTTTTGGTGTAAAAGGATTCTTAGCAGGATCAAGTGACCTGACGACCATTGGGCTACTTAATGGATGTGCTTTATCCATGTAGAACCGCTTTAATACCTTCTAGGTATAAGCAGTTTGGTGAATAAAAATCCTATTTTCTAAATGCTCAATTTGTAAACTAAGGAAAAATTTGGTTTTTTCAAAATCTTTGATCTCAAATTCTTTCTTCAAATATTTAATCGCCTTTTGGAGCTCTTCAGTGGATCCAATCAGATTAAGGTCATCAACATATACAACAATGATCACAAAATTTGACCCATTCCTTTTTATGAAAACACATGGACATATAGGGTCATTTGTATAACCTTCTTTGACTAAACATTCACTAAGGCGGTTATACCACATTCGTCCAGATTGCTTGAGTCCATACAAAGATCTTTACAACTTAATGGAGTACATTTCCATACAAAGATCTTTACAACTTAATGGAGTACATTTCTCTAGGATTTGATTTACATGCTTCAGGCATGATAAATCCTTCAAGGATTTTTATATAGATATCATTATCTAATGTTTCATATAAAATAAGCAGTGACTACGTCCATCAGACGCATATCAAGTCTTTCATGTACATCTAAACTTACAAGATATCTAAATATAATTCCATCCATTACTGGAGAATATGTCTCATCATAATCAAATCTCGGTCTTTGTAAAAATCCTTGGGCTACAAATCTTGCTTTATATCTCACAATTTTATTTTTCTTATTTCTTTTCCTTACAAATACCCATTTATATCCTACTGACTTTACACCTTCAGGTGTTTGGACTATAGATCCAAAAACTTTTCGTTTAGCCAATGAATCTTATTCAGATTGGATCGCATCTTTCTATTTTGACCAATCATTTCTTTGCTGACATTCATCAACCGATCTAGGTTCATGATCCTCGTCTTCTTCCATAATATCAAGTGCTACATTATATGTGACATTCATCAACCGATCTAGGTTCATGATCCTCGTCTTCTTCCATAATATCAAGTGCTACATTATATGCAAATGCATTATCGACAATTACTTCTCTTCGGTTCCAACTCTTTCCGGTTCTAACTCTTTCCCGTAATGACAAAATTTATTAAATTTTCTATAGTTTCATTCTCTTCAAGAGTTGGCTCTTCAAGAGCGACCTCTTCAGGAGGTTGAATTTTGTCATTAGCAATATTTTTATCATTCGATCCTCTATTCTTTCGAGGATTCTTATCTTTGGAACCAAGAGATCTACCACGCTTTAGGCGTTCTTTAGATTTGTTAGCAATTTTAATTTGTCCTTCTAGGATATCAAATTTAATCGGAGCATTTTTTGCTAAAATATGTGATTTAGTAATTCTTCTAGAATCAATAAAAGCATCTGGTAATTAGTTTGTAATTTTCTGTAAATGTATAATCCTTTGAACTTCTAGTTCACATCTTTTGTACGAGGATCAAGAAAGTCTAATGATGCTTTCTAAGTAATTTTCTTTTTCGGTTGATCTTTACCCCCCTAATGTCGGGAAATGTGATTCATCAAAATGACAATATGCAAATCTTCCAGTAAATAAGTCACCTGTTAATGGTTCATACCCGAAATATATCCCCAATCTTCTTTGAGGGCCCATTTTAGTACGTTGAGGCGGTGCAATAGGAACATATTGCACAACCAAAAATTCTTAAATAAGAAATATTAGGCTCATGGCCAAGAACTAATTATAAGGGAGAATAAGTATGATAATTTGTCGGCCTAGTACTCACAAGTGTTGTTGCATGTAATATTGCATGTCCCCAAACAGATAGAGGAAATTTAGACCTCATTAACAATGGTCTTAGAATTAATTGAAGCTGTTTAATAAATTATTCGGCTAGACCATTTTATGTATGAACATGAGCTACAAGATGTTCAAAACTTATTCTAATAGATATGCAATAATCATCAAAAGCATATGATGAATATTCACCAGCATTATCTAAACGAATTTTCTTAATGGGATAATCCGAAAATTGTGCTTGCAATTTAATTATCTGAGCAAGCAATCTTTAAGACTTTATCGAGAGTAGTGCATTATTTATGACAATTTTAGTTCCTTCGAGGAGAAATACAGTGGCTCTTCCGGAGCCACCAATCAATTTAGCACTACCACTTATTGTGTTAACATTTATTTCTTCCATTTTCAAATGAGAAAAATACTTCATGTTTTTAAGTATAGTGTGTGTAGTAGCACTATCAATGAGACAAATATCATCATCACTATTGTTTGATCCCAAATATTTGGCATCCATTTCTTCTTTAGGAAGAAATGTTAAAAAAATTACAAACAAAAGTAAATATCAATCAAATCCATAAATTACAAAATTCATAAAGAAAATAATATAAAAGATGCGAAAATAACAAAATTTAAAATGTCGGATAATTGTCATGAGATCATTTCGTAACTTCAAGTTGCTTAAGAAAATTAGCTACATCGAGGTGTGTGATATCATCAAGATCATCATAAATATTGTTTTGATCAATAAAATTTGTCTCAGCATTTTTGCATTTCCCTTTTAATGATGCCTGATAGAGGTCAATAAGATGTTTTTCCGTATGACAGGTACGTGTCCAATGGTCTTCTATTCCACACCAGTAGCATATTTCCTCATAATGTTTCTTTTCTTCACTTTTCTTATTATTATTGTCCCACTTATGGGAGTTGTTTTGTCTTTTTCCATGGATATGATCATTGTGATTATAAGGCACATATCTGCCATGACCTCGTCCACGACAATGACTACATCCTCGGCCTCTTCCACGGTCATGTCCATGCCCACAACCATGATTTTAAGATTGAGTTACATTCGCTTCAGGGAATGGGCTAGCACTAGTAGGTCGGGATTCATGTTTTTTCAATAATAATTCATTATTTTGTTCAGCCAAAAGGAGGCATGAAATCAATTCGGAGTATTTTTTAAATCCTCTCTCTCGATATTGCTGTTGGAGGAGCATATTTGAGGCATGAAAGGTGGATAATGTTTTTTCTAACATATCCTCATCAGTGATATTTTCTCCAAACAATTGCAATTGAGATGTAATTATATACATTGCAGAATTATACTCACTGATTGATTTAAAATCTTGTAGGCTTAAGTGAAGCCAGTCATACCTGGCTTTTGGGAGCACGACCAACTTCAGGTGGTCAAATCTCTCTTTCAAATTATTCCACAGAATAAGTGGATCTTTCACAATTAGATATTCAGTTTTTAATCCTTCATCCAAATGATGGCGAAGGAAAATCATAGCTTTGGCACGGTCTTGATTTTGATGTCTCATTTTCTTCCACAATAGTATTTTTCAAGACCTATTGTAGCAAGATGTATTTCAACATCTAACATCTAAGATAAGTAGTTCTTTCCAGAAATATCAAGAGGCATAGATTCTTATTTTGTAAGGTTAGTCATAGTGAAAAATGTATTGAATTAAAAGAGAAATTTTACCTCAAAGGTTTACCCAAAATATGAACACGTGTCCAACGATGAATCTAATGGACTTGAAATGGATTGTTTCAATGGTAGAGTCTCGTGCTGATAATGTGTTGTAAAACTAATATATTTTGGTGTAGCAGTTTATGTGGTAAATCATAAACTATAAAATAGAGTAGAGAAAGTAGACGAGAAGTAGAGAGAATTTTTATTTCATCAATCTTTCTATTACAAAGTGAGGTAGAAATACTTCTATTTATAGACAAATTAAGATGATGATACATGAATTATATTAACTACTCATTAATGAACTTAGTCATCTAGAACATGTATTGTGTTGTTCTAGGAAGAAGGTTAATGTACTAGGGGAATATCAAGGGGTAATACATGTATCAATCTTCTCGGGATTCTAAATGGACATCCACATTATTTAATTGTTTCATATCATCATGCTTATATTGCCTAATGTTTCTTTTTAGAATGAATTATCCTTTTGTGATTTACCCTTCACTCTAGAGTGTGGCATGACTCAATAACTAAAACACTTGTGGTTAACTTCTCTAAACAAATTGAAATTTTCATAAAAGTAATACTTTGTTGTCTTTGAGCTCTTAAGAAGACTTCATAGTTCATACTCTAGACATAAAACTTTATTCCTTCCATCAGCAATATGTACTTGTTATTGCAAGAAAACATTGAAAAGCTCTGATAAATATTAGGGGAAAATGCCTGAAAAATGCCTTTATCCTCAAAAATAAAAAGCAATTAAATTTTCCCCCACCCAAGACTAAGTCAATAAGCCTAATACCCCAAAATCAAAATTTAAGCAATCAATCATTTCCAGCCCATATGTATCCCCATTAGTGTACTTTATTTTTAAAAATGTATGTACTTGAATACAAGCATGCATGCATATACATATAGATGTGTGCATCTATATATGTATATGTATATGTATATGCGCGCACACACACACACATTCACACACTCTCTTAAATATTTATTTATGCAGACGTGTATATATGTGCATGTATATATGTGTTTGTGTATATATGTATATCTATCTTACATACATACATACATATTATATATATGTATGTACATATGTTGGTATGTGTATATATTAGATACACATAACGAAATTATTATGTCATAAAGATTATGAGATATGAGATATTATTGACTATATGTTGGCATAACATGAGAGGCTAGAATTAGTTATCGTGAAAGATCATTCATTACACCATTCTTTAATATGAAAGAAGATGTCCATGCTTCATATTTTCTTTCAATGAAAATTATATATAAATAATATCGTGAATTGACCTAAAAAGTTTTCGTTCCGTCTTCCCTTTCGCTCTTTGCTCTCTCTTAATTCCCCTAGCATTGGATAACGAAGCAATTTCCTTATCTCCATTCATCGTAGTATTCTTGAGATAGTCGTACACTTTGACTAAGGTTTTGAGGGTAACAGAAGTTTCATATGTAGAAATGGCGAAAACATTGGAGAAGATCAGGAAAAATAGAGCTGACAGACATTCGGGTGCTCTCTGGTCGACCGCGAGCTTTGGCACGGTGCACGACTTAGTACAGATTCTGGATTTTTGGCCGGTCGATCGCGACGATTTCGGTGGTCGACCGCCAGACACTGTAATTAAATTTTGAGTTTTGTCGTTCTGTATGGTTGACCATAGCGTCAAGTGCGGTCGACCGCAATTCGGGTTTGGGCCTGATTTTGTTTTCCTGTTTAGTTTGAGTTTGCTGTTTGATATAAATTCAAACACATGTTTTAGGGTTTCTTTGGAGAGGTCAAGGGGATATTTTGAGCACAGAAAAGAGAGATCTTTTTGAGCTAATGGTTAGGATTATTGTTTGAGAGATTGAGAGCTTTATTAGTGAAATTAGTTGGTTTGTTTTTGAATGATTTGTAATCTCAGTTTGTACTCTCCTTCTCTATTAGTGAAAAACCTATCTCCTTCTTGCCCCGTGGACGTAGGCAACTTGCCGAACCACATAAAATTTATTGTTTGTGTTCTTGCCATTATTTTGGTTTGTTTGGTCTTCTCTCTCGGCGTTTGGTTTGGTTCCTCAAAGCACAACAATTGACTTTCGCGCAAAATAAGTGGTATCAAAGCTTGGGCTACGCTTGGGCTAGTTAGAGGAGTAGATCACTTTGGAAGTTCGTCTAGGGCTTCAGTTGGTGATAAAGATAGGATTTTTACTATTGTGGATCTTGTCTATCGTCGTGTGGGGGTGAGATCTTTTGGAGGCCCTTGTTAGGGTTTCAGTTGGAGGTAAAAATCTCTCTTTTTCAATTTGGATCTATTCTTCATTTGTTACGCATTAGCTTGTTGGTGCTTTGAGGAATATAGCTAAGAAAGAAGGATTTGAGGTTGGGATATTCGATTATTAGTATCGTGCATGGATTGTTGAGGAGTACTTTGACCTACAGATTGAAGTCCTTTGAGAACATTGGTATGAGCAAGGAGACCGAGGTGGAGTTTGACACTTCTATTCACCAAGCGAGGAGTCTTCTAGGTGGTGTTCATACAGGAATTTGGGGGCCTTCTAAGGAGGCATCATTGAGAGGTAATTGGTATTTGGTTTTCTATGTTAGGGACTGTTCTAGGTATTTGTGGGTTGCAACCAAGTCCCGTTGGTATAAAGTCCTTATAGTCAACAACAAATGAAGGAAGTGTATTGGCAGAAATATAACATGTTGTTTTGTTTTTGGTAGATGTTCTTTTCTGTGTTTGTGCCGAGCTCATGGCAGTTTGAGACACTTTATTAGAGGGGAAATATTAGGGTGACGAGATGAGATGACAGTTTTGATGGGTCATTCCTTACTAGAGGAGGACCAACGTTTGATGTCGAACATTGGTTTTGGTGTTCGGGCTTCGACATATTTGGGTCATCTTAGTCATATGTTGCCGACTGCTACATTTAGAGATTTTGGATCTGGTGAAGCTGCTTCAGATTTTGGATGCTTTGGATGTTTGGTTGCCCAGCATATGGTCACATCGAGGATGTGAGATTTGATCCAAGTGCACATTTGGAATTCAGAGGCTCCTTTGGTTATCAGGTGAGGGACTCTGATTTTGTTCTGAGCAGGTATATCACATTTAACTCTTATTAGCTTTTTTGTTTTGATGATGTTTAACAAATAATTTACTAGTAATATTGTTTGTCTAGTGTTTGTGTTTTTATATTTATTATAGACAAACAACATGTTGGAGGTTGGATAGATTGCGCCACAACGATCATATCAAATGGAGGTTAGTGGAATAGTGGAGTGAAGTGATGCAATTCAAGTTAAAGATTCAAGTTCAAGCTTCATCCGTAAGTGTACCAAGTCGAGCTTATTGAAGACCTTCATCAAGCTTGGGTAATTTAGTTTTAGGTTTATACTTGTGTGTAGATACTTTAAGCTCATAAATACACACACATGTATTTGATTTATATATATACACACACACACACACACACACACACACACACACACACACACACACACACACACACACACAAGTTTTGGTTTTTGATTTTCAAGTTTAAATATGAAATAAATGAATATAATTGGAAAATACATACTTGTTTCATGTTTATATACTTATATATGATTTCATCAATATCAAGATTATATAGCTCAATGAAATCATTTTTATTATTTTAAAAATTTGCAAAACATGTATTTTTGTGAAAATATTGTATTCTCGGTTTATGGACTTAACAATCATTATATGCATCTTTTATTAAGTCTATGTAATCATCTTATAAAGTTTCAAAACATGGTTTAGTCATTTTGATAAAAACAAGTGTTGTTCGTTTTCATGTCTTGGACTATTTTGAAAAACGATGAGTTTTCACAAATGGGGAATGCAAATGAAATATTCTTTTTGTAACATGTTCATTATCATGTTTACAATTATTTCCCAAAGTTTTATATTTTTTTTTGATTTTTTGCTATTTTTAAAAAGAGTTTGAAAATCAGATTTACTATTTAAATTAAGCTGATATAATGTTATCAGTCGACTGATGAATGTGTTCAGTCGACTGAAGAAATCACCTGAAATGTAAAAAAGTTTATGTTTTATTTCTGGTCGACTGACCAGTCGACTGATGAGGTCATCAGCCGACTGATTATCTCTTTAGTCGACCGATGAGCTACTAGTTGCCTACAACGGTCAGCTCATCAGTCGACTGATCAGTCGACCGACGACATAACAGTTAGTTTTTCTAGATTTTCATGTTGCCGTTATTTTATCTTTTTGCTGGGATTTCTTAGGTTTTTGGGGTTGTTTCATGAGCCTATATATACCCCTTGCCCTCTAACATTCTGAGATAATCAAGAGTGTTTAAAAAACAAGTTTTACAAGGGTTTAAGTTTTGTTTAAAAGTGTTTAAGAGTTTTTTTGAGTTTAGTTTGTGATGCAATTTTCACAAGAGCAAAGAAGAGATCATCCTTTGGTGTTTGAGCATTCACTCTTCTCCCTCTCTCTTGTTATCTATAGAGAAGTTTCCTTAAACTCAATTCTAGCTATTTATTGTTTTGATTCTAATTTCCATAAGCTAGATTTCATTATTGAGTTTAATTGTTTTATTGATACTCTTTGTTTATACACACAACCATTGAGCTTATTATATTTTCATACATAGTATAATTTGGGTTGTGAGTTTTGTGTGACTTAGAGAGTGAGCTTACACTTAGTTCTCATCTTGTATTAGAGAACAAACAATTATATTTGTGCCTAAATGTAAAGTTACACTTTACAATACACTTGTACACCGAGAGGAGTGTGTGGTGAGAGACATGGTCATCCCAAGAGGAGTGGGGTAGGTGGTAATACCTAGAGGTAGGTTATAAGTGCTAACACTTAAGGGAGACATGGGCTAGAGACCAACACTTAGAGGGTGTAGAATATGATTGCAAGAGTATTGATTGTAAAGTTTTTGGTGAGCTAGAAAACCGAGTGTGAGGTGTAAACGTTATTCGGGTGAGTGTAGAAAACCCGGTGTGATAGTGGATTTCTCCCCGGGAGTGGGGAGCGAAGACGTAGGATGGAAAGTCTGAACTCCGTGATCATTTGATTGTGTTTGAGTTTGCTTTGGCGTTCATTTATATTTGTGCTCATCGCTCATATCGCCATTGTCTCATTATTTAGTTTGTCCACTATATTGTTTATATTTGTTTATTTTACTCTTTGTTTATATTGATTATCCTTGCATATAATTGTTGCATATCTTATTTGCTAGGATAATTTGTTAATTGGTTTTAATTAGCATAAAATCGGATTAGATTAGCATAAACCCTATTCACCCCTTTTAGTGTTCTTTCCTAGTGACATTAGGGTGTTTTTAATTGGTATCAGAGCTTGGTGCTCTTTGATTTATGGTTTAATCACCTTGAGTTAAAGATCCATGTTATCTTTTTGTGCTAATCTAGTTTTGAGATTTTTTATTATCTTGCTTGCATACATATAGATATTATGGACATGTATTGTGCATCTTGTTTAGGCTATGATCCTAATGTTACTCCTAGAATAGATAATTTTCCCTATGACCAATGGTGTTCTAGATTTAATATTTTTGTTAGATCTGATATTTCGATTTATGGGAAATAATTGATAATGCTTATATTGTACCCACTTCGGAGAAATCCAAGTGGAGTAAAAATGATAAAAGAATGTTTATAATGAACAAGATTTTGTTAGAATATTTGCTAAATGCTTTTGATTCATCTATGTCTAACAAGTTTGTTCATTTTGATAGTGCTTACACCTTATGGAAATTTATTAAAACACATCAAGGGAACTTGGAGGCGATCCGACAAGCTTTGAAGGCTTCCTCTTCAAGTTCCATTGGAGCCTCATTATGCACACGGCCGCTAAGCGATGGCCCTAGCGAGGTATGCGATTCAGATTCTGAAAGTGAATTATCTATTAGCGAACTCGCATGTGCATATGATAGTTTAATGCATGCCTACACTAAGTTGCATAAAAATTTTATCGATATTAAAAGTGAGCATGTAACATTAAAATCCGATCATGAATTGCTAGCATCTAAATTTGATACTATTGCTAAAGATAATATGATCCTTAAAGAAAATAATAAAAAATTAAAATTAGATCATATTACCTTGAGTTCCAATGTTGCTAGTTTAATTCATGAAAAGAATAATATCATGCTAGAAGTAGACTGCATTAGAAATAAATTTTATTCTTTTAAGAATAACCATGCATGCTCTACTTCTATTATCAATGCCTCTATGCCTAATGATGAGTTAAAAAACATTAAACATCGCATTTCATCTTTAAATTCAACTCTTAACACATGCATTGATAACCACAAGAAACTTACGGACTTATGTGCAAAGTCTCATGCTAACTCTTCAAAACCAAGCACTCACTATGCACATATGTATAGCAAAATTTACAAGTGTTTTAATTTGTGGTCGTAAAGGCCATTTAACTAAATTTTGCTATGATGCACAAAAACCCAAAAATGCTAATATTAGTGCTCCTTGTGCACCCCACCAAGTTTCTTCATCACACACACATGCACATGCATCCAAAGTTCATCATAAGCATGCTAGTGTGTATAAATGTGATCATTGTGGTAGATTTGGTCATTTGACCAAATTTTGTTTTGATTTAAAAAGAGTTTCCCATTTGCAAAATAATTTTAAAGAAAAACCTATTTTTACAAATGAGTCTCGTGCATAACTGTTTGGTCAACATAAGAAAATACTTCCTTTCCATTGTACTTATTGCAATCAAAAGGGTCATTTGAGTAATTTTTGTTATGATCGTGTCCGTGCACCACATGCGCCCAAGAGGGTTCATAACCCTAGGGCTTTGAGCTTGAATGATAGAGGTCATGTCCCTAACAAATCCGACACCAAGAATGCTTGGATGCCAAAATCTCTTTAAACCAAGAATTTTATTATTTTTTATTTTTCATGTCTTGGTTTTGAAAATGTGTTTGAAATTTTTTTGAATATGAAAATAAATTTTTTTGATCAATTCTTTTGTTTTCATGATTATTAGTTTCGATTTTGATAAGAGGTTTGTGTTTATATAACCCTCCAGGTTTATTGGGTGTTTATTCCCAAATCTTGTTTACCGGGTGCTAAAAATGTTTATATGGGTTAGAATAAGCTCAAGAGCTTGATATTGTCACCTCTCTTGTCTTTTTTATATTGGTTTACTTTTAATGTGATTTATTTGTGATTTATGATTTCATTTGGTTGATTTGTCTTCATTTGAAAACTTTTTTTGCATGATTCTCATGTTCTTCTCAATTTGATTTCATAAATCTATTTTTTTATACATGGTTTTTAGGTTTGTGCATTGAGACACATTTTTTCAATGGCATATCTATATGTGTTCTCGTTGTCCACTTGTATGTGAGTGATATTTAGCATATTTTTCATTTATGCTTGCTCACATATTTTCCATGATTTTTTATTGCATATGTTCTATATGGCATTTTGATAGGGGGAGCAATCCCTATATTTGTTTTATACTCACCGTGCTTATTTGTAAGGAGAGCTTTCGCTCTCTTCATTCTTTTGTTTTTCCCTTTTTGATGTTGTCAAAAGGGGGAGAAATATTATGAGTATGTATTTCTTATTTATATACATGATAATTATAATTTATATATTCATTTCCTTTCATGCATATATCTTTTTGTAAATTGTTTGTCATAATCAAAAAGGGGGAGATTGTTGGTCTTTTTTTTTGATGATGTTTAACAAATAATTTACTACTAATATTGTTTGTCTAGTGTTATTGTTTTTATATTTATTGTAGACAAACAACATATTGGAGGTTTGATGGATTACGCCATAACGATCATATCAAATGGAGGTTGGCAGAATAGTGGAGTGAAGCAATACAATTCAAGTTAAAGATTCAAGTTCAAGCTTTATCCGTAAGTATACTAAGTCGGGCTTATTGAAGACCTTCATCAAGCTTGGGTAATTTAGTTTTAGGTTTATACTTGTGTGTAGATACTTTAAGCTCATATATACACACACACATATTTGGTTTTTATATATATAGTTATATATATATACACAAGTTTTGGTTTTTGATTTTCAAGTTTAAATATGAAACAAATGAATATAATTGGAAAATACATACTTGTTTCATGTTTATATACTTATATATGATTTCATCAATATCAAGTTTATATAGTTCAATGAAATCATGTTTATTGTTTTGAAAGTTTGCAAAACATGCATTTTTATGAAAATATTATATTTTTGGTTTATGGACTTAACAATCATTATATACATCTTTTATTAAGTCTATATAATCATCTTATAAAGTTTCAAAACATGGTTTATTCATTTTGACAAAAACAAGTGTTGTTCGTTTTCATGTTTTAGACTATTTTAAAAAAACGATGAGTTTTCACAAATGGCGAATGCAAATTGAAAAATTCTTTTTGTAACATGTTCATTATCATGTTTACAATCATTTTCTAAAGTTTTATATTTTTCTGATTTTATTTGCTATTTTTAAAAGGAGTTTAAAAATCAGATTTAGTATTCAAATCAAGCTGATCAGCCGACTGATGAATGTGTTCAGTCGACTGAAGAAATCGCCCGGAATGTCAAAAAGTTTATGTTTTATTTTTGGTCGACTGACCAGTTGACTAATGAGGTCATCAGTCGATTGATCGTCTCTTCAGTCGATCGATGAGTTGACAGTTGCCTACAACGGTCAGCTCATCAGTCGACTGATCAGTCGACCGACAGCGTAACGGTTAGTTTTTTCAGATTTTTATGTTTCCATTATTTTGTCTTTTTGCTGGGATTTCTTGGGTTTTTGGGCTTGTTTTATGAGCCTATATATACCCCTTGCCCTCGAACATTCTGAGGTAATCAAGAGTGTTTAAAACACAAGTTTTACAAGGGTTTAAGTTTTGTTTAAAAGTGTTTAAGAGTTTGTTTGAGTTTAGTTTGTGAAGCAATTTTCACAAGAGGAAAGAGAAGATCATCCTTTTGGTGTTTGAGCATTCACTCTTCTCCCTCTCTCTTGTTATCTATAGAGAAGTTTCCTTAAACTCAATTCTAGCTATTTATTATTTTGATTCTAATTTCCATAAGCTAGATTTCATTATTGAGTTTAATTGTTTTATTAATACTCTTTGTTTACACACACAACCATTGAGCTTATTGTATTTTCATACATAGTATAATTTGGGTTGTGAGTTTTGTGTGACTTAGAGAGTGAGCTTACACTTAGTTCTCATCTTGTATTAGAGAACAAACAGTTGTATTTGTGCCTAATTGTGAAGTTACACTTTATAATACACTTGTACACCGAGAGGAGTGTGTGGTGAAAGATGGGATCATCCCAAGAGGAGTGGGGTAGGTGATAATGCCTAGAGGTAGGTTATAATTCCTAACACTTGAGGGAGACACGGGCTAAAGACCAATACTTAGAGGGTGTAGAATGTGATTGCAAGAGTGTTGATTGTAAAGTTTTCAGTGAGCTAGAAAACCGAGTGTGAGGTGTAAACATTATTAGGGTGAGCGTACCAGTGTGATAGTGTATTTCTCCCCGGGAGTGGGGGAGTGGAGACGTAGGATGGAAGGTCTGAACTCCGTGATCATTTGATTATGCTTGAGTTTGCTTTGGCGTTCATTTATATTTGTGCTCATCGCTCATATCACCATTGTCTCATTATTTAGTTTGTCCACCATATTGTTTACATTTGTTTATTTTACCCTTTGTTTATATTGGTTATCCTTGCATATAATTGTTGCATATCTTATTTGCTAGGATAATTTGTTAATTAGTTTTAATTAGCATCCTTGCATATAATTGTTGCATATCTTATTTGCTAGGATAATTTGTTAATTAGTTTTAATTAGCATAAAATTGGATTAGATTAGCATAAAATATCTTATTTGCTAGGATAATTTGTTAATTAGTTTTAATTAGCATAAAATTGGATTAGATTAGCATAAACCCTATTCACCCCCCCTCTAGGGTTCTTTCCTAGTGACATTAGGGTGTTTTCAACTCTCGACTGGTGGAGATTATTGATCAGATCATTGGGATATCGCAGCGGGTGGAGGGTGATGCTACTCCATGTTGGGTGGAGATTACTCTACATACTCTAGATCATACTGTATCATTTGGGATTCCAGCTGAGATGCAACAACTTAGGGATCATATTGATGTGGATGCAGATGATGAGTTGGTTGATTCGAGTGCAGCTGGTGGACATAGTTTGAATTTGGATATGATCGTTGGTTCACCTTAGGTGGAGGTGTTTGTTTTGTTTCACTTTGGGGTCATTGGGAGAGCAATCAGCCGCAGATTTATTGGTGAAGAGTTAAGAACTCTTCTATTGGATTTAGGGCCTTTGGAGGCCATTTGAGTAAACTACATGAAGGTTTGATTCCTTGGGCAAGAGGACACATAGACAGTCATTTATGATGCAGCCGATTTGGTGAGTTAATACCGACGTTTGGAGAGTGATCACATTCTCATTTGGGTCTCGACTGGTTGTGGATTGAGTCCGTTATCGTGAATTTGTTTTACTTTGTACTAGACACAATAAGTAAGACGTTTGGTTTGGTTGGTGTCGGCTTAGGTTTGGAAAAACTTTGCCGAGGTAGAGAATTGTAGAAACGGCAAAAATATTAGAGAAGATCAGGAAAAACGGAGCTGACAGACATTCGGATGCTCTCCGGTCGACCGCGAGCTTTGGCACGGTCGACCAACAACGTGCACGACTTATTACAGATTCTGGATTTTTGGCCGGTCGACCGCGACGATTTTGGCGGTCGACTGCCAGACACTGTAATTGAATTTTGAGTTCTGTCGTTCTGTCCGGTCGACCGCGGCGTCAAGTGCGGTCGACCGCGATTCGTGTTTGGGCTTGATTTCGTTTTCCTATTTGGTTTGGGTTTGCTGTTTGATATAAATTCAAACACACATTTTAGGGTTTCTTTGGAGCAGTCAAGGGGATATTTTTAGCACAGAAAAGAGAGATTTTTCTGAGCTATTAGTTAGGGATATTGTTTGAGAGATTGAGAGCTTTGTTGGTGAGATTAGTGGGTTTATTTTTGAATGATTTGTAATCTCAGTTTGTACTCTCATTCTCTATTAGTGAAAAACTCATCCCCTTCTTGCCCCGTGAACGTAGGCAACTTGTCGAATCACGTAAAATTTGTTGTTTGTGTTCTTGTCGTTATTTTGGTTTGTTTGGTCTTCTCTCTCGGTGTTTGGTTTGGTTCATCGAAACACAACAATTGGCTTCCGCGCACAACATCATCATCATTGAAGAATGCTCTCTCTCTCTCTCTGTGTGTTTTGTTTTTCCAATTCTTCGCATGTACTTGAATTATTGAAGTAATTTAATTTAGCATGTAGCATGTAAGTGATTAGTGATACAAATACAAGTCTTTCAGCTGCAGTTGAGTTGTAGCTCTGAGAACTTGCTAAATATAAATTTCTCATCTTCCTCCTATCTTTATCGCCAATACATTTTGAAATGATCCCACATTTTGTTAAGAACAACTTTATTTGGATTCACTTGTTTTTCAAAATGTCTTGCTATGTTTTAGAAAGGAATCTTGTTGAGACAACTTGCTCTGGCTTTTTTTAAGATTATATATAGGGGCAAAAGAGAAACAGGATATTCCAATCAACCATCAGTCTCTTTCCAAGTGATAATCAGGTTTTCCATGCCCTTGTTGACTCACTTTACAACTTGGTGGTATTCTTCCGTGACATGTATTGCCATGCCAGCTAACTGCTAGAAATTCACATACATGAAATCCTAGTCATATCAAGCTCTTTATTGCAGCTAGAGTACACACTTTCACTTTCATATGGACTTTTTTCTGCAACATTCAACTGTTACTATTTCTGTAATGCACTTTCTTTTTTTTTTCAAATTTTCCTTTTAAAAGGTAGGTAGGACATAATCATAACAACTTCATTTTGGTATGAAGCATAAAAGAAAAGGTGCCTGAAATAATTAAAAGAAAGGGAGGTGGGACTTGCCGAAGAAAGTCCAGAAACAGAAAAGCAAGAAGTAATATTAGAATAACAGTTCAATGGGGACAAATAAAATAAGGGTAAAAATATCAAATTAGTATAATTTGTTTATCCGTAGTGACAATTTGGTATATTTTTTTTCTTCTGGCGACATATTGGTATATAATTTTTTTTCGGCGACATATTGGTATATTATTTGTTCTCCGGCGACAAATGGGTCTCAAATTTGGCCGGACTCAATTTTTTAGCAAAATTTTTCACGTGACGCTTCACGTGATGAGAACGTGGCTGCCAGCGTGGCTCCTAGTGATAAATAATTGCAACTAATCTCATCCAGAACTATCCATTTCTCCCTAAAAAATGTTAGATTTAATATTGAAGGAGACAGAAATTCTGAGGCGTGAAACACTTTCCTTAAAGAAATATTTGCCCCCACTTGATATTCAAAGTTGCTTCGGGTTAATGCAAATTTTCTTCCCAGGATACAACAGAAAATGAAAATTCCAGTAAGCAAATCTGGAATTTTCCTTAATTCGTTGTGAAACAAGTTTGTAATATTGCAGAAGTTTTTGATAGAAAAGATTCAGAGAAAGAACTATATTTGATATCTGAAAATATAAACTATTTATAGATTTTGAAAAGGTGCTTCCAACAGTCACAACTTTTCAAAACACCCCTTGGATTTTTAGAAGCCTACACTTTGATCCATTATTCAAAGCCCAATAAGCATTCAATGCTTTTAAACCTCTAAAAGAATGTTCAAAATTCCAATGTGGGACTATCTTGTTTTTTACAAACAAATACTAACAATCCCCCACTTTGTTTGAAAAAACATTTTAATAGTATTATATTTAAAAATAATCTGCAATATGTACAAAATGAGATAAGTATACATATGTAGAGGTATCTTTCGATTTAAACATTTACTTAGTACAAATACCTCAAAGTTCTATCAAAGTCGTTAGTTGCCTTAACATTAAACTAATTACTCTTTGTGATAGAACCGGAGAATATTGTACATACACTAATCTCTTGTTTCAATGAGAATTAATATTTTAGCACTGTTATAGCCTTGTGCTTATTCCTGGTTCATGAACTCTTTAAAGAACAAACCTTTAGCTCTTTTAAGAAGCGGCACCACTTCTAAGTTCATATAGGTGAAATGTCTACAATGTGTTTTCCATTACTTTAAACACACAACAATAATGTATTAGACTTTCATTAAGAGCATAACTCATCCTCTTATTCCGTAATGGACGATATTGACATTATCTTTTAGGGCTTAATGCGTCAATATCAATCAATCACTTTCAGAAACTTGTTATTACCCATTTAAACCATTTAACCAGTTTAGTTCTAGTAAATGGTTGGGTTACCATTCCTGGTGATTTTAAATATAAGGTTTCAGCCCCATTTCACTTGATGTCATCTTTACTACCTCTCTTGCTAGAGGTTTTGTAAATGGATCAGCCAAATTTTTATTTGTCTTGACATAGACAATAGTTATGACACTATCTTGTATCAAGTGTCTCACATATTCATGTCTTAGACTTATGTGTCTAGACTTACCATTATATGTACAATTATAAGCCCTTGACAAAGTGGCTTGACTATCACAATAGATAGAGATAGGAGGCATTGGACTAGGCCATAACTTAATATCTAGTAATAAGTTCCTAATTCATTCAGCCTCTTTACCAGTTGCTGATAAAGTAATGAATTCAGATTCCATGGTGGAGTGTGAGATACATGTTTGTTTCTTGCTGGCCCAAGAAATTGCTCCTCCACCAAGTGTAAAAACCATTCCAGAAGTGGATTGGTTGTCTCCAACACTAGTCATCCAGCTTGCATCGGTGTATCCCTTTAATACAGCCGGATAATCATTATAGAACAAACACAGATTTTTGGTTTTTTTTTAATATCCAAATATCCTGGAAATGCTTTTCCAATGTTCTACACTTGGATTACTAGTGTATCTACTTAATTTGTATATAGCAAATGAAATATCAGGTCTAGTACAATGCATGGCATACATTAAAGAACCAATTGCACTAGCATATTCAAGCTGTGCTACAGCTACCAGAATTGGCAGTCAATTTGACATTGGGATCAAAAGGAGTGTTAACTTCTTTAAAACCAAGATGATTAAATTTATTCACTATTTTTTCAATATAATGTGATTGGCTTAAAGAAAAACCCCCACTATGTTTTCTAACTTTGATCCCTAAAATAGTATCCGTTTCTCCTAAATCTTTCATTTTAAACATAGAAGATAGATACTCTTTAGTCTCATTTATGCCAATCATATTAGTGCCGAATATTAACATGTCATCCACATACAAGCAGACAAGCACACCATATTTATCAGTGAATTTAGAATAAATACACTTATCAGCACTATTATGTTTGAAACCATAAGACAAAATAACAGAACCATAAGACAAAATAACAGAATCAAACTTTTCATGCCATTGTTTTGGTGCTTGTTTAAGACCATAAAGTGATTTAATTAGTTTACATACTTTTCTTTCATTTCGTGGAAGAATGAAACCTTCTGGTTGTTCCATGTAAACCTCCTCATTTAAATCTCCATTTAAAAAAGCAGTCTTGACATCCATTTGATGCACAAATAACTTATGTATAGATGCCAAAGCAATAAGAATTCTAATAGATGTTATACGTGCGACAGGTGCATATGTATCAAAATAATCTATGCCTTCTTTTTGTCTAAACCCTTTGGCTACTAATCTAGCCTTAAAAGCTTGAACAGAACCATCAGAATGATATTTTCTTCTAAAAACCCATTTACATCCTATTGGCTTTGATCCTTGAGGTAAATCTACTAAAATCCAAGTACTATTTCCCATTATAGAATCCATTTCATCATTGACAGCTTCTTTCCAAAATGAAGCATCTCTAGATGACATTGCTTCTATAAAGGTTTTAGGATCATCATCTGGATTAAAACTTATAGGATGTTTATTTAAAACATTATTATTCCTATCACCTTCAACAAGAAAAATAATTTGTTCAGGAGAAATAAAATCTGAAGGTAAAGATTTTTCTTTTCTTGCTCTAGTACTTCTTCTTGGCTCTGATATTTCTTTAGATATATTCGTTTCCTTAGCATGAAAATCAGAACTAGAAAAATTATTAGAGTTAAGCAGAATAGGAACATTTTCAACATTTTCAGAATCTACAGAAAATTTATTTTCAAAGAATTCAACATCTCTAGATTCAACAATAGTATTAGAAGATAAATCAAGTAGTCTATATGCTTTGCTATTTTCAGCATATCCGACAAAAACACTTTTAAAGGCTCTAGGTCCAAGTTTTGTTCTTTTAGGATCAGGAACTCTATAATAAGCCAAACACCCCCACACTTTAAAATATGACAGATTAGGCTTTCTACCTTTCCATAACTCATAAGGGCTTATATTTGACTTTTTAGAGGGAATCCTATTATGAATATAACATGCTGTGTACAAAGCTTCTCCCCATAAATTTAAAGGTAACTTAGCATTATTAAGCATACAATTTATCATTTCTTGTAAAGTTCTATTTTTTCTTTCGGCTAAACCATTCTGTTGGGGAGTATAAGGTGCTGTACATTGATGAATAATGCCATGTTCTTCACAAAAAGTATTAAAGTTATCAGAAAAATATTCACCACCTCTATCAGAACGTAATACTTTAATTTTCCTTTCAAGTTGATTTTCAACTTCTGTTTTGTATTTTTTAAACATATCAAAAGCTTCATCTTTTGTTCTTAAAAGATAAACATACATATATCTACTGCAATCATCAACAAAAGTGATAAAGTATCTTTTTCCTCCTCTAGTTAACATACCATTCAATTCACATATATCAGAATGTATTAAATCTAAAACTTTAGAATCTTTGCGAGAAACACTTGGAAAAGATTTCTTTGTTAATTTAGACTTAGCACAAATTTCACATTTATCAAATTCACCATTAAAGTTAATGAAGTCTAACTTTCTCATATTTTTCAAATAGCGAAAATTTAAATGTGCTAAGCGATCATGCCATAAATATGAAGACTCAACAATATAAACAGAAGATATAACTTTATTATTAATACTTAGTTGATACATTCCATCACAAGAGTAGCCCTTTCCCACAAACATCCCGTTCTTAGACAGGATAACATTATTTGACTCAAAAGCAACCCGAAACCCTTTCTTACAAAGAAGATCAACAGAAACTAAGTTCTTTCTAACTTCGGGTACATACAGAACATTTATAAGAGTCAATTTCTTTCCAGAAGTAAAATCTATATCAACAGTCCCTTTTCCAGCAACCTTTGCACAAGCATTATTCCCCATTTGCACTTCTGTAATTTCCGAAATTTCTTCAAATCCTTTGAACAAGGATTTGTCCTTGCAAACGTGGATTGTTGCTCCAGAATCAAGCCACCATCCAGACTTAACAGAAGCCATATTGATTTCAGAAATCATAGCGACCAGATTCTCTTCTATCATATTTGCAGAAGCCTTTGATTTTACATTATTATTTTTTCTGTGACGACATTCTTTAGCAAAATGTCCAGGCTTGCCGCAAATAAAACAGGACCCCTTTTTCTTCTGAAAATTCTTCTTTTTAAAGTGTTGTCCACTTTTCTTTACTTGAAGGTTCACATTTTTTACCGAAGATTCATTCTTCTCCACGGTGTGGACCTTACAATCACTTTGGACAGAATTTTTCGAATCACGTATGCGTGACTCCTCTTCAATTCTAAGATTCTTCTGAAGTTGTTCCAAAGATATATCCTCAGTTTTATGCATTAGTTTCTTCGAGTAATCTTTCCAAGTTGATGGTAGTTTTGCAATAATTGCAGCAACTTGAAAAGACTCTGGAAGAACTATTTTGAGAACATGAATCTTATTAACCAGAACCTCCAATTCATGAACTTGCTCTAGGACAGACTTGTCATCAACCATTTTATATTCTAGATATTTTGCAATTAAATACTTGTTTGTACCTTCCTCCTCGGCTTTGTATTTAAATTCCAGTGCGTTCCAGATCTCCCTTGCTGACTTTATCCTCGTGAAAAGATCATACAATCGGTCCGAAAGTGTGTTCAGAATGTGACCGCGACACAACACTTCATCTTCCTCCCGTTTTGCCTTCTGCTTTTTGATTTCTTCTATTTCCTCCTCAGTAGGTTGTTTGTCGTCTGCACTTGGTTTTGGATCTTCTATGGGCTGTAAGTTGGGGTTGAGGATGTAGGAGATCTTCAAATTTCTTCTATTTCCTCCTCAGTAGGTTGTTTGTCGTCTGCACTTGGTTTTGGATCTTCTATGGGTTGTAAGTTGGGGTTGAGGATGTAGGAGATCTTCAATGGTGTAAGAAGAAACATCATCTTGTCTTGCCAGCGAGAGAAATTATTCCCGTCGAATCGGTCCAATTTGACCATGTCTTGATTCATCACCTTGATTGATTCCAACTCCATTGTAGCAGAAATATTTCTTTAAGATTGTTAGATTTAATATTGAAGGAGATAGAAATTCTGAGGCGTGAAACACTTTCCTTAAAGAAATATTTGCCCCCACTTGATATTCAAAGTTGCTTCGGGTTAATGCAAATTTTCTTCCCAGGATACAACAGAAAATGAAAATTCCAGTAAGCAAATCTGGAATTTTCCTTAATTCGTTGTGAAACAAGTTTGTAATATTGCAGAAGTTTTTGATAGAAAAGATTCAGAGAAAGAATTATTGTATTGATATCTGAAAATATAAACTATTTATAGATTTTGAAAAGGTGCTTCCAACAGTCACAACTTTTCAAAACACCCCTTAGAACAAACAGCCACTTTTCAACAGTCACTTGTCTTTTCATAATTTTTAAATTTCGAAATATTATTAAAAATAAAATATATTCAATATATAATTATATATATAAAAAATAGAACATTTAAGCGGTAGCGGCAAGCGTGCAAAGTGCTAAGTGCGTCTAATAATCGCGTCAAAATCGCGCATTATTCGCGCTACCCGCACGCGGGTTTAGAAGCCTATACTTTGATCCATTATTCAAAGCCCACTAAGCATTCAATACTTTTAAACCTCTAAAACAATGCTCAAAATTCCAATGTGGGACTATCTTGTTTTTTTTACAAACAAATACTAACAAAAAACCTAGAAAATAAGGTATTAAAACTCACCACATTGAGAGTCAAGAGAGGATTTGAAGAGGTTGAAGGACTGGGAGGCGTCAGAGAGGCAAGAGGAATGGAGGAGGGAGGAGAGGGAGAGGTGGAGGAGGAGGAAGGAGATTGAGGGGTTAGGGTTTTGGGATTGGAGTTGATTTATAATACTGGAAGCCACGCTGGCAGCCACGTTCGCACCACGTGAGGCGTCACGTGGGAAATTTCACCAAAAATTTGGCTCCGGCAAAATTTTAGGGTCATTTGTCGTCGAAAAAAATATATATACCAAACTGTCACTAAGGGTAAACAATATATACCAATTTGGTATTTTTGCCAATAAAATAAGGGTATACTAATAAAACAAAGAAAACACAACATCAAAATAAGTAGGCTTGTCTAGGACTCTTTAACTTTTACCTAAAGGTGTCGTTTGGCAAAGGGTTAAGTGAGGGGTTAAGAAGACTTAACCCCTCCTTAACCCGCTAAACACAGAAAATCTATAGAAGGGTTAAAGCAAGTTAACCCTCTATTGACTTGCCAAACGTAAAAAATACAGAAGGGTTAAGCTAAACCCTTTAGAGGGATTAAAATGAGTTAACCCCTCAAAATGAAAGATTTACTAATACATCTATTTAGAAAGATTAAGGGTTAACCCCTCTAATTATAAAAAAATAGTCAAAATCCTTGTTATTCACCAGCGCTAAAAATGATCACAATGACTAAAATAAAACTTACATAATGGGTTAATAATTTAGTCATTCAGATTATCGAATCGGCTAACTATATTAATCATTCTCTTTAATCCTTCTAGCTTAATCCTTTGCCAAACGGGGCCAAAAAGTATATGTATTATGTGACTCTGATTTTGTTGGGGGTAGAGATACTTGTGGTAATACCTCAACTTAGCAACAGATCTTTCTTATAATTCTTGGAGTTAATATTGAAAGTATCTCTTTTAGGATCAATTGACATCTCTTACAACGCAGACAATAATGGAGAAATCTAACTCCATTTTCAGTTATCGGCAACAGACTCTGGCTCTCTCGATTTTTTGGACTAGTTTTTTGTATCGTTTATCATATTTTGGATTGCTACTACTTTCAAATCTCCTTGTATATATTCAAGGGCATCTATGAGTGATTTCGACAGTCTTCCTTAGCTGTTCGGGGATCCTGTGCAAATCACATATAGATACCTACTTTTGTGTACTTTTGCAAATTACAGGTTTAATATAGATACTGATAGGGCAACTTGCCCTATTTTTTACCTAAAAAAAAAAGCTTTTTGGTCAAGCAAATTTTTCGGTTAACATGAGGTATATCTGGAGCCTTGAGTGTTACTTTGAAGTGGATGTCATACTGGAATTCACTGAGAAGTAAAGATTTTTGAGGCAAGGATGAATCTTTTCACGGTCATTATTTTGTACTCTTGTTCTTTGTTTAAATGACGTAGCTTGGTGCAGAAATATTCATTCAAATCTAAAGAGAACTTCAAATAAACTACTGATGAACCTAATTTGATGATGATACACCACTAGTAGAAAAACGAGCAACCTAAACGAAAATTTCCGTCTAGGTTGCTACAAATCCCGTCTAGGTTAGTTCAACTAGATGAAATTCCATCTAGTTAGATACGTTTATTTTGCTTCCGTCTATATTGATTCAAACTAGATGGAATTCCATCTAGGTTGATCAATCTAGACGGAAGTCAACCTAGACGGAAGTAAGAAATCTGTCTAGGTTGATCCTAGACGGACGTCCGTCTAGGATGAGTCAACCTAGATGGAATTCCGTCTAGGTTGATTATGACAACCTAGACGGAATTCCGTTTATGTTTACTCACCCTAGACGGAATTCCGTCTAGGTTGATATTTTTCAGCAAAAAAATTAATGATAATCTATATTTTCCCGTATAATTACATTAATATATGAATACATCCAATCATCCAAATATAATAAAAATTCATAACAATTCCATCCAAAACCAAATATAATCAAATGCAACACAATGCACAAATCCAACCATCCAATCCAAAATATACATCAATCAATTCCGTCTAATATATACATCCAACAGCATATATACTAACAATGTACATGAATAAGATAGGATACACGACATATACATCCAACAGCATATATACTAACAATGTACATGAATAAGATAGGATACACGACATGAATAAATATAGTGTTATAACAATGTACATGAATAAGATAGGATACACGACATGAATAAATATAGTGTTATAACAAATAAAACTGTTTATTGTATTAAAAATAAAAAAATCTCATCTATCGTCATAGTCGGCGGTATCTCTATCCCGGTTACGAGAACAGGTGCTGCTCCATCCAATATCTCCACTTTGAATGTTTAATTTAATAATCATTATGTGGTGTTTGATAACATACTAAATAAAAATGAATTTATAAATATAAGAACAAATAAGGTACCTGAGCGCTGCTCTGTCTAGCGTCAGAATTATCGCCAATCGAGCTTATGATCCGTATGATACCACCATACGCGCTATAAGGAATCGCACCGCCTAAAAATTATATAACATACCCCATGATATCGTCCATCGAGTTCGCCATCAGCGCAAATCTAGTCATCTTATTAGTCACCTGAATATACAGCTCCGGGTCAATCTTGTCAATCAAATACGCAGAGATACGTGTGACAAATGGCATAGCCTAAAAACTGCTTGGGGCTGCTCTCATTGATGTAGATGGCGTGGAGGATGTTGTGGATGATCTCACACTTATGCCGGGTGAAGCTCCAACACCGTGTAGAGGATATCTTCCTCTCCTAT
This sequence comes from Asparagus officinalis, assembly GCF_001876935.1. Classification (NCBI taxonomy): domain Eukaryota; kingdom Viridiplantae; phylum Streptophyta; class Magnoliopsida; order Asparagales; family Asparagaceae; genus Asparagus; species Asparagus officinalis. The sequence goes on along the minus strand of NC_033794.1, from coordinate 61,763,063 downwards.
TATTAGGGAGAAATAAATATTAAATTTTGCTCTCGAATTCACTAATTGTAAACAAATATAAATAGGAGGAACTAAGTATTCAAATTGATTCGATTTTTTACAATCCATATCTATTATGACGCATTAGGTTCTGTGTGAGAGTGATGTTCTCCTCTACAGAAAGCATGTGAGGGTCCGGCTCGGTTTGTTCCTCCTCCTACGAAATGTACACAGATGCAGCCTCCTTGGATGCAGCCTCAAATCCTTCCTAAAGCACAAATATATAGTTAATTCAAGGTAAAGACCATATTATTTGTGTTCTCGTTTCCTCGTAATATTAACAACAAAATAGAGTTAATAATACTACTCAAGATATGTATAAGTCTCACCACCAACTCGAGATTTGCCTTGATCTTATCCCGATTCTTCTCATCACCCCTATATCTATCACGAAAAGTACCATACGTCGCTTTTGCCCTCAAATGTATCGGCATTAATGATTTTCCCTGTCAAATTATAAATTATCACACTCATAATCATACTAAGCATTAGGATCATTTAAAGTTTTAAATAACATATACCGTATCCTGACAATAAACATCCTTAAGATTGGCATAGGAGTGTGAGCCCAAGTGGTGGTCATGCAGCTTCTTTCTTCTATTTTCTGACCCCTTCATGGATTTATTCTTTTAAAAAAATTCAGTAAATATGCAATGAAATAATATCTTAAAATTATAAAGTAATTTTCATGAAACTAACCTTTGCGGCATCACTGTCCTAATACATGAGGAGAGCCGTGAAATGAATCTCGTCAACTCGGTCATCGAGGTTTAAAAACCTCTGCCAGTCCTCCTCATACCTGTCATAAGTTTTATGTTTGATCTCATGCCTCCATTGTTTGAGAACTGCTTTAACCTTGACATTAAACACTTAATTCCAAGCCCCCTCAAAGTCCTCAAGGCAGAAGCAGTCCTATAGATTTACATACACATTTAGTAAGGATAATTTAATATCAATTACTAATTATTAATAAATAAAAATCTAAACCAATATGCACTTACCATAGGCTCAGTCCATATCGTCTTGTATGTGGTCCATGGTAATTCTCATAAATGAAAATAAAGGTTGATAATGTTCACTCTACGCATGAGAATCCTAATATATGCATTCAATCGGGTCGACCAAGGACCAACGGGCAAATTAGAACTATTCCACCGAATTATCGCCCTCATTCCTCTTGGCGGTTGTTTAGATTCGGGCTTACCTCTGTCACGTCTATTCTCTACGTGATCTCGCTTAGTGCCTATAATAATAACATGATAATATATCATATAATATATAAATGTGAAATTAAAAGTATTTATATAATTTACCATTCGTTATCTCTCTTTCTTTTGTTACGAGTGCAACAGCTTTCCTAGTCTCCAACATAGGAAGCATTTCCTCTAACATTCTCGCAGCATATGGGTGGTACTTCCTTGAGTCAGCCTTGGACTTATTAGAGTCCGGAGGTAAGGGTAAACTGAGATAGTCCTGTGTCTTCGGCCGCAAGTCAGTATGGAATGTATATGATTGATATGTCGAGGTCCAAGAAGCACCTACAGAAGAAAGGAGAATCATTAATATGAAATTTTAATTGACCATTATCAATTATTAAATATTGAATACCTACGTCGGGGGATGGTTCTGGTGCTGCATCAGAGGGGCCGGGTAATGAATATCCCGCATCTGCAATAAATAAACACTATGAACTAGATAACTAATAATTTATAAAATATATTAAAATATTAATTAATTTTTATACCTACATCCGGAGATGGTAGTGTATCATGAGCACCACTACCTAGGGTGATACGTCGTGATCGATCACCCTCCGGGTCAAAGAACCTCCTCGCCCTCCTCATCTGCAAATTTAATTATTAACATAGTTAAGAAAAAATTGTATACATGCTCATGAGATATGTTATGATGAAATGCATTATTGTTTTTATTATAATAAGCTAAAAATCGGTAATGCAGTGTAACATATATAGTTCATATCTACATCTAGCGCCACATTCTGTGTGTAAGAGAATTCTAGCCAAACATCATCAGATGACCCAATGGTTCACTATAATTATCTTTACTTTCTTTAATATTTTATTATTATTATTAGGAAGAACAACAAATCTTAGCTCCTTGTACAAAACCACCCAATCAGACATGACATTCGGATCTTTCACGAAGAAGCACTGATCAGCTTGTTCTGCAAAAATGGATTTCTCGTCCGTATATACTTCTCGGTGGAGATTGACTAGTATGAATCCATAATGATCAATTTTTTTTGAAGGACACCACCGAACCTTGAACATCGTGTAAGTATAATGTTTTGGTTTACCAAACCTATAAATTACCTCAACAATATCTTCCAATTGGCCATAATATCGTATGTCAGCTAGAATTGGATTCTGATCTCTTATACTTGAAAAACATTCTTGAGCAAACAAGCTCATGACCCCATTGTTCAGAGTTACCCTCCTATCATTAGTCTCTAGCGTTCGAAATTTATATCCATTGACCAAATGCTTATTATAACGTCTCACTTCGTGATAAGGGCATTGTGCATGGATTAATAATTTCATCTGGTAATGTAGTACCATCAAGAATTGATTTTTCAACCTAAGACAAACAATTTGATAATATGAAGGTGATGTTATATTATGAATGTTCAATAATTAATTGTAAAACACTTATATTAATTCTTAACCAATCAGAAAATTCTTTCTTATATCTTTTCTGAATATTATGTGTTGCATTCCTAGCAGTTGTTTCATTCTTAAGCTTCTCCAGATGTTGCCTATATAAACAATATATAGCTTTTGAATGGTTCCGCAAGCTAGAACTAGGCACTAATGCCTAAAATACGTGGACGACTATGATCAGGTGAAAATAGTAGTTGCCGACAAGCAACCTTTCAAGGGAGTCGAGAACTACTTCACGGATTCCTTGCTTTACCAAGACTCCGACGAACCACCGGTCGAGGAGCCCGAGAGTGGCAATGAAGCGGATAGTAAACCCGAATATGGTGATAGCCTTGTCCTGAACGATTTCGAACCAATTGTAATTGGTTACGAAAGCCACAATGTAACCGATGCTGTTCAGGCGGACGAGATTATCTTGAATGAGAAGTACAACTTTGCTTACTTGTCATCTTGCTCAACATCCGAAGATGACCTGCCTAATGATTCAATGTTGGGATTGTACAATGATTCTTCCCTGTACTTTCCTGTATACTCGTCGTATGTTACAAAGGGACAAGCGATTGAATCTTCGCAGGCTGTATTCGTTGTGCCCGCCCAAGATAATTACCGAAAAGATATTATCTTTAGAAGGATCGATCACCCCTTGTGCACGTTGTGGGACGAATCCAAAGAGGAGGAGCCCGCACCCTAGTTCTCGCAATATAGTCAAATAGCGAAACGCATGATGAAGGATATGGGTTATGACTTCACTCGTCAAGAAGGCCTGAACTACGGCAGAGGGAGGAAGGCAGTCATCCGGCCCGCTTATGTACCTAAAGGCAGACCCTCGAACTACTTCACCAAGACCCGAAGAGGGTTGGGCTACACTTCCTCCTCATCATAGTTTTTTTGCAACTTCGGTGAAGACTCTGATGAAGCCTGCTCGGATGATCAATCATCGGCATCCTCGACGTGGGACTCAGATGTCAGTATGGGATACTTGTTCAAATACCTCACAATCAACATGACCACGACCAATCTCGCCAAAATAGCAGGGGATGAGCAGGTCCCACTTTACAATGATTCATGGGACCACCATATCAATGCTCAATGGAACAGTCGCTTCGAGTAGCGTGAACCACCCACCGAGGATGAAATCCTCAAGATAAACATGGGCGATGAGGCTAACCCCCAGCCCATATTTATCAGTGGTAGCTTACCTTCTTAAGAAAAAGAAGACCTCATATCCCTCATACGGGAATATAGCGATGTCTTCGCCTGGAACTATGAGAACATGCCCGGGCATGATCCTCGAGTCGCCATGCATCGTCTCAATATCAACCCAGGCACCAAACCAGTCAAGCAATAACAAAGATGGTTTTTCCCACAAATCATGGAGGCAATCGAGGCCGAAGTGAAGAAGCTGATCGAATCCGACTTCATCTGGGAGGAACAGGTAGCCAATATTATGTCGGTCTGGAAAAATAATAGCAAGATCCGCATCTATATCGACTTCAGAAACCTCAATGCAGCTTGCCCAAATGATGAATTTCCTCTACCCATCATGGATGTCATCATTGATAACACGTGTAGGTTTGAGAGAATATCCTTTATGGACGGTTCTCAGGGTATAATCAAATCAAGATGTACCCTGAGGATGAGAAACATACCTCATTCCAAACTCCGATGGGGATATACTGCTACATGGTTATGCCTTTCGGACTCAAAAACGCCGGTGCAACCTATCAGCATGCCATGAGCATGATCTTTCAGGACTATCTACACAAAACAGTCGAATTCTACGTAGACGATCTGGTCATGAAAAGTCGTAGCAAAGACGACCACCTCCAAGATCTGAGAGTAATGTTCGAACTCATGCGATCTCATCAACTCAAGATGAACCCTATGAAGTTGTTCTTAGGAATGTCTTACGGGAAGTTCCTTGGATTCGTCGTCACGATGAAAGGAATTCGCATCGACCCCGATAAGGTTTGAGCTATCCAAGAGCTGCAGCCGCCCCGGAATCTCAAAGAATTAAGGGGTCTCCAAGGTCGCTTGGCTTACATCCATAGGTTCATTTTGAATCTTTCGGGTAAGTGACAACCCTTCTCTAAATTAATGAAGAAAGGCGTAACTTTCGTATGGGACGAGCGTTGCCAACGAGCGTTCGACGAGATCAAAGCTTATCTCTCCAACCCACCCGTCTTGGCAGCTCCGGTCTCAGGGAAGCCATTCCTCATCTATATACGGGCCATGGAGCATTCTCTTGGCACTCTTCTAGCACAAAAAAATAATGTCGGCCATGAACAAGACATCTACTAGCTAAGCAGGACTCTGCAGGGAGCCGAACAACGGTACCCTATGGTTGAAAAGGAATGCCTAGCCTTAGTATTCGCCATCCAAAAGATGCGCCACTACCTGGTTGGCCAGACCATCCATGTCATTTCCCGACTAAATCCCATCAGGGTCTTCATGACACAACCCGGAGCCTTAAATTGGCGACTGGCTAGATGGGCGCTCCTGCTTTCCCAATACAACATCCACTTCATGCCACTGAAGTCAGTCAAGGGGCAAGCCATCTGCAACCTTATGGCCAGTCATCCACTAGAGAAGAGAGCTAACTTGTTCGAAGATCTACCGGATGAGACTCCCGAAGTCAACACAACCTCTTCAGGGGAAGTGTGGCAATTGTTCTTCGACGGTGCTTCTCGCGTCGGCACGAGTGGGTCTATCGTTACGGGAGTGGGGGTAGTCTTGATCTCCCCACAAAACCATGTATTACCTCGGGCCTTTTTTCTCTGACGGAGCCATGCACTAACAACATGGCTGAGTACAATGCACTGCTCATTGGACTCAAACTGGCTAGGGAACTAGAGATAAAGCACCTCGAGGCCTACGGTGACTCTCAACTCATCGTCAAACAAATGACAGGAGAATATGAAGTTAGAAATAACTATCTGATCCCGCTTCACAAGGCAGCTACCAAACTAGTCAAGTCATTCGAAAGCTTTTGCATTAAGCACGTGCTTCGCTCCAAGAATATGCATGCGGATGCCCTAGCATCTTTAGCAGCTAACTTAGCCCAGCCACCAGGGACAACCCAACGTGTCGCCGTCGCAAGCCAATGATTCTTTCGGCCGGAAGATGCTCTGGAAGTGAACACCACTCATCAAGCCCCGAGCCAACCTGACCCGAAAGATTGGCGTTTCCCGATCATCAATTACGTCTTATACGACATACTACCTAAAGACGTTAGGGAACGAGAGTCGATTCGCAGGCGTGGCGCTAGGTTCTACTATGACTCCACTACTAAACACTGTATCATAGGTCGTATGATGACATGCTACTTCGATGTCTTTTGACAACAGAAGCGTAGGGAGCCCTGCACAAAGCCCATGACGGTATTTGTGGGGCCCATCAGCCTAGTCCTAAGCTATGGGATCGCCTATAAATAATAGGCTAATATTGGCTTGGGATGGTTAGCGATGCAGTCGCGTATGCAAGGCGTTGCCACGCTTGCCAAATCCATGCCATGCCAATTACATGCACTGGCCGTCTAAAGACCTACACCCGACAGTGACTTCATGGCCATTTGAATCATGAGGGATGGATATTGTCGGACCAATATATCCACCATCAGCAAGAGGTCATCGATTCATACTGGCGATCACCGATTACTTCTTGAAGTGGGCCGAAGCTGTTCCCTTGAGAGAAGTCAAAACCAATGACATAATCAGATTCATCAAACATCACGTCATATACCAGTATGGCGTTCCAAGGGGAATCATTCATGACAATGGTACGCAGTTTGTCAGTCATGCGTTCACCCGGTTCTGGGACAAGTTTAGGATATAGAACCTTGCCTTCATGGCTTATAAGCCCTCGGCAAACGGTTTAGCCGAGGCCTTCAACAAGATGATCGTCAAGATCCTAACCAAGATGACATCCAGTTTCTAACGCGATTGGAATGAGAAGTTTGGCGAGAGCTTATGGGCGTATCGCACGATGGTCCATACGCCGACTGGCACCACGCCTTACTCATTATATATGGCTGTGAGGCCATACTACCTTTGTAGATCCAAATCCTATCCCTCCGCGTCATCCTCGCGACGGGAATAACGATGGAGGACATCCATCGATGGTGTCTCGCAGAGCTCGAAGCGTTATATGAGAAGCGACTTGAAGCTCAACAACACATTGAGTTCTACCAGGCCCAGATAGCCAAGGCCTTCGACAAGAAAGTCAAGCATCGATCAATCAAAGAAGGAGAGTTGGTCCTCGCTGTTCGATGACCAATAATTCTCAACTCTAAGAAGAATGACAAGTTCTAACCCAAGTGGGAAGGACCGTTCGTAATAGAGACTGTCTTTTCGAATGGAGCTTAACGCCTCATCAAACCAAACGGTGATAAGATCATGATGCCTATCAACGACAAATTCCTAAAGAATTACTATCCTTAGCCCTCTTTCAACTCCAGCTGGTACACAAGTCTAAACTGTGCCTTATACTCCCACGAGTGCATGAGTCTAAACTGCCCCTTTATCCTCCAACCGGTACGTGAGGCTAAACCGTTCCCACCTGATACATGCTGACATAAGTACGGGTATGAGTCGCTTCTTACAAGAAACCCCAGAGGATACGTCACATAATATTCTTAGGGATGACCCAGAATCTCTATTCGGTCCGACCTTCCTACAGCTAGGGCTAAAGCCAACTATCAAGGTAGTTTCCACCTCTGATAGTCACTTCTCCACCAGTCTTATTCAACTGGACGATGGATCACCTAAACCTGTCAAGTTAACCATTACCTCTGGAAAAATTAACCTGCCAATCCTCTCCAATAGGATGACAGGTCCTCATAGTTGCTCCGATCGCAACAAAATGCTATCATGTTAATAATCACCTCACATGGCCAGCCCCGTTATTCCTACGAGTAATATGGCCCAAATAGTAACCTACCATGCGACGTGTTGCTACTCCGGTCGGTTGTCACACTCCTACGTCCCTGAACTACCTGACCTATTCTGAATATTCTATTACTCTCTTAGAATAACCGATGGGTAGCAGCCCACCATGTGACGGCTCCTACAATAATCAGGCGTCACACTCCTACGTCCCTGAATGATTTGATTATTCTAACATCATCATTCCCGCGGATAATGATGTTCACTAATGGCGGCCTACCAGGCAATGCACCCCATCGACCCCCGAGCAGCGACTTACCAATAACGAGTCATTATTGGGACCCCAATTTAGTCGCACACATAAGTGACCACCCTAGCTGGGCTTGGTTGTTAATATTTAACAACGCAACCCCGCCTAACTACGACTTAACAGTTGTAGTTGGCTCGACCCGACGCATTGAACGGCTGAAGGAGAGAGGAGGACTTTAGCATTAAACCTTAAATAAACTCCTCGACAACTCACCACACCGAAGTAAAGGGTGTGGTGCAGGTGAAGCAAATGCGTTGGCAGCCAATGGTTTTCAAAGCAAATCATAAACACAAGTCAACACAGAAACAAATAAGGAAAAGCCACACATGAAAAACCAAAGATAATCAAAAGTATAAGAAACCATTTTGGGCTGAATTTAAGAGTACCATGTTCTAGCAACATTAGAAAAATTACAACGGTGCATAACAAAAAGGAAAAGCATCCTAAATTAACTTCAGTAGGATGAAGGTGGTGATCCTAGCCTTGACGTACGCGAGCTTCGCTGCTTGCCGAGCTTGAACCTTTTCTTCCTACCTTTGCTGGAGTTTGGCGAGGGCAGCCTCCGCATCCTCCTCTTCCTAGCGCAGGCCTTGTAGGTCTTGCAACTCCTCAGTGGTGAGGCGAAGAACCCTTGCATTCTCTTCTTGCCACTTCTTTAGATCCTTTGCTCCCCGAGCGAACTCGACCACTAAGAAAGAGCAAGCATCGTGATAGGCATCCATCTTGGCCAGTAGGCCGTAGTGTCGATTGCACGGACGTGCCAACTTGGTCTCCCTCTCTGAGATGCTCCTCTTTCGAGCTTCGTGTTCGAGAGCCCTCTGAAATTGGGCACTCTTCAACAGGGGGGTTGGTTTGTTGCTAGGCTCGGCATGCACCAGCTCCTCTAGACGGTTCATGAGCCCCTCCAAACGATGAAGCTCCCGCTTGCATCGCCTAGTGAGTTCTGAGCCGCCTACACACCGGATCTCCTCGAGACCTTCGCCCACGAAGGGGAGCATGTCATGATACCTCCCGCAGCCCTGGCTAAGGAGAGTAGCCACCCAATGCAAGGAGACCTCCAGCTTCTAAAGAAGGTCATACACCAAGGAGAGGCCCAGACAAGTCGACCCCTGAGTCAGGTCGGCAGAAGCAGTCGACGCCACAGCAGCACCATCGACGACCGAGGAAGAAGCAACCTCCTTCCCCTTAGAGACGTATGATTTCGCCTTCGAGGCCATCTTACGAATAGGGGAGATTTCTGAACTCTCGTTAGAAGAAACTTCTCGAGCGTGAATAGTCCTAAGGAGGAGGACAGGCTAGTTATTTGAACAGGATTTCGACAGTCGAGATCCACGGACTCGAACCGAGCAACGGCTCTGATTCCTCACGACGGTTCAAATTCGACGGCCACGAGAACCTCGACCTTTGGGATCCTACACCAACGGCTCGGATCGAGCACAGAAGATGAGGTGTATTGTCATTTCGCATCTAATGCGAGGCGGTGTGCCCACATCACCTTAGCTGGCGAGCACAAGGGTCCACGGAATGACGCATGGCTCATTCAACCTGACTCCACTTGTTACAGAGAGTTTGCCTGTGGCATAGACTCGCCAAGGCTTGAGTTCGCTTGTGGCATGTGCTCGTCAAGGTTTGAGTTCGCCCGTGGCATGAGCTTACCAAAGCTTGAGTTCGCCTGTGGGACGAACTCGCCTAAGCATGAGTCCGCCCATTTTAGGAATGATCCTAAGCTTGAGTTTACCCGAGTCATAAATTCGTCTATGGCATGGTTTCGCCTGGACTCGGGATAGCCTATTGCCAACACAACTAAAGAGCTAAGTGTTGGATAGCAATATGTAGCAAAAAGGGGTACATGCACAGTGTATTGAGAAATCAAGAAAATGCAAAATTCATTCATCAGTAGTTTTCAAAACAAGACATTCAAACAAAGTTATGACTTTACAATCAAACAAGTCATAACGCTACATTAGAAACAAAAGATCGAACAAGAAGGCTTGGATCTGCTCCTATCCTACAAGTTCATTCTAGAAAGCTAAAAGATGTAAGCCTCGCCTTAACCGCAGCTATCCTCTCGGCCTGGATCACGCAAGCCTAGCCTCGTCCTCCGCCTCCTGCTTGATCCTCACCTCCAAAGAAGCGTTGGCTGCAACGTCTTCTTGGTGCAACGCTGGAAGAATACGCCTCTCTCTCACAAGGGCGCCTTGGATAGTCTCACTCTGGATATGTAGGCCCGTCAAAGTCAGTTCCCCCTCGGCGGGCAGGATGTGCCCTAAAATAATCGAGGAAATAGTAGCCTCCACCTCGACTTGCAACAAGCATCGTCGGTTGTCCAGATCAGCAATGAGAGACTCCTTGTCTTCTATGTCTCTTCTCCAGCATTCTTGTTGCCATGGCCCGTGACGCTGAGCCAGAGATGAGAAGAACACCATGTCTGGCTTCAGGTCCGAATGGTGCAAATCCTCTAACCTTGTTAAGAGCAGTTCCAGATCAAGAGCTTTATCGAACAGCGTATGGCGAGTTTGTAATCGCCCAGGCACCGAATGTTTGGCCACGCGATCTAAGAGAGACTTCTTGAGATCCACATAGGTGCCACAGTCTTGGTCAACGAGGGAGATCACTCGCTTCACGGCACTCTCTAATTCTTGAACATGCATCTGTAGATTAGCGAAACCTGAGGAACTAGATTCCTAGCTGCGATCAGGTGCAGCGGTAAAGGAGGCCTCAGGGTGAGACTCCACTCCTGGCTGAGGAGCGGGCACGGCCGCACGCTTGGGTTTGGGCTTCGGCCCCTTCGTGTTTGGAACTCCCTCTGGTGCTGAAAAAAAAGAAATCAGAATCATGAACGCGTCATGCTCGTGCATCGATTAATCGGCTAAGAGGTTTAAAAACAGAATACCTTTAGCAGCATCAGTGGATACATCGGTGGTGACCTCATCGTCCCTCCCCCTCTTCTTCGAGATGGGTACTTTCACTCGCGGTGCCATCCTGAACGCAGGAGAAGTGACGAACACTGTGGCCTCTCCAATAGGGAGGGAGAACGCTATATAACAACCCAAGCTCACCCCTACCATTCGATTCGGTGGTTCAGATCGAACGGTCTCAAAGGAGGCAAGGTGGTTCAGAACCTCACGCGGACGGCCGAGATCTGACAGTTGTGAACTAGATCTTTAGCCAACAGCCCAGATCGAGTGTGGTAAATGAAGAGCCCCCACCTTACTGCCTTTAATGCGTAGTGATGCACCCATGTTGTCTTAACTGACAAGCACGTAATGCCGCGAATTGACACATAGCTCGCGCATGCCTAAGCTCGCCCACGACTAAATTGCTTCCCACAATCGGAGTCCACCTACGGGTTGAACCTGCCCTACGACTAGAATTCAATGGGCGACAGCAACAAGTAAGAGCATATGTGCAAGCACGTTGGGAAACCAACAAAACATAAAGATTCATCTATTAACTAATTTGAGGGCAATACATTTGAACAAAATTATGACTCTATAGCCAGATGAGTCATAACACTACATTAGAAAGGAAAATAAAACCACCCCAATCCTAAGAGCCTAGTCTACCAAACTAAAGGATGCAAGCTCCGCTTTAGCAGTGGCCACCCTCCTTGCATGGCCCTCCAGAGCCTGATCCTCCGCTTCCTTCTGTATTCGGGCCTCGAAGGTTGAGGTGGCGGTAGCATCCTCCTGACGCAACATCTGAAGGTTTTGAGTTGCCTCCATAGAAGCTCCGCGAGCCTCCCCACTCTCAAACTGTAGCCCTCTCAACGTCATCTGTTCCTGCTCCAATTCGGCTCTTAGGCGGGCAATCTTGGAGGTGGAAGCATCCATCATGGCCTGTAGTAAACGCTATCGGCTGGCCAGTTGAGTAATATGGGACTCCAGGTTGGCGATATTCCTCACCCGAACCTCCTGTTCCCACGCTCCTCGACGCTGGGCATGAGACTTGACCTGCTCTAAGTCAACCATCGGATCTGCAAGCAGCAAACGTTCTAGGCGTGTCAGGCGTGACTCCAAGTGAAGCAACCTCGTCAGGCAACGCGTAGCAAGTCGGGATTCACCGTACCGCCTAAGGTCAGCCACGCGATCTAAGAGAGACTGCTTCAAGTCGGCACAAGTTCCCCAACCAAGGCCGACGATGGATATCACCTGCTTTGCGGCGTTCTCCAATTCTCCAACGCGAGCCTGAACAGAGAGAGAGTCTGAAGGGACAGCTTCTTGGCTGCAAGGAAGAGTCGCGATAGGCAAAATCTCAGGGTAGTCCTATGCTTTTGGCTGAGGAGCTGGCTGCGAGGCAGACACGATCATGATTTTGTTGGATTCATCATCTTAAACAAAGATGGGTTCGGACGCAGGCTCCCCGGCGGCCGATACCCCTTCTTGAGCTACACGACACAACAGAGAGGTTAAAATCATGAGATGACTTCGCTCGCAAGGCCTTTAATCTACCATCAAGCTTAAAATATGAAAATACCTCCGGCGGCAGCAGCCTCAGCGGCAACGGAGGAGGAAGCCCCCTCTCTTTCTTCAAAACGATCGCTTTTACTCTCGGTGCCATCTCAGGCGTAGTAAGAGGAAGTTTGGGGTTTTCTCTGTAGAAAGCAACGAACGCTGCAACTTCCCCAATGAGGAAGATGAGTGTTATATATATGTGGCTCGGATGCTCACACACCATCTGATTAGACAGTTCGAATCGAACAGGCAAAAATAAGGCGGGGCGATTCGGAATCCTGTGCGAACGGTCAAAGATCAGATCGGGTAGTTTTAAACATGATCTCTTGTCAATGGCTCAAATCGGGCGTGGGGAACGAGGATCCCCCCATCACGCCACCTTTAATGCGAAGAGACGTGCCCATGTCATCTTAGCTGGTGAGCACATGGGTCCATGAACGGGTACATGGCCTACCCAATTCAAAGTTTGCCTATGACTCGAATTCGCCATACGATTCGAATTCGTCTGAGTTCGCGTACAGCCCCAACACGCTTAATGCAAAGTCGTTTACGGCTGACATTTTTTCCGCCCACTAGCTCGCCTAAGACTTGAACCCAGTTGGAATTCGACCACGGTGCGGACTAACCTCAAATTCACCTGCAAATTCGAACATATTTGGTCTGAGTTCGCCTGTAGCTAAAACTCGCCCCGTACGAGTTCACCTGTAGCTAAGACTTGCCCAGTTCGAGTNGCGGGTAGAACTCGTCCGGTTCGGAGCTAACAATGGCTAGTCCTAGCCCATGTTGAGCTCACTTACCTACTAAAAAAGAGAGAGAAGGACGCGTGCAGGCGCATGGAATACAGGAAACAATAATTGAAACAAAAGCAAAATTTCATTCATAAAGAGAGATTTAAGTACAATGATACGGTCAAATCACATTACAAATCTCTCAGTTGCGACTCCGCCTCGCGAATCCTTTAGATATGTTTAAGCTCAAGCCTGTTCAGGACCTCTCGGTAGATATCCACTTCAGAGCGTGAAAGCAAGTCTTGGACGTTGCTCCTCACCTCCTTGAGGGTTCGGTTCTTCCCCTCGACTTTGTTAATTACCCGCTGTTGTCGAGACTTGAGCTCCGCCAATTCCCCTATTAGCTATCTGTGGACCCGCTCTTTGATAGCCAATGAGGCTTGTACTTTAGCGATAGTCTGCTTATCCCTCTCTATCTCCAAGGCCAAGCTGGATACACGAGAGTTGGCTTTGTGACATTCTTTGCCTACCTGTTCATCCTCAACCATGACGTGCTTCAACTCCTCCTTCAGCCTCGTCTCCAACGACATCATCTCCTCCAATCTACGTTCTCACTCCTTCATAGCAGCTTGGACCTCGTCGGTTGCAAGATGGAGAATCTCCGAGCCCTCAGCACGAAGGACGAACAGCTCTCAGATGGCCCGCTCTGCCTTTTCTAGACGCTTATAATATGGAATGGAAGCAGAAGCACCGAGCATCTTAACCTAGAAGCTCATGTGGGAGTCGAGAACCTCCTTGAACTCCTCAAAGGGGCAACCCCCCTCCAGTGTGGATTTGATGCTATCGGCAAGCATGTCTTGGAAGAAAGTGACAGCTCGATCATCTGATCTCTTATGAAAGTGAGCCCCGAGAGAGGAGTCAGCCTCATCAGCCCTTAGTACCACTGCCGAAGCCGGGGTCGAAGCGCTGGTA
>NC_033794.1:61736496-61743996 GCF_001876935.1 Asparagus officinalis | reverse complement strand
GTGAAGGGCAAGGAGGTGACGAAATTTCAAAATATGCATTTTTTTCGAGCTCTTGCTTGCTTCTAGGTTCGGAAAAAGAAGGATAACACTCTTGAGCGGATGTGTTTACGAAATTAAATAGTTAATGTCAGGATAATTAGTTAATCAATATAATGGACATTCTAGAAATAGGCATTTCAGTTTAAATTGTGGAGGCAAATTCTAGTGTTTGGATGTTAAAGTATTTGAGTGGGCCTAGTTCCATATGGACGAAAACTCTTGGCTAAGAGGCTGTTTGGTTGTATGTTTTTACCATGTAAAAGGATGGAAAGTGTAAAAAAGTGGGTCCCAATGTCAGCTTTCATCACTTTCAATTGTTTGTTTGTAGTTGTGAAAATAGTGTAAAGTGATTTCATATGCTGATGTGGCTCGTAAAATGATTTCATAAAAATAAGATATGATTTTAGGAGAAAGCTGACATTGAAGTCAGGAAAAAATAATAATAAAATAATTCCAACCAATATGATCATTTGAGTAGGGATCACTTTTTACACTTTTCAAACAAACAATTAAAGTTACATTTGCAAACCAAACAAGGAATTTATGATTCCAATGGAATAAAAAACAAACAAAGAAAAATATAAAAGTAAAATTGATGAGGTGGACAACAACTTTCCAAGTTGTGTCATAAATACACAACATTACCAACAACAACCAAACAGCCCCTAAGAAATCTTAATGACCCATCAGTCCGTGTTATTTCGAAATCCAACTTTTGTCCAGTCTCGATCGGTTCCTATCTTCCTGATCATTCTCACTCTCTCGACATTGTCTCTCTCTCTCTCTCTCTAGCCCTTACCCTAACCCTAGATCAATCCAGCCACTCTCCCTCTGCCGTTCTCAGTTGAAGAGATCATACTGCGGCTTAGGGTTAAGAAAAAGAAAAATCACAAGAGACAATGAACTTGGAATTGAGTAATTTGAGAATCGAAATTCTAATGGCACTCAAACAATGGAATTGGAATTGAATTTCAAATTCAAAATTTTAGAATTGAATTCTAGTATTTCAAATCAATTCCTTGAATTCAAACACAACCTAATTGGATTTCAAATTTCAAATTTCAAATTCTAGAATTGAATTCTGAATTTTCAAATCAATTTCTTAAATTCAAATGCAACATAAGGGTATTTAGTCATTATGTAGCAATAGATATTATTCTAAGAGCAAAGAGAGAATGAGGAGCATTTTTATCCATTGTTGAAGGTTTTTTTTAGGAGGAGGTGTGAATTTGCAAATGTCAAGACTTAGGGAGTAAATTTGCAAAGACAAAAGATTTGGGGGTATATGCAAAAAACCGTTCTTTCTTCCTGGATGTGTTCATTTGTGTTAGCCTGTTAAAAACTCTCTCTCAAGTTAAACTGACGAATACGGTAAATGTGTTCATTTGTGTTAGCCTGTTAAAAACTATCTCTTAAGTTAAATTGACGAATATGGTTTTGTCTTGTTCAATGCATCAAATGAGCGTTAATGATAACTCTACAGGGTCTTTATTCTGATTTTTTTAATCATATAAGCATTATATAACTTCATCTTTAGTGCGGAAGAAACACTTGTTGCCAGGATTTTTATGTATTTCTGTCTGAAATAGTATTGTAAATACACATACGCATGAAATTAAATATCTTATTTAGAGATATACATGTCCGGATCTTATGTAGGGATTACCACGCACTTTGATCTTCAAGTAACAGTCGGGAAGCAATTACACCGAGATGGCGAAAAGCTCCGTCGACGAATCACCCCACGACTAACTTTAAAAATACAGAATTGAGAGAAGAAGGAAGAGGTGGCAATATTCCTATTTTATGTCACTTTTCTTTTTACAGTTAATTCTTATTTAAAGGGAGAAAATGATCTAATTCTAATCAAATTAGAATTAGTCAAATATCTTATCTTCGAGATAAGATATGTTCCACTTATTTGTGTATATCTTTATCCATCTATGACTTAATGTACTCCTATTCATACAAATGAGTGGGTGTAATCCATAGCTCCCTGAATCATTGACACCCCGAGTCAAAATCTCCTCGAGATTCTTCTTCCTTTTCAATATTACATCCATACATTGTTAGTACGACGTGGACCATTGAGAACCTGCAAGCAGGTTAGCGTTGCAGCCAGATCCGTTAGAACCAACACAAGAATCAAAAAAATACACAATAAACACATAAGTATGCAGTAGCTTGTACCCATATTTGATCCACCATGTCTATCCAAGTACCTCTGGTCCTTCAAAAAAGCGCACATGAACATTATGGTCTACCATTGATTCAAGCACTCTTGAATCCTGCCCTCGACATAAATAAGAGTTGTCCATGCGATACAATTAGGAGACATGTCAATCGATCTTCTTCTAACCATGAATAGTTGACCATGTTAATCACCAGCTTTTCTGATACTACCTCATATGTGCGGTATTGTCTCATCATAGTAGAAAATAGCAGCGAATGTAGCAGCACTCCTAACAACCTTCCCAGGAATCCCAGTGTCTCTAAGAGTATAGTGACTGCCCTCTATTATGAGTGATCGTCCATAAGGGCTCACACAATGAGGGACCAGGGATCCAAACCTCCTTATTTTCAGTCCACGCACACGCTGTATGGCTACATGCTATAGTATTGCTTCTCTCTCCCTGAGAGCATATATCATCAAATGAATATCGTGTAGACCCAAGTCCCATTACCTCGTAATGAACTTGTCTAGACGTACCACCCCGCGATATGCTTGGGATCTCCTGACAAGCCTTGACCTGGTGCGCCAAGTCAAACCCCTAGTCTGGCTAATAGCAAAAAGGTAAAGTGGATGTGAGGTTTCCATTTCGGTCGCTTCAACGTATAAGTATACAACAACCTCATCCTGACTTAGTCAGGGAGACAAATAGCCTGCTCCCACTATTGCCATACCCAGCAATGCAATAATGATGTCATTGCTCCAAACCAAATAACATTCGGCACTCAGTCTTATCTTCGGCACCTGCTACAGCTTGATAATGGATCTTACTTGCTGATGTAACTTTTAAATGTTGCACTTAGTGCCCTTTATATACTCTATACACATTACAAACAAATATACTCCATGCCAAAATAATCAAAGAATAATAAGACATAAGAAAATCCTAGACATGCATAAATATAGATGAGAAAATATCTATAAAAAAATGTCTCATTAAGCTTCCATTCATAATATATTAAGTATCTCAGGTCCTAACTAGTACAAAACGTCACCACGGACATAGTCTAAAGCTCTGTTGTGTTGAATGAACTGCTCCTTGGCTATTCACATCGTTAGTGGATCTGCTATCATCTGACTTGTAGTAATGTACTTTAGTGCGACCTCCTCCTCCTCCTCTTGCTTCGTAATCGAGAGTCTAAACCGCCATAACACAATATAATATAAGCAGTCCCAATCAAATATCTGAGAATCCTCTTGACTCCTCTCTAGTAAACCATATTAGGATTTGACTGATACCTATCTTACTGTGAAAGATATATTGGGTCTTGTACACATCATAGCATACATTAGACTATCGACCACACTTCTACAAGGAATGGTTAGCATTTGTTTCCTTTTTTGCTTCAGTCTAGGGACATTACTCTCAACATAGAGTATGACTCTTACCAATTAGAGATCCAACGGGTTTACAACCTTTCATGCCAAACTGTTCTAAGATCCTCCTTATGTAAGTCTCCTGAGATAAACTTAAGGTCCTCTTAGAATGGTCCTTCAGAATCTTAATTCCAAGGAAAAATCTAGCATCACCAATGTCCTTCATCTCAAAAGTGTAGGACAACCAACTCCTAGTGGTATTAATTGATTCCATACTATTCTTGACCAACAATATGTCATCAACATATAACAGTAGGATCTCAAACATACTACCAGCTCATCGTAGATAGACACAACTATCTTGATAGATCATAACCAAATATGATTTGATGGAACTAAAAATACCACACCCTGGAAGGCTGTTTCAATCTATGGATAGATCTCTTAAACTTGCACACCTTGTGCTCAATACCTTTGGCAATGAAACTAGTAGGCTAATCTATATGGATCTTCATTTCTAGTTCTCCATAAATAAAAACTATCTTGACGTCCATCTAGACTAGTTCAAGATCCATCTTCGTGACAAGAACTAATATCATGCTAACAGAGCCGATTCTCACCATTTGAGAAAATGTCTCCTCATAGTCCACCCACGCTTTTGGGCATTTCATTTCGCCACAAAGCGTGACTTGCGCCGCTCGATTGTCCCATCCTCCTTTCGCTTAATCTTGCCACTTATTCTAAATGGTTTTTGCATTCGGCTAGAAGATATACCAACTCCTAGAGATGGTTCTTCCTTATATACTTAAGCTCCTCATCCATCACTGCCTTCCACTCTGTAGCTGCAGATCCAGAAATAGCACCTCAAAAGATTTGGGTGTAAAACCCCGTAAATTTTGAAAGAATAGTGTAATTTATATATTGATAAATGAGCATTAATCATGATAAATAATAATTATAGATGAATGATTATGCTAACAGTTGATTTGAGATCAATTAAGAGTATATATGAGACTATAAAAATGTTAAACATGCACAAAACGAGTAAAACATGCACAAAGAAGAAATCTGGAAATTATGACAAGTTAAGAGTATATATGCATTTCATACCGATGAAGTTTGAATCTAGAAAATCTCAAAAAATAAAAGTTATAGGAATCTTCAATATCTTTCTAACGCATCTTAAATCAACTCATTCTGAGGTCAGACGAGAAAGTTACAGCCAAAATAACAAAGCCTATTTTCCTAGTCTGACTGGGTTTCCTGTTTCGGGTTTTGACTGCTTTGATTCGGGTTTACAGCTATATATATATATGTTTACACATGAAAAACATATATTTTCATCATCTTTTCAAACTCTAGCAGTCCCTCTCCTTCTCTTTCAAATCCTAGCTCTAAATTTATGATTTTGGGAAAATCTTGTGAGGCGAGAAGCTAGGAGAAGGCGAGATTTGCGGCTTTTAGCTTTTGGCAAGAGAATGTTGCAAGGCACCAGCAAGAGGCCAGCAGGACATGCCAGAGACAGCAGTCGCAGGGCTGTAGGTATGACCAACAGCTAAAATTTGAGTCACCACCATTGACTTCAAGGATTGAGGATCAGATGCATGCTATTCAGGAGTTACCTCAAAGTCAGATTGTTTCATATACTACAGAGACCTTAGCGCAACAGACCGCAACATTGGGTCAAGTTTTTACAATATACCAAGTGATCATGATGCGAACAGAACCGTAATAGACGGTACGTTCTTGGTGAACTCCTTCCCAACTCGTATCATTTTGGTATAGGAGCTTCACATTCCTTTTTATCTATTTATGTTATCATGGATAATCTTCAGTTAGTTACACATTTCCTAGATTCCTTTATTAGTTTCTACTCCATAGGGAGAGGCATCCTTCTTAGAGAGTATTTATAGGAGATGCATTATCATATTAGATGAGTCTAAGTTCATAGTCCATTTGTTCATTTTGTGTATATCCGAGCTCGATGTGATTCTTGGTATGGATTGATTATCTTACTACCTTGTTAGTATCGACTATTTTGCGAAGATAGTTAGTTTGTGAGTATTCGATATGTTTGAATAGAAGTACCAACCTCATAGGGTAACCAGAATGCGGAGTCATTTGTGGCATATGTTGAGGAGGTGATAATGCATGATCGGGTTACAGATTTGAGCGAGACCGTAGTCGTCTCAGAGTATCAGGATGTCTTTCAAGACATACCTAGATTACCTCCAGTGAGAGAGGTTGAGTTTTGCATTGAGATGCAACTAGGAACAACGCTGATATACCAGACACCTTATTGTATGGTAACTAGCACCTGTTGAGATGAGGGAGCTACATATTCAGTTAGATAAGTTTTTATCTTAGGGTTTTATTCACCGAAGTCATGTTCCATGAGGAACACCGGTCCTCTTCGTGAAGAAGAAGGATGGTAGTATGTTCTTATGAATAGATTATTGTGAGTTGAATAAGGTTACCATCCGGAACATGTATCTACTACCGAGGATTTATCAGTGTTTCTTAAAGATTAATCTTCATTTTAGTTATCATCAGTTGCGGATCCGGGAGATGGATATTCCCAAGACTCTTATAGGTCTTTCGAGTTTCTCGTCATGCTATTTGGGCTGACCAAGGCACCCGTACTATTCATGGATTTGATGAACCGGGTTTTTTCATCCATACTTAGACTAGTTTATGATTGTGTTTATCGATGACATCCTCATCTACTCGCGATTGAAGGCCGAGCATGAACAACATCTACAATTGATGTTGTAAACTTTACGGAAGCACCAGTTATATGTTAAGTTCAGTAAGTGCAAGTTTTGGCAATCTGAAGTCAGATTTTTAGGCCATGTTATCAACAAGGAGGGGTAGAGACCGTACTTGATTAGGAGCTGCCGAAGATCATTATAGAGATTCGTAGCTTCTTAGGTCTGGCTGGCTATTACAGGAAATTCATCCAAGACTTCTCTAAGAGTGCTACCCCACTGCCACGCCTTACGAAGAAGGGTGTACATATTGTTTGGGAACCAGAATGCCATAAGACATTTGAGACTTTGATGACTAAGTTAACTACAGTGCCGATGTTGATTATCCTAAGCATAGATAAGACTTTTGTCGTCTACACAGATGCATTGAGAAAGTGTTTTCATGCAGACCCAGAGAGTAGTAGCTTATATTTCGAGATAGTTGAGGACTTATGAGTGTTTTGGTGGAAAGTTGGTTTATTCTTGGAGCTCATTACAATTTTAGTCGTTACAATGAATTAAAAAAAGTTAAGTCTTTTTATAAGACCTTTCTTACACAAATAAAACAAAAGATTACAACTTTCTTAAAACATACGCAACGAACGTTTATCACCCACTACTTGCAAGGAATCTTGGCCTGTACAGAGGTTTATCCATGGACCACCGAGTGATCAGATCTAATATAGATTTTTTTCCCTCGTAAAGGAGACAAAAACCTGAAGTAACTATCTCGGCAAAGCGAGATAATCACTCTTCTCAAGAATCGCAGCTAGGTACGATCTCAAGAAAATGAATGAATGGATGCAGATCTCTTGAACTCTTCCTCATTATGTTGAATAGCTCGCCTAGATCTCTTTCTCCTCTCTGAAATTCGTGCTCTTCACTCTTTAGTTCGACAGGGCTTCGTCGAGGCTCAAGAATTCCGAATCTGTGTGAATAAAGGCCCTAGGGATATATTTATAGGCTTTAGAAGCTCGATTTTTGGATGAAAATGGCTGATTCCCTCTTATCTTTAGTTATAATGACTTAACCATGTTCCAAGATGGCTTCAAATCATTTGGAGAGGCTTTGGATCATGATCTAACAGAATTGGGGCAGTTAACAGTGAAAAACCAAAAAAACAATGTTTTCGGGGCCTAAAACAGTCTTCGTGTCTTGGCCACGGCT
>NC_033794.1:61733648-61736486 GCF_001876935.1 Asparagus officinalis | reverse complement strand
TGGCTAGCTGAGACACAGTTCGTGTCTCGGCTGGCAGAGACACTTGTTGTGTCTCGGTTTTTGACCGAGGAGCTGTCTTGTGCGCCTTGACTGTTTTCACTGTAATTTTCCCGTCTAATCTTGTAATGATGCGATTCAAAGTGCGTTGAAAAGCCGAAGAAGAGATCTACAATGTCCTATAGGTTAATCATATGTAGAGTAGATGATACACAAGTGGTGCTTCACCTTTCGTGAGTAAGACGTAACTCCTAATCGGATCGTCTCTTTGTTATTCTGCTGTCCCGTTGATTCGTAAATTTCGTCAACTTGCTTTATACACTTATCAGTGTCAGATAATCCTCCTTTACTTAGATAATAATGTTGATCATCTTCTCTCCATTTTGAGTTGCGTGCGGGAACCCATAGGCAAATTTTGATGCCTACAGATACCCCCTCCAAAGTGTTTCAATCTCGTTTCTTTTATAGAAGAGGCTAAAATATTTTGGATGTGATAGGCTTAACCTTCAGTCGGTATAAAAGGACCTATGATTGGCTTCAGTTCTTGATTTCTTTAATTCTCAGTCTATTTAGTATTTTTATGAATAGCTAAATTTTTACGGCGCTGCGTTTATCGTCTGACTGTTTGTCGAAGTCTCAAACTGAAGCTAGTGTGTTAATTTCTGATTTTAGCTCATGTCGTTGAGTCAATGATTGAACTTACTATCTTTGTTGGGAATTCATATCTGAAATATAGTTGACATCCTTGGGATCATCCTTTGTTCTGGAGTCATCAGAGCCTTGTTTTGGCGAGAATTGGCAACGCATTGACCTTCATCGCAACGCGTTGACCGATATTGACTTTGATTGCAACGCGTTGACCAGCATTGACTCATGACTACGTGTTCACCGACATTGGCCGTTGGCTATACTTTGACCGGCGTTGACTCTCATCACAACGCGTTGACCGGCTTTGGCTTATGGCTACGCATTGATCGGCGTTGACTCTTGTCGCATTGCGTTGACCGGTGTTGACTTTCATCGCAACGCGTTGATCGGCATTGACTTTCATCGCAACGTGTTGATCGGCGTTGACTTTCATCACAACTCATTGATCGGTGTTGGCTTACGGCTATGCGTTGAACGGCATTGACCTAAGGCTACACATTGACCGACATTGACCTAAGACTACATGTTGACCAACGTTGACCTTCATCATAATGCGTTGACCGACGTTGACCTTTGTCGTAATGCATTGACCGACATTGACTTTTATTGCAATGCGTTGACCGATGTTGACTTTCAACTCAACCCGTTGGCCAGCGTAAACACAGTTTATACTGATACGTTAACTGGAGTCTACATAGTTTAGGCTCTTAAGGCGTTGGAGCAGGGAGGATCAGTTTATACTCATATACTCCTGAGAGTTTCGGGAATCGGTTTAACCTCGTGTACCCGTTAGAGGTTCAAGGTGATGCAATTTATACTAATATACTCATCGAAGTGAATACGGGTGTCAATTTTATCAAAACGGTTGATAACAGACAAATACGAGCGAAAAATAGCATCACCGAACACGTGGGGGCTTGTTTTGAACCTAAGACACAACTCGTGTCTCGACCTTGACCGAGACACTTCATGTGTCTCGGTTCATGTGTCTTAGTTAGTCAAAAAGGGGAGACAGAGAGAGTGAACATGAGAGAGAGGAGAGAGAAAATAGAGGAGAGAGAAAATAGAGGAGAGAGAGGGTCGGCCCTAGGGTTTTTGCCCAAAGGGTTTTGTGTGTTCCCCTTAAATTTTGAATTCCCTCTTGTTTTTCATATCCTCTTCCTTAAAACTCCTCCTCCAAAACCCACTTCTTTATAAACCATTGTTTGTGTAAAATTTGCAACAAGAAAATGAATGAAAGAAATGTACTTGATTTTATTCTCTCTAACTGCTTAGAAAAAGAATGTTTACAAAACTCTCAACTCTCGATTACAATTGGATTTCCTAAATACAAAAGAGAAGAGAATGATCTAAATTCTCTCATTTGTTTAAAACTGGGTTCTTCACGGCGGCGATGAGATGCTTCCCTCGAATGCTCGCGTCGAGTTTGCTTCTCGTTGACGATCCGAAAACTTCAATTCACTAGAACAACTGACTTGTCTGGTTGATAACCCTTGACGAGTATTGTAGCTCAGAATTGTTCGCGGGAAAATTCGTTGCTTTCTTTGTTGAATTCATTGTTCTCTTTTACAACAGTTTATCGGTTACAAAAGATCCGGTCTTTTTATAAGATCCGCTACAATGAAAATCAAATAACAAGCCTAAAGAAAGATCTACAAACTTTATTTCCTTGTTTGTCGAACGAATCCCGAGCTCCTGTTGCGGTCGCTGCGCTTGTGGGTTCTTTGCCTGCCCGCGGGGTTGTTGCCGTGGACACCGCAGATCTAGATCCGTCGCTTACGCAGTACACCGGCGTATTTATTCCACGGAAGCGCAATAAACCGGCGAGGGATTGATTCACCAAGGAAACAATCGCTCAAGTCTCGAGACTAAGACCAAGCTTAGATCCGGAGTTTCGTACTGCGTAGATCTGAGATCTGTTCCTCTTGAATACCTGCCTTATTTTGCGGTTTACGTGTTCGCGAGCACCTACATCTGTGGTTTAATAGCAACCCTTCTTCAAAATAATCCCCCATGAGCAACGTCCTCGATAGTGTCCTAAAGCTTGCAATCTTAGTTAAATTCTGAGTCTGGAGTTCAGCAAGGCTTCGTCTCCAGATTCCAAACCTTTTCTAAAATGACAACCCCACTCTCCTATTTATAGCCCAACGTTCACTGTGGCCGTGTGCACGTTGCCCGATTGTCCCCCTTTAG
>NC_033794.1:61714727-61732648 GCF_001876935.1 Asparagus officinalis | reverse complement strand
GATGAGCCTGCCCCTCAAAACACTCACGATCCTACGAAGAAAGAACAGTCCCCGAGTCTGGGGCATGCAAACCCTAGGGGAGTCAGAAAACTCCCAATAAGCATGTAAAATGAAGGAAATGTGCATGTGTAAGTGTAATGTGGCATGGATAAAGAAAAAAAAGAACTCAATTAAAGATGATAAAAAATGCTAATTATAGATATCAAACAAGGTCAAATCATAAAACACACAAGCACATTATTATTATTTTAAACATTATTTGAATTAGAGAAGAATATTTTCATTTATATAAATCGGTTTTCCGTAAATCGTCCCGGGAACACGGCTTCAAGTCAGGATGGGCCCTTATTTCATATATATATATATATACCAGGATATAAAGAATGCGCACAAGCCCGCACATCCATTTGATTTTATACTCATCCATTTAAAACCAGTAAAAGTTTTACTGAAGATAAATAGTAAGGATTGCACGTGCAATGCACGTGTTAAATTTTTTAATTTATACTTTTGTTATTGATTCATTTCATTAAGATTTATTTAGTTTAAACCATGTATCAAACATATGGATACATACATTGCACGTGATACATATTAAGAAACTACAAGAGTCAAAATTAATAATGTTTTCATAATTATGCATTGAACTTATACACAATACACAAGATGAATGCCAATTAAACATTATCTCACAGGACTAATTAGAATATTGTCCATAGAGAATGAACCTAATCAACCATATATATGGTGCACGTGATAAAAGTGACGGCACAATCAAGAAAAAGTTAGTTGATCTTAGCTGCAAATAACAAATACTAAACATCACATTAGTTCACTGGGTAAAGGAAAGAAAAGAGAAGCATGAAAGAATATGCCAAGTCACAAGTTCATTGGGAAGATAAGGCACATGTTACATGCAAAAACAAAACTTAAAAACCGCAAACAGTTGACCACCGACCGAGAAAATGTCTTTTAACATGAACACGCAAGGGCAGAAACTGAGATATCGAGCACATGCTCTTAATCTTGTAGGGATGTCTGAGTAAGTAAGCTTGAAACAAAATAAGCGACTGCAAGAAGTGACAGTTATCAACTTTGAATGTGCGTGAAGCTTGATGGATCATCTAGAATAACAATTCAACAGACATGAATAAAAAGTTGAGGTATTAATTTATTTCCCTTGATACAAAAAAGAGCATGAACACGCATAAGCACTATGCTTTAAATAGCTGAAATGGAAAAAAATAGCTAGCTCAAATCAGATGGCACCTCACAAGAAAAAATAGAATCTGAAACAACATCAAAGAAAAACACTAAACATCCAGATAGAACAATGAGTAGTAGTCTCCTTTCTTTGATTTCAAGAACTTATAAAGATTAGTAGTCTCCTTTCCATTCATTTCAACCTACAAAAAATAATAAATCAGTACATATAGTTACATGAAATTTTCTTCAAAACAATGACAACATAGTAAAAATTTCTGTTGTATATTTGCTAAGTACAAGGGAGATCTATAACTAAGCCAAAATTTAAAGCTAATAATATTGTCGTGTGAAAATTAACACTGTATTTACTTTTTTCAATCATGCTACCCATCGAAAACCAAATCTAGTTAGTTTGAAGATATTCACATTTAGAACATCTTTGCAACCTTTGTTGGATTTCATTTGAATTATCTTTCCTGATGAAAGATGATGATATACAGACAAGAATAAATTTGTAATAGAGCATCACCAAAAACCTTACACTACACAAATTAGTGGAATTAGTTTTGTCCTTTTGACTATACAAATATGTATATTCCAAGAAATTAGTGGAATTTGGACACCATAATACTACACAAATTTATTCAACATTTATAGGCAATTGATTTCATACTTCGAAGATAAAGAAGAAAGATTAGTTTCAAATCCGAATGGACGTCAAGGTATTTCTATGTGAAGTAGAAATATCTCCATGGTTCTTCTCAAATATAACAGAACATCACCAAAATAAATGTTCACTATACATTATTGGGTCATGAAGAAAAGAGTTGAATAAACAAATGTAAAAAAAGATTATATCTTTTTTTATACATACCAAATTAAATGATACAGTAGCAAGAAGGAAGAAAACTGTATTTTGTCTCAACATGTTCTTACCTTTGGTGTTGTCTTCGATGTTGTTCAGGTTTTTCCTCGATACCCACAATTGCCTCTGCATCAATGCTCAAATGCTCGAATCGAACCTCATTTGTTAGATTATTAATCCCAACCCCAAAAACACCAAAAAAATTACCCAATCAATCAAACAAACAAACAACAAATAACAAACAACAAACAAAACTCAATTCAAAATCTAATATTTACCGCTCTATTTGATTCTTGAGTTTTAGCAAGAACCTTTCAAAACATTCACTATAGTTTTGCTTGAGGAATTCATAAACAGACCGCTGAGCTCTCTAAAGCGGACAATGCAAAAACAGAGTTGAAGTAGAAAATCAGCACTTGAAAATTACATATTAATAGGTTAGTATGCAAAGTCCATCAATAACTTAAAGAACCAATCTCTCATATTATTTGGGTATCCCATATTATTCACAACATATGCCTAAAATACAAAGTGATAAAACATGAACTGATTTAGAGACTTTCCCAATCGTATCTTTCAGCAAGAAAACCAAAAGGAAAGTTGTTCTCCAAAAAAAATAGTGAGTTTATTAGAAAAACCTTGCCTCATCCTTCTCATCAGCTCTCCTACAACTTTATAGGCAGCTCCCTGCCCCCTTAGACCAGAGCTGGACACAGTCAGACAATCCTAGAACAACCACTTTAATGCCATGTTCCTTATCTTCATCATAAAACCAATCCATAGCAATGTGAGGGCATAGCCGAATCGATGCAGGCTTTAGATTTGGCACATCTCGCCGTAGAAAAACCCCCTGCTAGCAAACAAACATAAACAAAAGGAGAGGTAACCAAAAAAACCAAATGGAGTATCTATACACATACAAATGAAGGGTTAAACTAAATTTGCACCTGTAGTGAAGAAATGGAAAAGGTTTCAAGAAATGCGTCGAATCGATGCAGGCTTTAGATTGGGCATCTCTCATCGTAGAAAAACCCCTAACTGCAAACAAACATCAACAAAATGAGAGGTAACAAAAAAAACTAAATGGAGTATCTATACACATACAAATGAAGGGTTAAACTAAATTTGCACCTGTAGTGAAGAAATGGAAAAGGTTTCAAGAAATGCCTTTGGATTCCGCTAATGGCAAATGCAGCAATGGTGAGGCAATCGGGAAGAGCCTTGATTCTCCTTGGTGAGGATCGACGCTTCAAAGATATGTTTTGCTTGGTCAAAACACTATCTCATAATAAATAAAGGGGGCGTTTTGTCGCTGCGTTGTGCCTTATAAGGCAGGGATATATTGTCGATATACCCTATCTTATGAAGGCGCAACGTGGCCAAAACGTCACACCCTTTATAAGGCAATGACTCTATCTTACCCCTTCGTAAGATGAGTTCAATTTCCTTTTATAACTGGAATTAACAAACGTTTAATTGCTTGTTCTCAGTTGAATACCCTTCTGGAGCGTTCTCATCTCACGCAGTATACGGGCGTCGTGGCGAGTATTATTCGACCTCCGACGATGTTTCCCCTATCCCGGTCACTCCTCAGTTCGTCTTGGGCACATCGACTGAGGTTGCTCAGGCGGTGAAGGAAGGTGGGCACCGAGCTCTTCGACAGTTGATTACCGATGCACCTCTTGTGAAGGACGCCAGTTCTATTCAGCCTCTTCGGAAGAGTGATTTCTTATTTGGCGACTCTGTCGAAGACCCGGATGCCGTGTTTATTGAGGCTGAGCAGTGGCTTCATAAAACTGGCAGTGGCTTCATATACTTGCCGAAGATTCCTCGGCATCGTTCATTGACTGAGCTCAGGCGTCAGGCCGTGACACGGGAGATGTCGTGGCGCTTGACGGAGGAGCATGAGAGCGTCCATTGCGGCTACATCACTCATCAGGCGTTTCCTGGCTCGAGCAGAAGTCACATCACCGGATTGCGTCCCGGAGTACTGGGGCTGGATGCACCACCACGTAACGAGTTCCTCGCCACCGCTTCTACCTTGAGGAATCGCCTCGCTGCTCTAGGACGGGAGATGCCTGCGACGCGTCACAGGATTTATGGTTGGGTCCATTCTTTGGACAAGTTTTGGTGGACCCGTATGACGACGTATGTCTTGAGCCGATGGGGCGAGGAGTTGCACGCTTGTGGTTTATATGCAGCCGTTCGTGCCACCATGTATGGCTTGCCTGTCAGCGCAAGGCATTTCTGTGCTTTGTTCGAGCTTTATAATTCAGATTCGAACACTTTTCTGACCCGGCAAGGGGAATTGGGCTTGGCTCTTCACGAGATGCACAGGATTTCTGGCTTACCCATGGGACAGATGTTGTATCAGGAATACTTTCCCTCCAACCATGAATTAAGTCTGCTGAAGGATCGTATGCCCGATCGCTACGAGACTCTATGGGATCTCACTTGTCACTATCATATAGCTTTGGCGCAGTCTGAGCCTTTAGCAAAGAGGACTAAGACATTCGTGAGTCTGAAGCAGTTTGCCAATTATTTGTTCAAGAATCTGGAGAGTAATTCTGGCGAGGCTATTTGTGAGTTGGCCCCACTTACTCCCTCAGGGGTGAACATTCTGATGAAGAAGATTGATGCTCATTCTTATACCACTAGCAGTTCTGAGGGTGGTTTTCCTGCAGGGACCAAGTTCAAATCATTCTTGTGGCATGCTACCGCACCGATTCGACCCATGACCCTTCTTGCCGGTTTCCTCGCTATTTGGTTAAAGAAATGCGTGGTCTCATATCAGTCTTGTGACGCTCTGCCCTTGGAAGTACTCTATCCAGCAGTTCAGCTTGCCTACAAGAAAGAACTCTCACTTCTTCCGGTGATGGTGGCTAACATTCACCGAGGACTTCGACAGCTTTCTGGTGCCTTTACACGGAAGGAAAAGGAATCGCCGACTCAGATTCCCACCCTTAAGACAGAGCTCCCGTACACTTACTTGATGGCTTGGTTCGTCCTTCACCGTTCTGATATGATGTCGGTACCGAGCGCCACAGATCATTCCGTTCCTTTACTACAGTTGCTTGAGAACGGCAAGTGGGAGGGGCGCGGATTTTCTGACGTCAGGCAGCAGCTGCAGGTCCACAAGTGTTGGACATTTTCCACTTGCTTTCCGCAGTTCTCCGGCCGATACGGTGATTGTTTGATAGATGAGGAGAGGCCGAGAGAGTATCGAACTCACTTGGACATCGGGTGCTTTAACTGGCTGGTAAACATTAGGCCAGGTTATTTGACTTTTCGGGTGAGGGATCAGTGCTTCATAGAGCCATATCTACCCTGCCGATTCGCTCGTCAGTTTGGCTACGATCAGCTTTACGTCGGGAATCCTCGTCAGCAGCTTCGGGCCCACGGTGGTTTGGTAGATGGTCTCCGTGCGTGGTTGTGGACCGTGACTGGCTGTACTGGTGCTAAATTCAGTCTCCCGAGTGCTGATCGGCAGTTGAACCTCACTTTCTTAAGCTGCAAGTGGTTGTTAGCAGCCAACAAGACTATCCCCGTGAAGCCGATTGCAGAGTTAGAGGCCGAGGAAGCTTCTCAGGTTGATTCCCGTAGGATTTGGGAAACGCTCGATCACAGAGGACACGGAACAAGACTCGTCGGATTGATGAAGAGGGAAAGAAGACCTTTCATTCCGCAGACGAGGCTTCAGGGGGAGATCCTGAAGGTTATGAAGACTTTTCCGAGCGAGGTTTGCTATTCATCTTTTCCTTCCATCTTCCAGAAATATTGAAACTGACTATGGTTTGATGTTTCAGGGACCACAGTTGACCAGGATGAAGAGTTCCGTCCCCCTCCCCAGGCGAGACCTTCGATTATTGTTCCTGCTGCTAGGCGGAAGAGATTAGCCCGCAAGCCGCGTGCAGCTTCCCGAGCATCTGATATGGACTTGGTTGGTGATGATCCTGCTAGTGACGGAGGTAACATCTACTCTGTAAACCACCTTCTTGGTTATTCGGAACATTGACTCATGCTTTTCCATCTCTATATAGGAGAGCGTGGAGAGAGCGAAATGAGTCCCGATTCCGTTCCTGTGTCTCCTGGTGAGCCTGACCCGCTGCCCCAGTTAAAAAGGCCTACAGGGGTTGCCGACATTAGGGAGGATAGCAATGTAGGACCTGATTCCGCAGATCCAGGTACATCTACTATTGACAATGTATCTTTTAGATGGTATACAAAAGAATTTGTGCATCCTCTAATCATCTCTGTACATCTTGCTTCTTCAGATAACTTGCAGGAGGCATACGTGGATTTTGGGAATAAAGAGGCTAACGCATCCATAAGGGGTAACTCATTTTTGTTGGTTGTAGTCTCTTTATTCTTCTTTGGTACTTATATTCTTTTACGTCAGATTTCTCTATTGATGATTTTGACGAGGAAGGCTTGATCGCGGAGACTCCTACACTCCACTTCATGTATAGCTCTCCTCAATTTGATGGCCAGTTACCCGGAGATATATTTTCCGAGCCTACGTTCGATAAGAATCTTGAGGATGATTCTTTCGAAGGTATATGCCTCCTCCCAAATTAATTATAGGACTAGCCAATTTTGACTAATGCAGCTATAATGTGATGCCTCTGAGAATTCTGACTTGTATTTAACAGGAGTTTTTGTTGAGAATGACCCCGTTGAGCCGGCTATGGGACCAACTACACCCGTTGATACACCCCCAGCCGTTACACCTCCATCACCCCCAATGACTCAAGAGGGTATAAATACTATTTATTTACTCTTCAAGGTCTTTTTCTGACGGTTTTTTTTTTATCGTGCAGGGAATTCTTCTCGTCTTCATATTCTGGCGAGGGAGTTGTTATCTGATGATGATCCTGAGAAGATTGTCATCTGCATAGAAGTCCGCTCCTTCTTCTCTTTCATGAATGCTATGATTGGCAAGCTTTTCCATGGTGGACTTTCTCTTCGCCAATTCAAGCCTTTCCTTGATTCTAAAGTCAATTTGATAAGGGAAGCGGGACATCCAGATTTGGCACAGGCTATAGTTGATGACCTTGATTGCCTAGAGCATGAGCTTCAGATGTTTCGTGAGCTCCGAGATGCAGGTGCCTCCTCATTTATTGCTGCCGAGCTGGACACCCGCTTACAGTCATCACGCGAGACTCGGATTTTTGCTGAGCTCGAGATTCAGATGCAGCGGGGCCGAGTAGATCGAGTTAAGACGAGTCTTGCTACTAAATTATCTTCTCTTGCCGAGCTCGATCTTTCTATTACCTCCTGTGCGACCGAGATAGACCAGCTCAGAAGAACGCTCCGTGAAAAAGAGGAGACTTTGGATATTCTTCAGATGACGAAAGCACAGGATCAGCAAACCCATACTGCTTTATCTGATGAGTTGAGGTCCCTGGAGCAGAAGCTAGCCGAGACAGAAGAGATAGCTGCTAGGACTTCAGCCACCACCGAGGAGTCCATCAGGGCTGAGCTGAGACAAGCTTTTGATGAGAAGCTATCTAGGCTTAATCAGCAGATTTTTGGCCATATTCTTGATGTATGATTTTGTTTGCTGAACACTTTGACTCTTGATTTTCTTAGTGAAACTTGCTTTCGTTTTTATTATGATTCGTCATTCCATTTGAAATGATTGACCACAATACTCATAGGATTTTTGGCAAACCCTCAGCCATCAACGGGTTTGATGAGCCTTTACCGACTACCGTTTGAGTCGGGCTAGCATGCGGATTATTTAAATCCGTTCGCATGTAACGTTATGCTCGGAGATTGAATTCTCCGAGACTTTGCGCTATGATGTCGAATACATAGACTTCGCCATTGTTACGGGAATAGGCTACCCGGCGACACGTGTTAAGTGTTAACTTCAGGATTTTTGGCTAACCCACAGCCTTCAACGGATTTGATTAGCCTTTACCGACTACCGTTTGAGTCGGGCTAGCATGCGAATTGTCTAAATCCGTTTCGCATGTGACGTTGTGCTAAGGGAATGAACTCCCTTAGACTTTCGTGCTACAACTTCGAATATGTAGGCTTCGCCATTGTTATAGGAATAGGCTACCCAGCAACGTGTTTTGAACGCTGACTTATCCCTACTTAGGCTTCGGGATAAAATACCCTAGACTGGTATTCTGGTGTCTTTTTCTATGGCGAAAGACTAAACTAGCGGCGCGTGTTAGGCGTCGGCATATCCTTTCTTAGGATTCAGGATGAAATTCCCCACGCGTGTAAGGCATGGATTTTGGTGTTATTAATAACAACCTGCCACAATGTTGAATATGTGGACGGATGTTCTTTTCAACGGTTAAGAACTAACCGGCAGCGCGGGTTAAGCGCAGACTTATCCTTGCTTAGGTTTCAGGATAAAATACCCCAGAATCAGACTCTGGTGTCTTTTTGTGCGGAAAAAGACTAAACCGGCAGCGCGTGTTAGGCGCAGACTTATCCCTGCTTAGGATTCGGGATAAACTTCCTAGGATGAATCCTAGATTGATAGATTCTTAGAAAAGGTTGGTGCGGGAAAGGAAGAATTTTATATTCTATTTCCCGGTCTTCTTTTAGGGTGAAGGCGAACCCAACAGACAAGGAAGGAAGAATTTTATATTCTATTCCCTGATTCTGGAAAGGAAGAATTTTATATTCTATTTCCAGCGCAAAAGAAACTAGAAGTGGGATCTCCACTCCGAGAATCTGGAAAATTTAGATAAACTTGCCTTTTATAGGATTGATTATCTAAATTGGGAAAAAGAGTTCTTCGTTTATCGAAGTGAAGTTTCAACTTTGGCTATAACCGTGAGAAGATTTAACCAAAGAGAAGAGAAAGGAGTTCTTTCGTTTATCGAAAGGAGACTCTGATCTGAAAGGGGACCTTCTTGTCTATGGAAAGAGTCAAGAGGGCCAGATGGACATTTTGGTGGACCCACTGTCAATTGAAATTGATCAGTGAGGGATTTTGGTGGAGACAATGATTTTGGGTTATCCTCTAGAATATTAAGTGTAATATTCTTTAAGGAACTTCCCGGTAAATGGGTTATCCTGAATGTACTAAGGATAGTACTTTTTCAGGAACTTCCCATTTATTGGCATTAATTGCCTGGCGCCCTCTGGAGTAATTAGGCGATATGCGCCGTTTGAGTAGACTGTGTTTATTACAAACGGTCCTTCCCATTTAGGTTCGAATTTACCTTTCTTCTTTAAAGTGAGGATTATTGGTCGGCAAGCAGCGAGGACCAGATCTCCTTCCTTGAAGCTTCTCTGTCGGACTCTTTTGTTAAAAGCCCTAGACATCCTGGCCTGATAAAACTCAATTTGCTGTTGATCTTCCAAGCGCTTTTCATCCAGCCTCTCAAGCTCTTCGAGGCGCTTCTGATGCTGTTCTTCTATCGTCATCTCTGTTGCGAGGGCGATCCGAAGGGATGGAATCTGAACTTCCAGCGGTAGCACAACTTCGCATCCGTACACCAGTGAATACGGGGTGGCACCTGTGGGTGTGCGTATGGTGGTGCGATAAGCCCAGAGTGCTTCACCGAGTTTATCATCACAGTCTCGTTTATTGGTCTTCACGAGCTTTGACAGGATCTTAATAATCGTCTTGTTAAACGCCTTCGCTAATCCATTCGCGGCGGGATAATAAGGTGTTGATGAAACATCTTCAATTTTGAACTTGTCACAAAATCTGATGAAGGCGTTGCTTATAAATTGCGGACCGTTGTCATGAATGATCCTTCTTGGCACGCCGTGTCTGTAGATAACGTGATGCTTGATGAAATTGATGACGTTGTTCGTCTTTACTTCTTTAAGTGGAATTGCTTCAGCCCACTTTGAGAAGTAATCCGTGATCGTCAGAATGAATCGATCGCCTTTGATTGAGGGGGGAAAAATAGGACCAACAATGTCCATGCCCCATACTTCGAACGGCCATGATGTGGTTGACGTGTGCAACTGTTCTGGTGGTTGATGCATATAATTTGCTTGTATCTGGCAAGCGTGGCATTCTCGTGCGTATTCGATTGCGTCACGAACCATCGTTGGCCAGAAATATCCCATCCTCCTGATGCGATCATACAGTTTGGGACCGGGTTGATGCGCACCACATTCTCCTTCGTGCGCTTCCTTAAGAACTTCTTCTGCTTCTCTGTTCGAAAGGCATCGGAGTAAAAGACCGTCGTACCCTCTACGGTATAACGTATGGGTCTCAGCATTATAAAAGAATCTTGGCGCTCTTCGGCGAATTGATTCCCTTTCTTTTACGTCTTCTGGCAGAATACCATACTGGACGTAGTCAATGATGGGAAAACGCCAATCTCGGGACTCAGACCCAATTTGAGTTGAATTCACCTCTTTGGCGTTCACGTTTCTATCCTCTTCTTCTTCAATCTCCGTACTGTATATGGGTACGCAGAGTTGATGCGTCCGTACTGTGACTAACAGCTCAGCTTCGGGAGGCTGTGCCAGTGATACTGCTAGTGCCGCCAGTGCGTCTGCATAAGCGTTCTGGAGACGAGGGATGTATTCAATAAAGAATTCTTCGAAAGATTCTGCCATTTTGATGGCTTCCTGGTGGTACGGGATCAGGTCTTGATTCCTGACTTCATACTCACCGCGAACTTGGTTGACTATCAATTGCGAATCTCCAAAAGCTTCGAGATATTCGACCCCCAGCTCTTTGGCGAAACTGAGTCCAATGAGAAGCGCGTTGTATTCGGCAACATTATTGGAGCACGGACTAGTCAACGAATAGACTTCTGCTGTTTGAAGTGCAAATCGTACTGGGATAGGAGGAGGGCCCATTTTGCCAAACGCCAGTTCATCGAACCCGGTTGTGTCATAAATACTCGCACGGGATTAACATTGGAGATAACATAAATTGTCTGTCCCACTAAGTAATGCCGCATCTTTTGCACTGCAAACACCAACGCGAGACATTCTTTCTCAATCATCGGATATCGAGACTCAGCGCCCACCAAAGTCCGACTTAAATAATAAACTGTCTGTTTGTGACCATTATCATCGTCTTGTGCTAACAAAGCACTTATCGAATGGTTCATCGCCTTGATGTAAATCAAGAACGGTTTACCTGATTTTGGTGCAACGAGAACAGGAGGATTTGTCAGATATGTCTTGATATCCTCGAGTGCCTTTTGGCAGGCATCGTCCCAAATAAATGACACACCCTTCTTGTTTAGTTTAGAGAAAGGTTGGCACTTCCCAGAGAGATTTGAAATAAACCGTCTGATGTAAGCTAAACGCCCTTGCAATCCTCTGAGTTCTCTCAGATTCCTCGGGGGTTGCAATTCATGTATCGCCTTCACCTTATCGGGATCGATATGTATACCCTTAGTGGTGACGACGAACCCAAGGAATTTTCCACTGGACATTCCAAGGAATGATTTAGTGGGGTTCATCTTCAATTGATGACTCCTCATGAGATCGAACATCGTCTTCAAATCCTTGATGTGATCTTCTTTGTTGCGGCTTTTCACAACCAAATCATCAACGTAGCATTCGACTGTGTTCCTGAGATGTTCTTAGAAAATCTTAGTCATCGCTCGCTGGTATGTGGCACCAGCATTCTTCAGACCGAAAGGCATCACCGTATAGCAGAAGACGCCGAGGGGTGTTCTAAACGCCGTATGCTTCTCATCTTCCGGATGCATCTTGATTTGGTTATATCCCAAAAAACCATCCATGAAGGACATCCTCTCGAATCCACATGTATTGTCGATAATGACATCTGTGATTGGGAGAGGAAAATCATCTTTTGGACATGCTTCATTCAGGTTCCTGAAGTCGATGCAGATCCTGATTTTACCATTCTTCTTCATGACGGGAACAATGTTGGCTAACCAGTCTGGATGTTTTTCCTCTCGGATAAATCCTGAATCGATCAGTTTTTTAACCTCTGCCTCAATAGCTTCCATGATCTGCGGACGAAACCGTCTTTGTTGTTGCTTGACTGGTTTGGCATCCGGCTTGATATCAAGGCGATGCATTGCCACATTGGGGTCGAGCCCTGGCATATCTTCGTAGTTCCAGGCGAAGACATCAATGTATTCTCTGATCAAGGCAATTAATTCATCCTTCTCATCTGGAGGAAGACTACCGCTGATGAATATGGGCTTTGGATTGGCCTCATCGCCCATATTAATTTGGAGTACTTCATCTTCGGTTGATGGTTCTCTCTGTTTGAACCTATCACCGTACTGCATGTTTAGGTGATGAACCCATGGGTCTTCCCACGTTGGCATTTGATCGTCATCCTCCAACGTAGATGGATCAGCTGTAGTCATGTTTGACATTAAGGTTTTGAACATTTCTCCCAAACTGGTGTCGGAATCCTCAGCTGAAGAATCTGGCAAGTACCCATCCTTAGCTTCATCCTCGTCTTCTCTTAGGAAATGATCTGGCAACGGAAGATTTTCTCCTTTACCATAAATCACTTCCTTTTGTCCCCCTACCTTGGCAGGAATAATTCGGGTTGTTCCGAAAGAATGCTGGAGACTTCTCTTCGTTACATAAGATGATCGGAGCGGCATACATAAATCTGGGTTATCATATAATCCCTTTATCGCATCATTAAGAGACAAGGAGTACTCTAAATCATGATTTATTTCAATATCAGCAAGTTGCCAGTTACAACCGCCATCTGACGATTGTTCATCGTCAAGATTGATTACAAAGGGTACAATGTCATTTAAAACAAAACCGCCATTGTAATCGAATCCGGCCTCGGAATCAGCTTCTTCTCCGCTGTCCGTGCCTTGGATCGATGGTTCCGTGTCAGATTCGTTACCATAAAGGAGAGAATCAGTGAAGTAATTCTCATACCCTTTGAATGGTTGCTTATCTGCGACCACCGTCCTGACCCTTCCATCAGTGTCGACATATTTCAGACACTGATGTAAGGTGGAGGGAACTATAACATTACTATGGATCCAAGGCCGACCCAATAGTAAATTATAGGATGTCTCAGCATCTATCACGTAACACGTGACCTCCGTCTTCAGATCGCCCATTTGGCATTTTATTCGGATCTTCCCCAAAGGCCTTGACCCGCTGGTGTTGAATCCGTAAATGACTGTGCCTGTAGACGCCAATTTGCTGACTGGAATGCCAAGGCTATGCATTAGGCGAAGCGGCATAATGCTCACAGCGGAGCCCGGATCTACTTGGATTCGGTTGACCTCGCTGGAGCCAATGTACCCGACAAAATACAAGGGCCGATCATGGTTTGAATTCTTCGTCTGCATGTCTTCTTTGGTGAAGGTGATGCACGGAATGTTCTTAGCTTCCACATTACACTGTTGAGCTAACAGTTCTATTTCCTCAGGCGCCGGTTTGATCCGAGTGAGGAATGCTTCTGAATCGGCCAAGGCCTCTTGCAATGCCTCTCGAGTTTCTTTAGACAGCCGTAGCAACTCATATAGCGTTATCCGCGCTGGAATATTAGCTAGCTGAGCCATGATGTTAAAGGCGCGTGGAGTTTTCGAACTTTCCGGTTTATCTTTTCCAATCGGACGACTGAAACGAGATTGCTTCGGATTTTGAACCTCCTCGGGCCTCTTTTCTTTATGTTTATCCACCGGCTGGGACTCGTAATCACCCCCATCTCTGTGAGAGTTTTGGCTGGTCCCCGTTTGTTCACCCCCTGCTCACTAGGTGGCGGATAATTGTAGTGATACTCATTTCCGCTCCGTGTCGCAAAAACTTCTTGTTCTTCTTCAGAGAGCGGGAAAGCTATGATTCTTTCGTCATCTTCTCCTGGGATAGCAGAGACTCCGCAGCAAGACTTTCCTTTCTCTTTGGACTTCTTCTTGGATGACGATCCAGCCCATTGTTCATCTTCAATCAGATCGGAATGAACCCAGAGGATTTCGCCGTTTGGGGCTGTATGTGGCACAAGCCCTTTTTGGCGCTGTCCATGTGGGTCATCATTCACCGTCTTCATTCCCACCTTGGTGACGCGTTTTGGCTCGAACCAAGTTGTAGGCACTGATCCAAAACTGATTGATACTGCGTTCGCCCCCACATTCTTGGCTGGTTTCGGGGTTATGACCCCTACGTCGATTAACGCCTGGATCT
This sequence comes from Asparagus officinalis, assembly GCF_001876935.1. Lineage (NCBI taxonomy): Eukaryota > Viridiplantae > Streptophyta > Magnoliopsida > Asparagales > Asparagaceae > Asparagus > Asparagus officinalis. The sequence continues at coordinate 61,718,487 of NC_033794.1, read as the reverse complement.
TGTCCTTGAGGTGGTAACATGATCTCGTGGGGTGGTGGACCGCTCTATGGTACGCGCAGTACTTTGGATCCGTTACCTTGTTGGCCCCCTCTTGATCCACGATCGCCGGCAGCTGGATTTTGTTGTTCTCCAACAAGTATTTGAAGATGCCGGGAACTTCATCATCCTTGAAGGAGTAGACTTTGGGGAACCTCGGCTCCGAAGACTTTTGTTTCTGAGGCCGTTGTTGCCAATGCGGCTGGGATTGTTGTGGCGCTCGTTGCTGTTGTTATTGCTGAGGTTGCAATTGAAAAGTTTGGTTAGCATCAACGGCATTAGCATGAGCTTTACCTTTTCCTTTTTGGTTGAAGTTCTGTTTCGGAGGATTTGTTGCCAGTTGGCTTCTCTCCGCCTTCTTTCTCCTGAGGAATCGCTCAGCTTGCTCTCCTCGGACTTTCAGATCCTTCCATGTCTTGGATGGTGCTGTGCCCATTGCTTCCAACACGTCCAGCGAAAGGTTGTTGTGGCAGGTCTGGAGGATGAATTCCTCGGTGATCGGGTCCCGGCAATTCATCGCCTTGTTCCGGAACCTTTTGACGAAGGTGTCGACTAACTCCCCGTCCTTCTGCTTCTCATCGAGCAATGATCCGATAGATATCTCGGTGTCGTCGTCGAAGAAGTTGGCCAGGAACTTGGTCTCCATGTCATCCCAGCTGTTCACGCTGCCTGGCTTGAGGCGGCGATACCAATCGAAGGCGGCTCCGCGAAGAGTGCCGACGAATGACCGCACCATCAGAGGCTCATTACCAGAGATCACCCCCAAATGCGATTTGAAGTAACCTTGCTGGTTCGTCAATGCTTGGATTTGTTGGTCATGCATTTCTCTCATCTGCTGCATGGCCATCTCCATCTCAAACTTGAAACTTTCTTTCTGCTTAGCCAAAGCGTCTTCAAGCATCTTGGCAATTTGCTCCGCACCTATCATAAGCGCCTCGCGGGGTTGTCCCTCGCTGGATACCGTATTATCTGATGCGACTGCGGAGCCGGCATCAGATTCTTCATCTTCTGAAGGGCGTCTTGTCCGAACCCTACCATAGGTTGCTCTCTCGATGGTTCCGGACTGCAGACGGGTTCTAGGCCGGGAGGCTCTCAGAATCGACTCGAAATCATCCTGTGCCGATGTCCCCTTGCTGGTCATGTTGGTGGTGACCCTTGGAAATTCTCCGTCTTCAATCATTCTTCTTCTTCGTCGAAAACGCCTAGGCCTGGGTTTTGGCGCCTCCGCACTGAGTCTTTCGAAAACTGAAACTCTTTCGGGGACCGCCTTGATGCAATTGCATTCAGACAATACAGCCCGAATGAGTTTGGAACAGGGACATTGAATTTCCTGTTCTCGGGGATTCCTCCTCCTGGTTCTATTCGTACCCCCAGCACGATAGTACAACTCGTCATTTTGACAGTCGGAGTAACCTATCGTGTGCGGGCACGACTTCTCAGGTATAACACTATCACTATCAGATGATAATGTTTCCATCTGAGGTTGGATTGCCTTCTTTGGGCTTTCAAAGGTCACCCGCCTCAAAATCGCCTCTGTGGGTGTGAATCTTCAGCGGGTTCCTGCACTTCGATGCGCAAAGTTGCGCGCTTGGATGCCACGATTTTCTCCAAATGTTGAGGGTTGCGGCGACCCCCAGCATGCTGAATTGTTTGGGACTTCTTCATTGACCCCAACCGTTCTTGAACTGGAGTTTTGCCTCGTTCTTTGGGAAGTGGACCGAGGCGCTCCAAAACTGGCTTTCTCCTTCGGGATGATTCTGCATGATCTCCCGGAGTGACCATAGGAATTAACGGCGACTTTGGTTGACTTGCCGGAGTTTGACCTAGCTTAGAAGGCTGCGATGGTTGCTTTTTGGCCTGAGTCGCCACTTCAGACTTAGGCTTCCAGACTTGGCGGGTTGGTGGTGGCTTCTTTGTCACCTCCTTTTGCAGTCTTCTACGGGCTTCTTCAGCTTTGGCCCGTACTTGCGCCGATAACGCACGGCGCTTGCGGATACGCTCCTCCAGCGTTGTACGGTTCCGTCTGACCCGGACCCACTCCATTATTGATGGCTTGGAGGAACCATTCTTCACTTGATGTTGAGGCTGTTTGCCTCGTTTGTTCTTCAGATCCGCATTGTAGCGGACCCCGTCAATGGACTCCATGGCCTTGGCGAATTGCTTCGCGAGGCGTTGACGCTGCCTCTGGCGAGCTCTCTTAGAGAGAGTCACCACGCCTTCGATGGCGGATTTGACCTGCTTAGAGGCCGATGGGACTTCACCCGACGCAACTTCGGCGTCGATCGGGGTGAGGTTGTCGTTGGTGGCTTCAACTTCTTCGCACCAATGGACTTTTCTCTTCTCCTAGAGGAGAACTTCTGGAATTTCTTGGACATACGGGGGGAGGTTGATCTAGACGAGGACACGTACTCCTCGTACTTCTGCTGGTCGAACTCATACTCGACCTCCTCCACGACCGGGATCTCGATCCGCGGCTGCGACGCTCCGATCTCGGCAGCGAGATCGGTGGCTCCCACTGTGGTCGCCAGATTGTTCGCGTGGAAAACTGCTTTCTTATTCATTGAGATAATTGTCATCTTGGGTTATAAAAGATCCGGTCTTTTTTAGATCCGGTTACAACTAAATAAAAAAAAAATAAGAAAAATTACAACTTTCCTTTTCAGAACAAATCGCGAGCTCCTGTTTTGCGGCCGCTCGCTTGTGTGGGTTCTTCGCCTGCGCCGGGGTTTATCCGTGGACCACCGCGCGATCTAGATCCGGTTGGATCTACACGATTATACGGGTATTATTCCACGAAGGGAATAATAGCCGGGGAGGATTGATTCACCAAGGAAACAATCGTCCAAGTCTCGGGATCTAAGACCAAGCTTAGATCCGGAGTGTAGCCTGCGTAGATCTGAGATCTGATCCTCTCGCCTAGGGTGGCTCGGCCTTGGCCGAGCCACCCTGAGGTGGCTCGGCCACCGAGCCACCCTAGGGTGGCTCGGCCTTGGCCGAGCCACCCCAAGGTGGCTCGGCTTTGGCCGAGCCACCCCAGGGTGGTTCGGCCTTGGCCGAGCCACTCCGGGCTTTTTTCGTCCGTCGTTCGGTTGTTCCGGTTCTTGTATCCGCTTCGTCCCTGATTTGGTGTTGCGGTTGATCGATTCGTTGACTTGATTCCTGATCTGGAAGTCTGGATCCCGATTAGGCAGTAAATCGGTTTTGGTGTCTGAGTTCGAATCCGTTATACGTTTGGATGACTCGTTGACTCTCTGGACCGTTGGTTTGATTCCGCACGCGAGTGGATTCATTCCGTCGTTCACGTGCGGTTCGTCAGCTTCGTAGCCTTGTTAATCCGCTTCGTTGCGTGTCACTTGGCTTCGGTGTTGTGGACTGACGTTTGTGCTTAGATACGCCGCCCGATGGCTCATTAGTTCGTGTTGAGCCGTGTTAAGGGACCTATAAGCAATTTTATATGCCTACAATTTCCTTTTCCAAAATAATTTCTTTTAAAATTATCATAATTTTCCTCAAATGATTGCGTTCTCAAATAAATTCTCTTTAATTAATATAATTATCCAGAAATGATTCTGCTACCGAAATAAATTCTTTTAATTTGTATAATTATTCTAAAATAATCTTTTCTCAAAATAGTTGAACAATTTAAAATAACCCGTTTTTTTCAAAATAAATTATTTTAAATCATCTATTTTAATAATTATTCAAAACCAACTCATTTTTCAAA
>NC_033794.1:61697050-61713727 GCF_001876935.1 Asparagus officinalis | reverse complement strand
CACACGTGTGGTGAGCCTCGAGGGTGCTCCGCATATATGTTTGCCCGTTTTCAAGTATTTTCAACATATACAGCACCCGTATTCATACTCCAATGGGTATACGAGTTTAAACTGTTTCCCACCCTCGACGGGAAGTTCCTGGAGAATATCGTATACAATATTCTTAAGGATAACCCGGCGACCTCCGATAAGTATATGAGGCTAAACTAACTTTCAGAACTCCCAAGAGTATACGAGTATAAACTGGTCCTCTCTGCTTCAAATGCATGACTTTTGGTCAACGTCTGTCAAGGTGTCGCCAGATGGGAATTCCCCAACAACGAGGGTCAACTCAACGTTAAATCAGCGACGCCGTTTAGTTTCAAGATTTCAACAGCGGTCAGACGATAAACGCAGAGCCGTAAAAACTTCATCTATTCGACAGAACTCTGAATAGATTGAGGGCTGAAGGAGTCAAGAAATGAAACCCATGACAGGTCCTTCTGCAAATATAGCCTATCATATCCAAAGTATTTCAGGCTCCTCTATAAAAGAAACGAGACTGAAACACTTTGGAGGGGGTATCTGTAGGCGTTAAAAATTGCCCATAGGTCCTCAAACACAGTGCAAGACAAGGAAAAGACGATAAACGTTATTATCCAAGTCAAAGGAATTCATCCAAAATCAGCAAGGCGACGAAGCGTACGCAAAACAAGGAAGCTGGAAGAATAACGAAGCTTGAACAGTGCCGAGTCACCAAATGGTGACTCGCACAGTTCCGAGTCACCAAGAGCTGACTCGCACAGTTCCGAGTCACCAAGAGCTGACTCGCACAGTTCCGAGTCACCAAGAGCTGACTCGCACAGTTCCGAGTCACCAAGAGCTGACTCACACAGTTCCGTGTCACCAAGAGCTGACTCGCACAGTTCCGAGTCACCAAGAGCTGACTCGCACATTTCCGAGTCACCAGGACTCTTGTTGGATACAAAACCTCCCCAAACACGGATTTCAATGATTTTTAAGGATTCTTTCGTCCCAAAACCTCTCCAACTGCTCTGAGGTTATCCATAAACACGTTTAGACAGTTATAAACCGCAGATAACGTTTAAACATCAATTCCTACTAGGAGACACATCTCAAAAAGCCTATAAATAGAAGCCTAAGGTCTTCTTTCAAGGGGATCGGAGATCTGAGATTAAGAAGGCGAGGTGCTGTCAAATTGACCAGTCAACCACGAATTTCAGAGGAGAATCATCAGAGCTTGGCGAACACTTTCATAAAGAAAGCCCCTTCGAAAGGTTTGTGATTCTTTTCCCTTCTTTCCTCCGGATTAAACTTGGTTTTAATCTCGAGAAGAGCCACAATCTCGCTTGGTCGTGATTGTCGCTTCCGTAATTGTTTCCCTCGTGAAACAAGAGCGTAATTATATTGTCGATCGGCTTTGGTCTGCGGTGGTCCACGGACTAACGCGTCCCCGGCACAGGCAAAGATCCCACGCAAAGCAGCGGGAGATAAACTACTGCTGCGTTTTGTTTGATAAAGTTGTAATCTTTATTTTTCGTTGTAAGAAGATCTTATAAAAGATCAACTCTCTTTTCAGTTTGAACTTGTAATCGATAAACGGTGTAACAGGTTTGAAAACAATGGAAAAGGCAACTTTTGACACAAACAAACTGGCGACCACAGTGGGAGCCGACAGCTTTTCTGCAAAAGCTGTAGTGTCGCAACCAAAGATCGTCATACCGATCAACGAGGAGGTCGAGTACGAGTTCGACCAAGCAAAATATGAAGAGTACTTATCCTCCTCTTCCCGATCATCCTCCCCTCGTAGGAATAGGAGAAACTCCACAAGGAAAGGTCGAGGACATTTGGATTTGAAGGTTCAAAATCAAGAACCTCATCCCACAGCGGTTCAAAAGACTCCTTGTGAAGCTGAAGCTACCAAGGCCGAGCCGACTTTATCCAAGAGGGCGCGTCAAAGACGGCGTCAACGCCTAGCACGCCAATTGGCCAAGGCCTCCGAGCCGGTGGATGGAATCCGCTATGAAGCGGATCTGAAGTCTAGAGGACGCCAACAGGCACAGCAGCGACTTAGCGATTGGTCTAAACCAACGACAAATGAATGGGTCCCCGTTAAGAGGACACGTTCCACTCTTAAAGAACGAACCAAGAAGCGCCACGCTTTACTTGCACACGCAAGAATCCTGGTACAAGAGGCCGAGAAACTACAAACAAGTACTGCAGACTTTAAACTGATGAAACCACGTCAAATGCTCGGCTAAGGCCGAGCCGCCAAACGCTGGCTCGGCCAAGGCCGAGCCACCAATTGCTGACCCGCGTAACCACCGAGCTGGTTTATCTCCGTCTGCAGAAATTTCGCCTCCTGCGACCAGCTTCAAGTCTCTGACAGCTCCTGCTTCCGAGTCGCCAAACGCTGGCTCGGCCAAGGCCGAGCCACCAATTGCTGACCCGCGTAACCACCGAGCTGGTTTATCTCCGTCTGCAGAAATTTCGCCTCCTGCGACCAGCTTCAAGTCTCCGACAGCTCCTGCTTTTGTTTCAATGACTTCCTCACCTCCTGTAAAACCCCACGGCGGCGTGGACTCATCCCGAGTTAAAATGAGCATTATGGATCGTCTCGGCCCTTTGCATAAAAATAAACCCCGCATGATTTGTCAGAATGGGGGTCGGGAGCGAGTCTCCAGTAACTCAAAAATCCCTCATACAGAGAAAGTACCAGTAACCGCTCGCCTTGGGCTACGGGTAGAAGTTCGAGATTCTGTTGAACCCTCACGCGCGCGAAGGCGAGTTTTCAAACGAGCGACTCTTGAAAATAATGACGGAGCGATATATCCTCAAAGAGAGTTTTATTCATCAGAAGAAGACGATGTTAGAATAAGAGGGTTATGCCAACACAAGATAGGTGGCTCCGATAATAATATCGATGAGCTGTACTATCAGACTGGGGGTATGAGTAAATCTCGGAAGAGAAACTCCCGAGAAAGGGATTCTCGTTGTCCTTGTACTAAACTCATCAAGGCAGTATTAGCAGAATGTAGCTGTTCCAAGACTGCCTCGCAAAGGATTTCAGTGTTTGAAAGACTTTCTACAGAAACGGAGAGAAATAAATCAAGACGTTTTCGTAAAAGAAAGCCACCCGTTCAGGAACGTGAACTTTCGGAATTCACGATTAATATGGCAGAAAAAGGAAAGTCCACGCGGCGCTACAACCCTGAGCCCTTTTCACAAATGTCCAAACATTTAACTCGGCTGCAAACCGGGGCTATAAGGCCTAGAGATTACAATTACAACAGAATCCAGAGAGGACAGTCCTCAGACGAAGGAGCGTCGGATGCTAACTCAGCGATCGCTTCAGATGCTACTGTATCTAGTACAGGACAGTCTCGAGAGTCGTTCATGATCACCACAGAACAGATGGCTCAACTTCTTCAAGAAGCTTTGGCAAAGCAAAAGGAGGATTTTAAAATTGAAATGGAGATGGCTGTACAACGTGTTAAAGATTTACACGCACAACAACTCCAACAGCTGACAAACCAGCGCGGTGAATCTAGTCGTCGTCCGACCGCTAATCAGATAGATAGCGACTCAGAGGTAGAAGAAAATCTTAACATGGAGACTCCCCGCGAGAACAGGAATACGGAAGACGTTCTTAACGCTGGGGGTAGTATCAATATCCATCCTCAAAATCGCCAGAAGAAAGAGCTAGGCGAAGATCTTAAGATGAAAGACTTGGAAAGCAAAATCAATACTTTGATGTCTGCCCAAGAAGTAAAAAAGACTGGCATTCTGTGTCCCTACCCGAGGGAGTGGGACTTCATTCCATACCCACTGAAGTTCAATTTGATCAACTTCACTACATTCGATGGAAGGGGCTCCCCTACCCAACACTTGATTTATTTCATGTCTCACCTGGGGATCATTTCAGGTAACGAACCTCTAATGGTACGATCGTTCGTAGGAACCCTTCGTGCGGCTGCGTTTGATTGGTATCGCTGGCTCAAACCGGGAAGTATCACTACATGGGACGATATGGAAAGCATGTTTCTCGCTAATTTCTTCGACGATGACACGGAGGTGTCAATCGGGACGCTCTTTGAAGAAAAGCAGAAAGATGGAGAACTCGTGGAAAACTTTGTTAAACGCTTCCGGAACAAGGCAATGAACTGCCGAGATCCGGTCACGGAGGAGTTCATACTCCAGACGTGCCATAATAATCTTTCCATAGATGTATTAGAAGCTATGGGTACCGCACCATCCAAGACATGGAAGGAATTGAAGGTACGAGGGGAGCAAGCTGAGCGATTCCTCCGAAGGAAGAAAGCCGAGAGGGGTCAATCAACAACTAAGCCTCCGAATTCTAACTTTGCCTCTCGTGGCAAAGGCAAATCACCTGCAACAGCTGTTGACGCTAACCAGACGTCGCAAAAGCAACTCCGAAAACAGCAAAAGACTTCGGGTCCGAGACTCCAAAAAGAGTACTCTTTCAAGGACGAAGACGTTCCAGCCATCTTCGAATCCCTCCTTGGAAGCAACAAGATCAAGCTACCACCTATCACAAATCAGGAGGAAGATGACAACACTACAGACCCGAAGTACTGTGCATACCACAGGAAGGTCGTTCATCCCACTAAGGATTTCTTTGCTCTCAAGAATAGCATTCAGACCTTGATTGAAGCCGGCGTCATATCGCTCAGATAAGCCAAATAAGAACGAAAAAACTCCAAAGAGTATACGAGTATAAACTGTTTCTCAATCCTCCAACAGGTGCAAGAGGTTAAACTGCTCCCTGCATCCTCCAACAGGTGCAAGAGGTTAAACTGCTCCCTGCATCCTCCAACAGGTGCAAGAGGTTAAACTGCTCCCTGCATACTCCAATAGGTATATGAGTCTAAACTGTTTCCCCACTTTTGACGGGAAGTTCCTGGAGAATATTAAGCTAATATTCTTAAGGATAACCCGGTTAAGTAACTGATAATAATGTCCGAACCAGTTCCGCAGAGGAAACTGGGGGTGGACGATTTATGTAACGGGAAGTTCCCAAAACCACAGCAATGTAATGAATAAGAACTCCCATTCAAATTCTCACCGTGTCTGTGCACTCAACACTCTCTCTGTTAGAGTCTGGACGTAAAGTTCCCAATTGGTCAAACCTTCATACAGTTAGGACCAAAACCAAAATCTCCTCTCGATTCCTTCAATGAACGAGAGGCACACAAATCGAGCGAAAGTCTAAGGGAGTTTATTCCCTTAGCACAACGTTACATGCGGAACGGATTCCGATAATCCGCATGCTAGCCCGACTCAAACGGTAGTCGGTAAAGGCTAATCAAACCCGTTGAAGGCTGGGGGTTAGCCAAAAATCCTAAAGTCAACACCTAACACGTGTCGCCGGGTAGCCTATTCCCGTAACAATGGCGAAGTCTATGTATTCGACATCATAGCACGAAGTCTAAGGGAGTTCATTCCCTTAGCACAACGTTACATGCGGAACGGCTTTAGACAATCCGCATGCTAGCCCGACTCAAACGGTAGTCGGTAAAGGCTAATCAAAATCCGTTGAAGGCTGGGGGTTAGCCAAAAATCCTAAAGTCAACACCTAACACGTGTCGCCGGGTAGCCTATTCCCGTAACAAATGGTAAAGCCTATGTATTCGACATCATAGCACAAAGTCTTAGAGAATTCACTCTCTTAGCACAACGTTACATGCGGAACGGATTTCGTCAATCCGCATGCTAGCCCGACTCAAACGGTAGTCGGTAAAGGCTAATCAAATCCGTTGAAGGCTGGGGGTTAGCCAAAAATCCTAAAGTCAACACCTAACACGTGTTGCCGGGTAGCTTATTCCCGTAACAATGGCGAAGTCTACGTATTCGAAGTCGTAGCATCAAGTCTAAGGGAGATCATTCCTTTAGCACAACGTTACATGCGGAACGGATTTTAGACAATCCGCATGCTAGCCTGACTCAAACGGTAGTCGGTAAAGGCTAATCAAATCCGTTGAAGGCTGGGGGTTAGCCAAAATCCTAAATTCTAAAGTCAGCGCCTAACACGCGTCGCCGGGTGGTCTATTCCCGTGAGAAAGACGAAGTCTACGTATTCAATATCGTAGCACTAAGAGCGTTAACTCTCTTAGCACAACGTCACATGCGGAACGGATTTAGACAATCTGCGTGCTAGCCCGACTCAAACGGTGGTCGGTAAAGGCTCATCAAACCCGTTGATGGCTGAGGGTTTGCCAAAAATCCTATAAATACGAGAGTCACTGACGCATCAGCTTCGTTAGTTGGTCTCGTGACTTGAGCATCCGACGACATTTGAAACCTTAGGCTCCGCATATATGTTTGCCCGTTTTCAAGTATTTTCAACATATACAGCACCCGTATTCATACTCCAATGGGTATACGAGTTTAAACTGTTTCCCACCCTCGACGGGAAGTTCCTGGAGAATATCGTATACAATATTCTTAAGGATAACCCGGCGACCTCCGATAAGTATATGAGGCTAAACTAACTTTCAGAACTCCCAAGAGTATACGAGTATAAACTGGTCCTCTCTGCTTCAAATGCATGACTTTTGGTCAACGCCTGTCAAGGTGTCGCCAGATGGGAATTCCCCAACAACGAGGGTCAACTCAATGTTAAATCAGCGACGTCGTTTAGTTTCAAGATTTCAACAGCGGTCAGACGATAAACGCAGAGCCGTAAAAAACTTCATCTATTCGACAGAACTCTGAATAGATTGAGGGCTGAAGGAGTCAAGAAATGAAACCCATGACAGGTCCTTCTGCAAATATAGCCTATCATATCCAAAGTATTTCAGGCTCTTCTATAAAAGAAACGAGACTGAAATACTTTGGAGGGGGTATCTATAGGCGTTAAAAATGCCCATAGGTCCTCAAACACAGTGCAAGACAAGGAAAAAACGATAAACATTATTATCCAAGTCAAAGGAATTCATCCAAAATCAGCAAGGCGACGAAGCGTACGCAAAACAAAGAAGCTGGAAGAATCATGAAACATTGCTTAGAAGCTTGAACAGTTCCGAGTCACCAAATGCTGACTCGCACAGTTCCGAGTCACCAAATGCTGACTCGCACAGTTCCGAGTCACCAAATACTGACTCACACAGTTCCGAGTCACCAAATGCTGACTCGCATAGTTCCGAGTCACTAGAAGCTGACTCGCACAGTCCCGAGTCATCAGGACTCTTGTTGGATATAAAACCTCCCCAAACACGGATTTCAATGATTTTTAAGGATTCTTTCGTCCCAAAACCTCTCCAACTGCTCTGAGGTTATCCATAAACACGTTTAGACAGTTATAAACCGCAGATAACGTTTAAACATCAATTCCTACTAGGAGACACATCTCAAAAAGCCTATAAATAGAAGCCTAAGGTCTTCTTTCAAGGGGATCGGAGATCTGAGATTAAGAAGGCGAGGTACTGTCAAATTGACCAGTCAACCACGAATTTCAGAGGAGAATCATCAGAGCTTGGCGAAGACTTTCATAAAGAAAGCTCCTTCGAAAGGTTTGTGATTCTTTTCCCTTCTCTCTTCCGGATTAAACTTGGTTTTAATCTCGAGAAGAGCCACAATCTCGCTTGGTCGTGATTGTCGGTTCCGTAATTGTTTCCCTCGTGAAACAAGAGCGTAATTATATTGTCGATCTGCGGTGGTCCACGGATTAACCCCGACACAGGCAAAGATCCCACGTAAAGCAGCGGGAGATAAACTACTGCTGCGTTTTGTTTGATAAAGTTGTAATCTTTATTTTTCGTTGTGAGAAGATCTTATAAAAAGATCAACTCTCTTTTCAGTTTGAACTTGTAATCGATAAACGGTAAAACAGGTTTGAAAGCAATGGAAAAGGCAACTTTTGACACAAACAAACTGATGAGCTTCTGATTATCTTGAGATGTTAACTTGATTATGCATAATGTTAGACACTTGTTTGTTATTGATTGGAGATTATTTTTTATCACTAAAATAGCTATAACACTAGGAATTATGTAATAGTGCTATGCATTGATGCGTAGAGTTCTCCTCTGAGTTTAGGGAACAAATAGATCTTTTAGGATATTCTATATGCTTTCACTACGAGTAAGGAATCATCTCTCGGTAGCTAGATTTATGGGATTCTAGTTGGTTTTCCTTTTGTGGGTAACTTACTTAGATTTGTTTCAAATTTTCTTTGGTTATATAAGCGAAGCTAATCGTTTAGTTAATTTTAGAATGTGACTTATTACTAGATAACCAGATTATCTTCTATTTTATATTTTTCTATAAATTAAGATTTGATCTCATTTATAGTATAGTAGACTAAGTCACGTGAGAGGATACATGAAGGCTCACTAGGGGCAGCCTCCTTGGTATATGTACTAGGCTATTTGTCCTTCTATGAGTATGTTCTCGTGGGTGAAATCACTAGAAAATTATTTAGCAAGGCTATGAGCACCTTAATTGCAATTTGTTCACTCTGATATATGCAAATTGATGCTTATAAAGGTACAAAATGGAGCACATTAATTCCTTATATTTATAGACTATCACTCTAATTACGATCATGTGTATCTAATTTCTCACCTAATTGAGTGTTTGAATTTATTTTAGGCGCTAAATTAGTATGATGGGTTATTTGTTAAGAAAATTCATTAGGGTTTTGTACACTAATTGTGAGAGAGTATCTATCTTGAAAATTCAGGAACTATGTTAAGATAAAGGAAAGTCATACAATTGACGATATCCTATATTCTACTATAAAGTAGTATTGGAAAAACAAGGAATATAAGTCTCCTAGATATGATTCAGAATGGCTATCCATTAGGTTTTAGGGAGATATGCTATTGATTAGTAACATATTTTCTGAACCGTGTACCGTTGAGATCGGTACAATCAATACCCTATTGGTCATGGATGACCGAGCGCCGGTGTTGGATCACTATGTCATGAGGGAATGTTTCTTTCATACACTACTTTTCAATTAGATGAGAATTTAAGACCCTAGAATATTGAAGTGCATTTTCATACACTATTTTAGACACTCTATGGGTTATGGTTACATATGAGCAATACGATGAGAGTGTGATAAAAAAAGTTGTGGTATATTGAGTTCCAAGGAGGTTTTCTTGTACAAAGAAGAAATACGTCGAGATTTGGGTTAATAAGAGATCGAGGAGACTGTCGAGAATCCACCAATGGAGGAGGAATTGGTTCCTCTACTAATTAGGGAAAGTGGGAGCAAGATATTTTTTAGATGACTTGGAGCCATCTATAGAATCTTAATTGCTTCAAAGAATGTTCACTAGATAAGTACCCAAAAGATATATGAGATTTATGAGGAAATATTCATGGTAGCACCACATATTGATACAGGGCCTAAGTCATTTGAGGACACTATTTCTAGGTCTGCAGCGAAAGGCGATGAGGGGCTTGAGTTCATGAGGAAGAATCGAGTATGGGACTTGGTGAATCTTCCAAATGAATGCACTAGACCACTAAAAACAAATAATTTTTTTAGGTCAATCAAGACAGGATGTTCCAGTGATGCAGGGCATACTTGATAGCGAAATAGTACACCCAAGCAATAGGGTGAACTTTTAAAAGATATGCTTTCTCTGGTGGTAAGAATCGACTCTATTCACATGATATTGACTTTTATAGCACAAATAGATCGTGAACTAGTCCAGATGGACATCAACACAGCTTTTAGCTTTATAGAACTAGAAAAAGATGATCTATATGGATTGACCTATGTTTCATAGCTAAGCAACTTGAGCACAAAGTGTACAAGTTAAAAGATCCTACCTGTGGCTTGAAATATTTTTTTCTGCCGAGGTAGAAAGTGTTACTATTGTTCTAACTAAGGACAAGTAGTCTCCACAGGACAAACAGATTTACTCTTGTAATTCAAAAGGTATGAATGCTTTATACTACTCTCTTATTGATGAATGGTTTATTTGTGTCTCTAATTTTACTACTGCTGAGGAAATTTGAAAGACACTAGAAGTTACTCATGAAGGAACTTCGCAGATAAAGGAGTCTAAGTTTATAATGTCGGTAAGCAAGTACGAAAACTTCAAGATGAAGGCCTTGGAGAGCTTTTATATTTTCTCTAAACTTTTCCCATTGCTTCCAGACTAAGGAGGGTTCCACCAAGCTTCAATCAGTTTTCGGTGTAGTATCCTGGTTGAAAGATCGTACATGCGATATTCCTCCAGTGCTCATCATCAATTCATAATGTTCTCTTGCTCTGGTGGTGATGGGTCCTAAAATCATCTCTTCTTCAAATCTCTCCTACAATTCTGTTTCTTTGAAAACCAAATGAGGGAGATCTAATAATGTAAAATCCTTTATAATCATTTTCCCATTATTGTAGTGAAGGCTTCAAAGAACTCTATTGCAGCTAGTTCCCTTTCTTTGTCGAGATCATAATCTTTCTCATTAAAAGGGATATGTTTAAAATGTGGTTCCCTTACTAGTGGATCTAGTCTCCATAGCTGGTAGAAAGGATAGTGTTCTGTCAAATTTTGTTCTTCCATACTGACCATATGGTGAACTCAAATACCCTCTGGAATTTTCTCATTTCCTTCAGTGCTTGACTGCAGATTTTAGGAATAAACGATTTGTATTCTTCGAGCCTAGTTTTGTCTAGATATATTTTATGCACTATACCCTTCTGAATATGTTCTTTGTGTAAAAGTATAAGTTCAAAACTTACTAGAACCCTTGGTCTTTCATATTGATTTAATATAATTTGAGAAGATATTTTCACCAATGAACTTATGCCGTCATTTTTAACTGTTCAAAGTAAGAAAGCATTGGCTGATCATTAATCAGGATGCGTTGATAACTATCAAACATATCCTTTAATGTTCTTTGAGTTTGATATTTAGAAATATCAAACTTAAAGTAATTTATTAGTTCGACGAAGTCATCAACTTTAGATACTGCTAGGTCTTTAATTTCTACTTCTTCTAATTTTTTTTTTAGGTTTCAAGAAGTGGAACTCAAAGAATCCCACAACTATTTTTTCTGACCTTTCATTACCCCTGACATAGTTAGGGTTAATTTGCTCATTAGGTTTTTCATAATGTTTCTACATCGATGGTACCCCTTTCAAGGTCTTGTATTCGTCAATTCTTATCCTTGATTACTTTTTCTAATGCGGATAAATATGAATTAGTGTCTGGGATAGAAACTAGCATGTTGTAGTTTCTTCCAGAGATTGTTTATAGCATTGTAGTCTTCTTCTGGTAAACTGGTGTTATACCAGTTTTTTACTACAATTTCTTTTAGCTGTAGAGACTTTTTTCAATGTCCTTGAGGAACATTGGGCTTCTTGTTTTGAGCAGTTTTGTCATCTGCTTCGATTTTTGTTTTTCCATTTATAGGAATAATTTCATCCTTGGTTGCCTCTTTGTCGAGGTTCTCTTTGATGTTTGATGCACCTGATACAATATAGACATTTCTAAATGTTGTCAGGTGTCGTAATAATTTTTATGATTTCAACTAGTTCGTGAGTATATCATTTTCTGCTAGCCGGGTCATCAAAATTTATGATGGAGCCTAAAGATTTCATTGCTTCATCATAATATTTGATGCCTAAAGAAAAATTCTGATCAAAGAAGAAGATGGAGTCAAGTTCGATTTCTAAAGATGTGAATCATCAATCTGTGCTTAAAGTAAAATGATTCAAGTATTTTTTTTAAATCAAAGAACGAATAGAAATATCTTCAGAAAAGATGGAATCAATTCACTAAATAGGTAAACAATACTTCCTCCAGTGATTTTGAAACTGAACATATCTCTTATCGTTGTAGGTTATTAGGTCACTACAACTGATGCCCTATAAACAGAAAGGAAAAGAAGATGGAGGATAAGAGTCTCAAAGTCACAACCTAGAATTTGACAAATGAGGGTGAAACTAAAGTTGAGTCAAGTGGAGACGACAAACAGATGCACAAGTGTCTCAGGGAAGAAACACATTGACTTTAGATTCAGATCTAGGTAACTCGAGCGGCTCTGATGGTGAGATTTCGGATGAAGGTATATCCTTCTCATGATGTTTTATTATAAGTATAAGGAGATGCTAATTTATTTGAAAAAATATAGCTCAAAAATATGAAGAGCCTAAAAAGATGAACACAATTTTGAAGAAAGAAAATAAGCTTTTGTCAAAGAAAGTGGAGTTTTCTTCTTCAAATTTAGATTCAGATAATTAATCTCCTGATATCACCTCTTTCATATGTACACAATGCTCTGAGCTACAACATAAAATCTCTTATTTATGTAAGCAGCTTGAAAAAAATCAATGTGAAAAGGAAAAACTTTTTGCGAATGTAAATGAGTTATTTTGTGAGTTATTTTTTGAACAAATAAAATCTAAAACTCGATGTACTATTATTATTTCTAAAAATGAATAACTAAAGTCCAAAAATAGTGATTTGGAAAATGCCATGAATAATTTTTCATTAGGCACAAAAGGTCTTAACATGATTCTTTCCAATCAACAAATTGCAAAAGCTAAAATTGGACTTGGTTATTTATATTTTAGAAAATATAAAAAGTTTCAATATTTTTATATAAAAGGTAATAAGAATGTTTTGATTCTATTCCTAATGGAACTTATTATGTTATATGCTCATTATGTTGAAAAACTGGATATGTTTCTATGAGCTTTCATATGAGATATAAGATCAAAACAGTAAAATAGATTTACGTATCGAAAAGTTTTATTGCTAACCAACATTGATCTATATGGATACTAGTCACAATTATCTGCCTTTCTGTAGGTTTGAAGGTCGACTGAGGATTGAGGCAACACAAAGTGATTGCTTGCAGGTTCAGATTATCAAAATCCAATCATTGGTCTGCATAGATATGAGGAGATATTAATTTTCTATATATTTTATGTAATATTCTCATAAGAGTAAGTTTCATGTATATTATATAATCCTTACTTGTTGTATGTATATTTTTGGTGATGCATGAGATACTCTGGCATGTACTAACTTATTTGCTTTCATTGCTTATCAGTTTAGCTAGCACCATTATGCATGCTCACCTGACTTGTTGCATGTAGATAATATTTTAAAGACATTATTTGTTTTTTTTCTTGTTTTTCGGGTTATGTTTATTTACTGAAAACAAAATAAAAATGTCTCTTTTTTTCTTTCTTATAAAAATAAATAAAAACTTTTTTTCTCATTTTTTATAAAAAAACACTTGGACATGCCTGTGCATATGCTCTTACAACATATATTATAATAAGGTTATCTGTTTGTATATAGAAATGAGTTTATCATATTGATTTATATATTTTATACATTTATATATGCTATATGTGCACATAAAGTTATACATATATGATTGATAAACACGATGGTTCGCGATATGTTTCATATTGCTTTTCACATCTTAATATTATTTGATCATGTTTAGTATTGTGAAAATAAGAATAAATATTTTTATGTGTTGTTCATGAAGTGTTTTTAGATATATCAAAAAGTTTGAGCTCAATCTATACATGAATACAACACCAAAATTTCTATGCATGTATAAAGTGTATATGTGCAATAAAATATCAATCAAAAAGAGTGTATTTGTGAAAAAGATAATCAAAGACCCACACTCCATAAATCTAAGAAAAAATTGAGTGTATTCATTAAAAGATGGTCAAAGATCCACACTCGTGGATATGATTGTGCAATATCTCAAGGGTATCCATCCTATGCTAAATATTTCCCATATCTAGAGATGGTGCATATTATCGTTTTTCATCTTAAAAAATTTCTACATAGTTGAAGTGATAGATCGAGATTTTGGACCTTTTCTAAAGATTAATATAATTTAAGTTGTGTAACAAAAGAAGAAGCTCAAAGTAGATAATTGCTTTATTTTGAATTGAATATATATTTCACCATATTTTATATTTTATATTTCAAATTTTGAGTTTTGTTATTATCAAAAGGATGAGATTGCTAGAATGACGTTCGTACAAAACATTTTGCATACCATATCTCTCGTTTGATTAATAACAAACTCTCATTTACTATTGATATATTTGTGAGATGATATATTTTAGGTATAAACATGTACGAATAAGTTGCGGTTCAAAATGATGCAAACATCAACATGAATTTTGATTTCAGCCTTTGAACCACCGATGGTCAATATGACTCATCGATGGTCAAGCAACTCATCGATGGACTAGAGGAAACAATTGGAGAAAACAAAAACTAGAATTTGGACAATCGATGGACTACAATCGACCATCGATGATCAATAGGCCCATCGATGGACTACAATCGACAATTGTATAAATCTAAAAACTAGAATTTGCACAATCGATGTACTACAATCGACAATTGTATAAATCTAAAAACTAGAATTTGCACAATCGATGTACTACAATCAACAATCGATGATCTTCAATGAGCCATTGATGGTCGTGACGCATCATCAATGGTTATGAAGCATTTTGGCCAGCTTTCAAGATTTAAATTTAATCGTTCTTTGAACCTTTTAATCTCTTATTTACACTCAGATTTGGGTATCTCTTTCTTGTCCTATCAAAGCCTATTTAAAGGGAGTTGGAGATCATATTTGAAAAGAACAATACAATAAAGAAGAGAGAGAGAGAGAGAGAGAGAGAGAGAGAGAGAGAGAGGCAATAGCATAAAAAATGAGAAATCTTTTTCCAGGGTTTGAGAGAGAGAGAGAGAGAGAGAGAGAGAGATGATCTAAACACGAGAGTCTTTTTCAACTTCTTCTTGGCGCGCTTTTCATCGGAGTTTGATTCAACAAGAAGGAGTGTCCTACGCTTACATCGCTACATTGCTTCTTCACATATTTTCATCTTCATCGATTTGAAAAATGGTTTGATAAAGGTCTATGAGTTTGTTCTTTTTGTTCTTTATTTGTTTTAGGTTGATTAAAATTTGAACTTGTAAGTTTAACGGCATACTCAAGCTAAGGTAATTGAGGGATAGCATACTCAAACCAAAGTAATTGAGAGATCGGATATCTAGGGCTAGGTTTCTTCTGGTTATTATGAAGAGTAAGGTTAGATAACTGGTTTCAGATAGATATCAGGGTGCAGTCTTTAAAGCCTATCAAATCGGGTTATAATTTAGGAGAACTTTAGTCGAGGGATGGATCCCTACCTCCTCACTGTGTGAGCTCTTATAGACGACCACCAGTAATGGAGTGTAGTCACTATTTCCTTAGAGACATTGGGCTATTTAGGAAGGCTATTATGAGCGTTCGCTACTTTGGCTGTTGTTTCCTGCTGCAGTGAGACAATACTGCTCTTACGAGGTAGTGTCAGAAATGCGGGTGCTTAATATGCTCAACTGTTCTGGGCCAGAGGATAAGATCTCACACAGTGAGGAGGGAGGGATCCATCCCTCGACCTCCTTATATCCGATCCAAGCACATGTCATATGGTAACGTGCTATGGTATTTATTCTCTCTCCCTGAGAGCATACATTGTTAAATAAATACCATATAGACCTAAATTTCATTACCTCATAATCAACTTATTTGTCCATATCGCCTTGCGATATGCCTGTGATCTCCCGATAAGCCCACATCTCGTGCGCCAACTCAGACCCTTAGTCTGGCTAATAGTAAACAGATAAAATGGACATGAGGTTTCGACTTGATCGCTTCAACATATAAGTACACATCAACACCATTCTGACCTAGTCAGGACGACTAAAAAAGTTCTCTAGTGATGGAGTGTAGTCACTATTTCCTTAGAGACACTGAGCTATTTAGGAAGGCTGTTATGAGCGTTCGCTACTTTGGCTGTTGTTTCCTGCTGTAGTGAGACAATATTGCTCATACGGGGTAGTGTCAGAAATACGGGTGCTTAATACGCTCAACTATTCTGGGCCAGAGGAAGATCGATTGACATGTCTCCTGATTGCATCACATGCGCTACTCTTATTTATGCCTAAGGCAATGTTTTAAGAGTGTGATGAATCGAGGGTAGACCCTGGTGTTCATGTACTCTTCTGGCTGCAAGGCTACCCAGGTGTTCAAGTACTTGAGCAGATATGGTTGATCAAATATGGGGTAAGAGATATCGCATACTTACACTTTTGTTTGTGTGTTTTTATTGCTTTAGGTAGATCCTTGTGTCGGTCCTAACGAATCTGGCTGCAAGGCTACCCGCTTTTAGGTTCTTTACGATCAATGTCTCACTAACAACGTTTGGATATGGATTTGAAAAGGAAGGAGATTCGCATGGAGACTTTGACTCGGGGAGCAACGAATGACACCCACTCATTTGTGTGAGTGGGAGTTTATTGGTTGTTATTCTGAGATAGACACCCAAATAAATGGGTGGATAATATCTTATCTTAGAGATGAGATATTTATAATCCTAATGAGTCTAAGATTCTATCTCTAAGCCCTTTATATATTCTCAAACAAATGGAAGGGTTCCTGACGAACAGGCGATTCTCTTTCCAGACGATTCTCGGCATCAAGAGCAAACAAAGGAATTCTTTTAGGCTGATCTATTTGACACCTGCTTCATCTTCAAGTACTATGCATGCTTCCCTTGCAGAACAATCGAATGAATTTTCATTGTACCACTACTAGTGGGCTGGAAGTTCCTCTTCAGCTCTAGGGATTCCTAAACTTTTTTGCTTGATATCATGGGGA
>NC_033794.1:61686579-61696312 GCF_001876935.1 Asparagus officinalis | reverse complement strand
TTCAGTACTACAGCAGGCTTCCTTGGAAACAAAAAAAATTGTATCACTAACTAGGGCCTGGAAGTTCCTCTTCAGCTCTAAGGGGATCCTAAACTTTTTGGCTTGATATCATGGGAGTCGCTATATGGACCCGCTCTCTGGAGATGAAGAAGCGCTGGCAATGTGAGCATGTGAGCGCATAGAACACTGACACTGAAGCAGCGCTCTATTCGCGAATACAACAGCTTGAGACAGACCTATCCAAATATAGGGTTTTCATGATGAAAAAAAATGAGAGAAAAGGTCGTAAACCTTCAAAAGTCATCATCTCCTTCTCCAATCAAGTTGGTACTTTATACGATAGTTGTAGGGTAATATGTGGGGGCTTCTCGCCGTATCGGTGTGGTCCCCCTCCGACCATTGTTCGAAGATCAATAGTAGATGCGTGGCGATCCTTCTAAAAGATCCGGGAAAGGTAACCTCTAAACAAGAGCAATTTTTATGCATGACAAAAAGCAAAAACTCCTAATTAATGTTTTATAATGTTTCTAGAGTTACTAAATATCAAATGATGTACACATCTCTTGGTCGCGATACTAGTGATACATAGATCCCTAGCTTTCTTATATTCACACTTAATATTGTTTAAGGTTAAATTAAAGATTATCTCCATGCTAATGATACTTAGATCCTTCTCTAATCATTTCCAACAGTGACATGACTTGGCTGTAGGCCGTACAGATAGTCAAAAAGTACTGCTCTGTACGTAGTAGACATTCTATACAGACACGCACAAAAAGAGTTGGGAATGTTTTTTCAAACTTTGACAAGCCAAAACAGCAGCAGTCACAGAACAACCCATCATTTGCTTTGTGTGGGCTTTTTTTTTTTTTATGCGTAGGGTGCTGTTGTCTGTAGCAAAGGAGCTATAGTTAGCAGCGTGATAACAAAGGGTAGGAAAAATGAGGCATATGCTCATCATTGCCATTTCCGCCTTTAGGGAGAATCCTTACTTAATTACCAAACTTTAGCATGAGTGACAAAGAATTGGGTGGGATTTTGTGGACCGTGCAAAACGTGGATCACATATACGTGCAACTAGCCATATAGGATTGGGTGGATCACATAGACATGCAACTAGCCATAAAGTATAAAAAATTTAAGAGAAAACCATGAATCCTTCTAAATACACATAACGACAATTGTATAAGTACTCATCATGTATTCCGCAGGTGACATTTGAACAACTTTTCATGCCTTTTATATATATTTTTATACTAACATTTTTTCCTTCGCTATTTTCAAGCTTAGTTTAGACTTTTATTATTCAAACGATTGTAGTCCTTAGCCACAGTTATCAACGGTGCAGGCTTTGCTTTTAAAAAAGGTAATTCTAAGTTTTTCTAACAGAAAATGTTTATGATAGTCTTAATTACACACAACGGTTCAAACCTCATGGTAATTATTTTGCAAAATATTTCCTATTATTTTAATATACAAATATATTCCAAATGAGATGACATTCAGAGCTTCATATATATGTTGTCCCATGCTAGCCGGGCCATTCTGGCGGTTCTCGTCCTATGCGTCACACAAAATCTGAACTAGATAAAATGTGAATAATTCATGCCAGCCTAATATCAGGCTTTGCTTGAGAATTAAGGGACAATGAGTATTGTCTTTATAATGATTCACTTTTTTATCAATCACCTTTTACCTTAGATGACAATAATTTGGATATAGGGATGTGTTATTATTCCCTTTCTTTTTGGTAGGGACTGATGTTTATCCTCCTTTAGCTTTGCACTTTGCAAACTTTTCAGCTAATTTACATGGATTCAGAACTATATTGTGCTTAAATGTACAAATTATCTCCATCAATTATTTTTTATTGTGTTTACATCAGAAGTTAAACCTAGCAAAAAGTTCCAAGGCTGGGAGAGTCCACGTCCAATTAAGGAGTGGCACTAGAGGCACACCATTGGACACAATCCCAACCACACCCCCTCATCTGCTACAGTGCAGGGGGCCCCACATGGGATTTTAAAAAAAAATCCCATGTGAGGCCCCCTGCACTGTAGCAGATGAGGGGGTGTGGTTAGGATTGTGTCCAAGGGTGTGCCTCTAGTGTTTCTTATTCGAAAAACATCGAGGTACAAATGTTCCTTAATTCTAAATAGCAACCTTAAATTCTCTGTGATCAGCAATGCAAAAAAATAGACACATTCAGACGTATAAACATAGCAAATTCTGCATATAATTTCAGATCTTAATTATCTGCAGAGGACGCGATCCTGTTTTGTCAAACAAGCTAAAATCTGAGAGCTCGGTAACCAGGGGCGGACCCATGCCTGTTCAAACTGGTTCAGTTGAACCACCTCATATTTATAAGTTTTCTATATATATTATACATATCTGTTAGTAAACATAAGTGACTTATAGCCCAGCTGTACTAGTGTTGCTATGTTCTAAGAGGTCACAGGTTCGAAACTCCCAAAGCTTTCTTAGTTTGCTATTACCAACCAAGTTCTCTACTTTATTTTCTTTCTTTTTTTACCTCCACCTTATTTTTTGCTTCTTTTTCTTTCAATGTATCCATTTATGAAGATAAGCCAAATAATTGTTTTTATATATCTACTTTTCTCCTAGTTTCTTTATTTTTGCTTCTCTAAAAATAGTTTTTTGCTTTCTTACTATTTTTTTTTTTACGTCTCCAATAGTAGTACTTGAAAAAATAAAATTTATGAATAAAAGTAACTCAGCCAAAGGCCCATAGGAAGAGCAAGTCCGTTAAAGCAGGTACCAAGAGGCTACAGCGTTTGAGAATAACTAGTCTAGAACCACAACAATGCATCAAATTTCTGACAATCAAACACCAAACGTATAGAAGGTAGTAAATTAAAAAAATAGTACTCAAATAAACTATCAAAAGCACAAGTAAGAAAACTTCGACACTCAAGCCTTTCAACAAGCTCAGCGATATCGGCGAAGGGACTTCGCCTGGTTCCTCTTCCAAGTTGCCCTTCTAGATGGCCTGTTCTTATGGTAAAGATGACCTTTTCCTCTAAGACCTCTATACTCCTTGCCAGCAGAAGTAAGCCCACGGAGCTCGCGGTGCTTGTGCACACCCTTGCATATCCAGTTGATCCCTGGCTTGTTGCGGATAGCGTTGTGAGCAGCATCCACAAGGATGACCTCAAAGTATTTGTAGGTTGAGTCCTACAACATATGAAGACGATATAGAGACAATTCAGACATACATGTAGAGAATAGAAACTATACTGGGAGTAAGGAGATCACAACATCCGTCGAACACAGATATTAAAGTTGATTGCACTAGTACAATATTCTGAATGCAGTGGTACCCTAGGTTTACTTAGAATTGACAATGGGACATGTCACGATGTCCTTCCTCGTATGATTTTATATAAGAGACCTATACATGCAGGATGCTTTCTCCTCATTCAGATTTTTTAACCTCGTTAATCCAGTAAGAGTTGAGGACTTTTCAGGCCTCCAAGTTTTAGCCCAGCCCTCTCCTCGGCAACCGACCTCTTATTTCTTTGGAACTTGAGTTGAGTGATACCTTGGTTCTTTGGCTTACTATACACAGTTCCCTTGGGAACTGGCCTCTTTCGACCTCCACGTCTGACCTTGACACGATAAATCACATAGCCCTGAAAGACGAGCAAGGAAAGAAAGGTCGTTATTCACCTTGCAGGAATGTGACATTAAAACTAGCAGTATGTTAATGATCAAGAAAAGGTAGGGCATAGCTGAAAGCATATCTAGACAGAAAACATGGACCTGGATATCTTTCTTATATAACCTTCGTTTCTGTAAACATTTAAGTCCAGATTCAACTCAATCAGCAGATGAACTTACTCCTTATAGGTTAGTTTACTTAGGGCTACAATATAACATATTTGGATTAATTACATTCCGGTACCTTGTAGTATAATGTAATTACACGGGCTACAATTTATTAACACCGTTTGTTTTTTTAGTAACATGACAACTAACACAATATGAGAATTCCTAAAATACCCTTTTTACACTCTGGTACCTTGTGGTATAATGTAAGTCCACGATCCGGGGTCTAAGTATCTACAAAGGTAGCCCTAATTAGTCCCTGAAATCATTTTATTAAGAAATTAATCCCTCAAATCTTCAATTATTCCGTCAAAATCTTTATAGTTCCTCATTAGTCCCTCAAATCATTTTATATAAAAGGGTTATTTAGTACTGGTCTCGCAAATCTTCAATAATTCCATATTAGCCCCTCAATTCTTAAGCAATTTTAAAGACTTGAGGAACTAATATGGGGTTACCAAAGATTTGAGGGACTGATTTCTAAAAACCCTTTCATAAAAGGATTTGTTCTAATAGGGTTAGTTGCATATATACCCCTTAAATCATGGGTATTTGCAAAATACCCCCCAAATTGTGGTATTTGCAAAGCACCCCTCGAATCACCAACCTTGGGAAAATATCCCTAAAATCAACAAATCAACAACTTGGTGCTAAAGATTTGACTATTTTGTTGATAATTTTTACATTGCGATTACAAATTAGCTTACCAAAGTTGATGATTAATTGCTTTGGGGTAATTTTTTCCAAAATTGACGATTTGAGGGGTGGTTTTGCAAATATTGAGATTTGGAGGGTATTTTTGCAAATATCCATGATTTGAGTGGTATATATCCCTTCTTAATAATTCGTTCAGCTTGTTTCAATCACTGAACTTTGTATGGTCCCCTAGATTCCACTTAAGTAACTTAGATTAAATCCAGCCAAATGGTGAGCAAATTGTATTCATATGAAACAGTATTTTTGTCTTTTTCATATGCAAAGTTAAGCTTCATTAGCACTTTCACACTGGGCATCTAACTCAGGGTTACCCTTGTGGATACCCAAACCTCAGCGTCACCCATATAGTTAAATCATACTATAAGGTACCATAATGTAATTAATCCTGACATATTCTGGTTACATGTACATGTAAAAGCAATTCACCAAACCACCTGGTGGATCGGCTTCTCAATAGGCCAAAGATAAACTAAGGCTCTCATGTAGCACGGACATGGATCCGACACGGCCATCCGACACGCCGACACGAGGCAAATCCTAAAAAATACATAGGATACGTGTGTTCGACACGTGTATCCGACACGGACACGACACGACACGGCTTCATGTTATGCATACATAGGATACGTGTGTTCGACACGTGTATCCGACACGGACACGACACGACACGGCTTCATGTTATGCCTGTCCGTGCTTCATAGGCCTCTCACTATCTGTCTCTACATTTGACTGGTATATCTTGACTGACACATGTAAATTAGAAGGATTTTTTTCCCACTTTCGCACCCAATAGTTCTTCTACCATTAGCACTACTTTTCCATCCATTAGATAGTCACTGGAATGTACCTTTCCATATGAGTTTTACACATGATAAACTTTTTTTTTTTTGAATAATAGCTTCTCTAAAGGTACAAAAAAAAGCCTCATTATTCATGTCATCGTGAATTTAAGGGATTGGAATTGGAAGAGAAATCAAGGGAGAGAAAGAAGGAATTTAATTATATGAAGGAAAATTGGGCCAGTGGAGACAAGTTAGAAAGAATGGTTCTTACAATTATTGAGGTTGGATTAAGGGATAGGGATGAGATTCATAGAAAGTTGGAAACGACCAGATTGCAAACCTTTAACGATTATACAAACTGAATTTTAAGAAAAATAATGAACCAAGTCTTCGTCAAACATGCAATTGTACCACTTCCACTCAATTTGGGGAAAAAAAAGATGCGATGTTTACTTTCAATTCAATGTGCTCAAAACCAATCCCTAACAGTTCAAGCCCTAGAATCATCCAGTTCTTCTCCACCTATGGTAATTGTCATCTATCTTATCAGTTTTGGTGCTTTGCTTGTCAACACGATTGGCTTCTAAAGTTTCACCAAGGCTCAGACCAATTTTGAATTTTCATTCTTTTGTCCAAACTCAGTAAAAAAAACCGAGATTTTACGAGGGAATATTAAATATGCTATGTTTTTCCTTGGGAAATTTCCTTCATTATAATTATTGTAGTTCTCTTCATGAGAATTTTCCTTTCTTACAATGTTCTATATATGGCCTAATATTTGCATACACAATGATTAATTACTAAGAGAAATCTTTTTCCATTTTTGATAGGCGAAAGATCACCTAATTTAATTTGTTCGCTTGTAGGCTGCCTCCAATTGTCCGGCCAAGTGCCTCGACTGATTTTAGAAACAATGTCCTATCCATAACAATATATCATAAGTGGGTATTTTCATTCTAGGCATGTAATTGCATTAAACATGTGTTCACTATCAAAATAGATTCGCTAAACTGGTACAAAGTATACCAAACAAATCCAACTATATACCACCCAACACTGTACTTCATGAGTAGATATTTGCATTGTCAACATTTGTTGGCAATCATAAGTCAGGAATGATCCACAGATAAATAATCTAAGATATAGAACTGTCTCATACGCCAAAAGACTAAATAAACTATTGATATCAAATGAAAAAGAATTATACTCCTAGTAGATGTAATCAAGAATTATATTACATAAGTTACTAGTCATATAATGATATCAACTCAAATTATGTAATTGCATCATATACTTCAATAACTTATTCTTAAAAAGCACAAACACTTACCTTATGAAGTCACGCCATGTCATTCTTAATATTAGCTTCAGTGTTCATGCTTAGCTTTATTCTAGTGAAAATCAACTGTTCCTTGAGAAAGTTATGTGCATATACTCTTCACAGCATTGACCCTTTTTCCTCTTTACGAGAGTTGAGAAAGCACAAGGGGAAAAAAACTCCTAGAAGTTAAGGAAGAAAGCTCCCTTAAAGGTAGAAATACCCCATAAGAAGAATCAAATCCACTACATCCTACGAGGGGAGACAGTGTTAAACCGCCAGAGTTAAGGTCATTTTGTAGAAGAAAAACGCTGTTCAGAAGCATTATATCGCAATGCCTCATATAGTGGAGAGCTAAGCAATGCACACAAGCCTATGCCAAAATTTCTTAAAAACAACCAACATTTTAAGATGATTGAATAAACTATCCATTTTCTTTTATCTGGATTAGATACCTTACTCACAAACTTTCTAGTATTTTCTTGCAACAGAACATTTAGATGATCACCAGAGAATAAATAGGCAAAAAAAAGCTGATCTTGAGTAAGACTATCTTAGAAGGGGATTTCTGATAGAAACACTAAGAAGGATAAATAAAAAGCTACCATGGACCACATCACCAACTCACCCCTAACCTTCAAGCCTAAGCCACATAATTACTATTTGAATTGAGTAAGACCGGTGCTTACTTGAGTCTCAACTTAACAATAATCATCTGCAAGTGGTACTGAATTTCTTCATTCACTGTTAACATCTCAGTTGAATGCGGCAAAATGACATTTTTTTCAGTCAATCCTCAGCTCAAATGCAATTACATACTTTGTGTGGTGCCAATTTTCTTGCAAGATATTGCTCAAAAAAAAATATGTGAACACTCCCTTCGTTTGAGCGGTGATAAAACTGATGTAACTTCTATCCATGCAATCAGAAAAATAAAATCTCTGAGAAAAAGTAAAATCCTGTCCCTTAGGGGGGGGTTATTGGTTGGGATATTTTAGGGGATAATGAGATAATTTTGGGGATTCTATTTCATAGTGTTATTCATTGGGACAATGGAACAAAGATAATACATTTTTGTGTTATTGGTTTTTTGGAACACTAGTGAGACAATTACACCACTTGGGGTAAAATTATCCCACTCATATACAAAAAATTTGTCTCAATAGTAAAAATTTACCTCATCCTTTATATTAGAACAATATTGTTCCACTTTGAAGGTAATTGGGATAATTTTAAAATACTTTTGTATTACTTAACTAATACATGCTAATTATATTATAAATATATGACATGATATATAAAATATAACATATATTAATAATATTATGTAATATATTATTATATAATATTAATTAGTAATTATAGTATAACGTATTTATTATAATATTATATAATATTATACATGTTGAAATTAATATAATATATTACACTAGTCAACATGATACCTTTTAACGTATAATTATTGATACATTATCATTTAATATATATAACTATATATAGTATATACATAGCGTATAGTATATATATATACTAATATATATATATGTATATATAGTTATAAATATATAAAATTTAATAAGGTATAATATTTTTAATAACATATATTAATAATATTATATTTAATAACAATTTAATAACATATATTAATATATATAATATTTTAATAACATATATTAATAGTATTATACTATTATGTAATATATTATTAATATTATAGTAATTATAGTATAACGTATTATTTTTTATTTGGATTGAATTGTGGATTATAATATTTGTATGATTAACATATGTAATTATTATTGATATTTATTCAGGTAATATTGTATAGGGTATGATATTATTGATAAGCGAATATTTATTTTATTTTTATGTATAGTAGTATGTGCATGTTTATTTTTCTATAATTTTGAGTATGATTATTTTTATTATCTTTTTAATATGTGTTAAGAATATTATGATATAAAAATATTACATTGAATAAAGTAAAATATTATAATATTTTATAAAGTACATTATATCCTATGATACTATATTATAATATATTAAATTAAATAATATATTATTAAAGTATTATATTATATATATTATTCATATATTATATCAATTATTATATAATGTAATATACTAATCTAATGTTAATTAGTAATTATTGTATAACATATTATATTTTTGTATAAATAAAATAATATATTATATTAAATATTATATTAAATATATTGATATTATATTAAATTAATTGTTATATATAGTATAGCATGCTAATATAATATAATAAGTAATAATAGTAATTTGTAAGTATAGTATAATATATTATATTTAATATAAAGTAAAATAATATTTATATTATAATACTATACTAAATAATATACTAAACCAATTGGATAAGTTAATTTAGAAGTAATTAATAGATAAAATTATATTTTAATAAGCTATCACATCATCAATTATCTCACATGCATTGTCAAATCAAAGGCACAAATTATCCAATTATCCCACTTTATCCCACTTTACCCCACTCAAAATATCCCAAAGGGGTAAAATTGTTCTATTGGAACAATTTTCCCACTTGGCCCCTATTTGTCCCAACCAATAGCCCCCCTGAGTGATCCCAATATAAAGGCATCTGGATGAAAGAAATAATCATTTAAAATGGAGGAAAATGGAAAGATGCAAAAGCAAACAACTGATGTTTAATCAAAATGAATCCCGGCTCAAAAACATCGAAATATGTGCACCTAATAGCTATTCAAGCAACACCACTCCATATACATACACCAATTTTCAATTACACAATGTTGAAATTCACGAACCAGATATTCGAAAAAAAAAATTCCTAGCTATCTTCTTCCAGTTACACAATCCTGAAATTCACGAACCAGATATTCGGAAAAAAGCCCTATCTATCTTCTTCCAATTCTTAAAGCTGTCGCAAGCTTGCATGCATCTACCTAAGCTTGGCCCCAGTTGAAAATGTTATTTGTCCGATACCTTCTTCCAGCAAGACAATACTATATTTCAATATATTTTGGGTATTTCACAATGAATTTTGAGGGGTTTAGTAGGA
>NC_033794.1:61662432-61685534 GCF_001876935.1 Asparagus officinalis | reverse complement strand
ACCACCACACCCAAAAAAAAAAAAAATCTCTCAGGATATTTTAGTCGTTTACCATTTACAGGTAAGGGGGCCATCGGGAAATTTTGGAAGTTTATAGCGATTTTGTGAGACCCAAAGTTCAGGGGGTTTTGTGAAATTTAATTTATCCAAATACTTTGCTCCATTTTCTCCTGACATTTATTTACAACCTTAACACAATCTCAATCGGGATCAGATAAACCCATCTCATCGTCCTCCTTTCCAGACTTAAAAAGTACATTAAATCAGAATATTGCAAAGCTGAAAAAAAAAATTCACGGTGCGGATTGCACATGCAAGGAGGACGCCTCCCCCACCCCCACCCAAAAAGAAAAAAGAAAAAAAGAAAGGCATTGAATCACCTCGTAGCCGAGGCGGCGGGCCTTATCGGGTCGGGTTGGCCTGGTGACCCGAACGATGGAAGGATGCTGGCGATACTCCCCATGCACCGGACCCTCTGCAAGAACCTCATCACATCCGATTGCTTCTTCCTCCGTAATAGCTCCGATACGCACCTACAATCAAACACAACACGCGGCATTATTTCACAAATTAAAAAATAATAATAATAACAACGAACCAAGAAATGCGATGTTAGGGGCTGATAGCTGACCCATTGCTTTTAGAAGAAATTTTCACTGTAGACTCATTTCCATATTTAATCCCTAAAAACCGACCAGCTTTAAAGTTATTTATGAGAATCGATTAATTAGTAGGGGTTACCAACCCTGACTAATTAGTAGCCTAATTAGCAGCTACAAACCTTCCCTGTTTTCTGACCCCATTTGTAATTAGGCTACTAATTAGTCGGGGTGAACAACACCGACTAATTAGTACCGTAATTAACTGAAAGTGGGTCGATTCTCATAAATAAATTTAAAGTAGGTTGGTTTTAGAGATTAAATCTGGGATTGAGTTTACCGTGAAAATTTCTTCTGAATGCGATGGCAAAATTGATTTTGGGCTGCCAGGGTTCTCTTGGGCCGGGTTTATTGTCCGAACAACCCCGTGACCCCCATAGACCTGCTTCGGTTTCATACTTATGTAGTTAGTCCCTCCATTGTTATTGCGTCATCCAATTCTTTTTTATTTTATTTTATTTTTTTTTTTTGGATAGAGCGTACTCTAATTCTTAAATATCGCTTCAAGTTGATCTTGACTAGAGATATTTATTTGAAATAACTTATAGGAATTAAAGGATCTAGCAGTAATTTCAATTATTTGAGCTAGGGACTAACTTTGTAGCAACCTGTAAGAATGTAACACGCTCAACACACTCATCATAAGCAGAGCGTGCGTGCTGATAAAATAGAACAAAGACGATAAAATAGCTATAACAATGTAATACATGGTTGCATCGATAAAATAACCCTAATATATGCGTTGTTACATGTAATTAACTTCAGTCTACAGATTGGCCTAGATGAGTGGTGGAGCTAGAATTTTTTTTTCTCAGTGGTTTCTCTAATACAAATTTATCATGGTTGTATTTTGAATTTCATATTTTTCCAAGATTTCATCATTAGCGGTGTCCTACCTTAATTTTGTTGGTGTTCTACGTAATAAATACATGTAAAAATAAATAAAAGTACATATCAGGTAGAAAATCCAATCATGTGATACCACAGGACACTATGTAGCTCCACTACTGAGTTAATCCAATCGTTTTAGCACATAAAATCCCCAAAAACATGATTTTTGTTTCTTGCGACGTAAGTATTTGGGACGAAAATAGTATTTTTATCTTTTTGTGAACAAATGCTCGCGAGATGTTAGAATCAATGATGCTAATTTATTAGAGATTAAATAAGAAATTTTTATGGGAAATTTACTGAAATAAAATAATTCATAAGGGTTATGTGCAACTCTCTAGAAGTTTACGGGGATTTAGTGTAGTTGGTGTTGCTCGCTCGCTGCAACTTCCTAAAAAGTTCATGAGGATTTTCTATAATTTACCCTATAGAATAATCATTTTTTTTCCAAATACAATTATGCTTTTGAACTGCACTTTCCAAACTTCTACACACACAAAATCATAATAATCCGTTAAATGATAAATGATTTTGACTGAAAACTTAAACTCTCCACTTCCTATCTACCATAAACTAAGAGAATTTGCACCAACGGTCAAGCATTTATTAATCATACGCATCACATAACATCATAGCTTAATATTTTAAAATACCAGTTCATCACAATTCTCTATCAAATACGATGCCAACAATAAGTACATCGTAAGGAAAATAACTATACTTCTACAAATCAAACAATGTGATGATCAACATGATTTAGCTTTTACGACCTCGTACCCCATAGACTTAAATAATTCCCATGAACTGAGCTATTCAAAGAATATCTTTATATCAGTTATGATTCCATCTTACTATTATAGCTTTTGTAATTTTGCATCTAATAATAATTTCTACTATTCCAACAAGATATTAGACATTTAATATTTTTTAGTAGCATTTATAACTTTCGTGCATGATATACTGAGAATCAATATACTATAAGTAAATATTATATCGTAAATACATATTTAAGAATTAATAATGTAGAATATATTATTTACTAATAATTTCTCAAACCATGTATGCCACGTGCAACACACGTGTGGCATACTAGTATTTTAAAATACTAGTTCATCACAAATCTCTATCAAATACAATGCCAACAATGAATACCTATTCATAAAGAAAATTACTATATTCCTACAAATCAAACAGTGTGATGATCAGCATGATTTAGCTTCTACAACCTCGTACCCATTGAAGGCTGCATTATTCTTACAAATATCAACCAACTTCGTGGATTATATGAATGTCACGGATTCTGCAAGAAACATTTGAAATTACAATTGGCTTTTGCTCTTTCTATACGCTAACCAGCTTTTTTTCATAGTCTAGATACCCCAAACTGTTGCTTCAGCAACGGATGAATGTACTCATGGTATCCATCAGGCACAACTGAGTCATTGAGGGGGTCTTTCCATGCTGCCTCGTAGAGATTGGGGTACACATTTCCATCGTGACGCCCCAAAACTGAACCCAAGAAATGATCGGTGTAGTTGAATGCATCAACAAGTGCAATCGCATTAGGACGGAGCTGTATGACACGAAGAAGAAACAAAACAGGAGGAATTACAATGAGAGAAGTGATATTAGATATGAGCTGTCAACTCATTTAGCAAAATGAACTGTCAATACACAAGTATGTTGAGGTTCATCTGCTTTGATTTGATAGCAGGATAGGTCTCAACACTACCTGGCCTCTTGCTTGCCCATTTAGCAAAATGAAATGGATCCCAATACTAGTTGGTCTTTTGGTAGCTCATTTAGCAACATGAAATGTCACATTGTATCCGGTTTGGAAAAGAATTCTATAGAGGATCATCTCTAAAAAATCATATAGGGAGTAAAAGGAATTGAAGCGAGTCCCCCCACACAAATCTTAAACTGGTAGTTTTTCTAAGCAATACACGTGTCACAATCTCCCACGTTCTGATAAGATTTTTCATAGAGGGCCCTCTATAACACCACACCTAATTATTTTTTCACTAATAGCACGTTGACAAGCTAATCACTATATTTATAGTTAATATTTTATATATAGTCTATCTAGCCCTTAATTTTCTTTATAGCTATCACATGATTATGGAGATGCTATGAAAATAAATATGAGTTAGCCAAATAATAATAATAATAATAATAATAATAATAATAAGAGTAAAAACAAGTCAACCAAATGGGTAAATATTGCCACCATCCAACATGTGTTCACGAGTCATCCTCACCTTAGCTAAAAATTGCCAAACAAGCACATAGGCTACTCATTATTTATCCATTAGATGTAACCAATGAATGGGTAGGACAACGGCGGTAACTCCCCATATAAATATGAAAGAGATGTCTCATACACTTCCAAGCTTGTAGTAAGAACAAACGTGGGGGAGAAAAGAGTAAGCTCCCACTTATTTACAACTTTAAGCGAGATCATCTAGTATCTTATACATAATTTCTCTTCTGAAAGCATATGCAAACGTCCACCAGCTCGCTAATTACTTTGTCTTGTACCTATTATGTTTAAAAGTTCGGTAAAATACCATGTGTACTAATATGCTACTTCTGCCAACTATTGCATGCTACTTCTTTTCTTTTCTCTACATATTTAGACTTATGAACGAAGAATATTAATGGGTTCATATTTAGACCACTAGCAGATTCTTATTTTAGGATCAAGACTAGATAATCAAGATGATGATTTCCCCTTCATAAAATGATGCATGTACTATGTATAAAGTATCTGCTTGACTGATTCATTGTTGTTAATTAGTCTACACGTTTCTGCATGCAACCTCAGAACCATACATGGATTTATAACACTGAAAAGGAACGTCAGTGCTGAAGGGGCATTGATTGGTTGAATGGCATATACCCGGACTATACGAGGCCTCAGCCTCAAATTGTTATTGTTAATTCATTGTAATATCATGGATGGGGACATAAGGAGACATCGGCAGGTAAAATAGTCACCGAGGAAATAACATTTCATGCATGTTAATACTGTTTCCAATTAATTTTTGGTTCCTTTATTGTTCTTTTCTTTTTTTAAATAAACTATTTAACCCCATATCGGTGACCTCGCTAGGCTAGTACAGCTCACCTTTTATTAATCCAAAAATTTCAGATCAAATGGAGGCGTAAAGAAAGAGCTGCTGTGGAAAATAGTTGATATATGTCTTGTAAAGAGAGCTTGAGAGTAATTGTCTTCTTATGTAAAATATGAATGTTAAAAAATAAAAAAATAAAAAATATTGGTTGTTATATTGTATATTTTTGTCTCACAAATCCAATTAGATTTTTTTTTTTAATCTGACTATGGGGTGTGATGCTCTCTCTATAGGATTTTTCCCATTTTTATGTAAAAATAAAAAATTCTTCATGGAGCAAAATCGTTTTGCCAAATGATTCTTTGAAAAGATTTTTATACTCCACATTTTCTTAATAGTGTCATGCTACTCCTAAAAAGAAGACTACCCATACATGCACATCCTTAATGCAAAAACTAAAAATAACCTTAAAAATATTATCACAGAAAAGGAAGAGTATCTATAATTGGTAATTGGCCTCATGTGAGGATGGAAAGTACACAACATAATCTTCTTATATCTGTTAAGCTGTTAACATGTGATTGACAAAAAATAAAGGTATGTATTGAATAATATACTATGAGTGCTTGACTATGCTGAATTATATATGTTAAGCGATAAATAAATAAAAATCTGTTAAAACCACAATCGATTTATCCTTACCAAATCCTCAATCTTCAAATATTCCAGACATTCAAGTACAAGATACATACCTCCATACATGAATTATTCGATGATCTTCTTTCGTTTAAAAGTAAATATATCCTAAATCCTAACTTTTTTTTCTTTGCTAATCTCCTATCTACAAGGATTCATCCCAAGTACGAAACAGAGATAAAGTAAAGCATGTAACAAGAAAGTTAGTAACTCCCTTAGCAAACTCAACAACACCATTCCACTTACCCCACTAATAACGAATTCAACTCACCCCACTACTCATTCTCGCATTTTCTTCCTCATATATAAAGTTAATTCTACAAATCAATCAAAGAGCTGAAATAGCCAAAAGTTTTCATGAATTCTCCAAACAGTCAACTGAAGCATCAGAGAAAACTTATACAAAGACTTTTCTTTCATATCAACCTTTTCCATATAAAAATATACCCGTAAGTCCTACTTTCAAAATCCCAGTCATTCAATTCTTCAAAGCATCTGCTAATCATTTCCATCCATAGCCAAAACACTCTGTTCTAACAACAATAATCATTGTTTTAGGTAAGAAGGTATATTTTTTCTACTTCTTTTCTTATTCTCTCTATTTTCAAGAATGCTTCGACGCTTATACAAATTTTCAGGAATGCTTCACCATTCAACTAACTTTAGAGGAAAGCTCGGGGAATTCCTAAGGGAATAATTTGCTAGCTTTCAGCAATGCTTCAGCACCCGTACAAATCTTTGGAAATGCTTCGATGTCCACAGATATCCTGCGCGAATGCTTCAGTGTGCAAAGATAAGATATATCTTGACAAACCCCTCTAACATTTTGAGGGTTGTTTCTTCATAGTTTTTTACAAGTCAGACAGAGCTCCTTGCAAAGAAAACGATATGGTCTCAAGACATCTCTACATACATATTTAATATTAATCTTTTAGGGCTACTCTTTTCTTTGTAACTATCTCTGGACAAAAGACTATTACTTTTGTTCCATGAATGTTGTAGGTTTAGCTCAGGTAAAACTTTCGTTTCCATTATTATTCATGAAATCACAGAAATAACTCTAATTTGTTGGCTGAAAAAAGTATTATCTACTTAATTGATAGATGAGCATTTTTACGGAGAACAGATTGATTTCTGTATTGTGGAAGTATAAAAAGACAATCATTTTTCTTGTTACTTTTATTCTTCAATTACCATATTTCTAGTATTATCTTTTTTAGTCAGCATGTAAAGAATATGTGATAGATATTTGATTCGTCTATTTTAGTATATATTGTAAAGTTGTCAATACATCAAAGAACTTGGAACATATCCACTTTAATTTGATAAGAGCTGAAGGCACTGAAGCATTTTAGATGACTTGTATGGGTGATGAAACATTTCCGAAGGGCGCTGAAGCATTTGAGTAAGATTTTTATAAGCATTCCTGAAGATTTGTATGAACGCTAATGTTACAAAAAGCGGTAAGCGGAAAGTAGAGTGAAGAGGTGAGGCACAACTTAGGGTTTCTGGGGTTTAAGCGGTTCAAAGTTGGAAAAGTGTTAAGAAAAAACCGGTCAACAAAACACTAAAGTTAAATGGAATCAAATCAAAACATTCCATCTTTAAAACACTAAGTTATACAAAACTCCAAAAAAACTTAATCAAGTTCAAACCCAAAGAAGGAGTATATTGAAAGTACTTGAGAGGAGAAATTTGGAGGGGAGGAAAAAGGTGAAAGTTGAAAGTCCAGCTGCTATTCGACACTACTGCTGCCAATGCTGAGAGAGCTCAAGAGGTGGCGTTGTCACGTGGAGAAGTTGCAGAAAGCACTGGAGGCGTAGATGATTTGGGGAATGTAGGACTTTTTTGGGTTCTCGTGGAGATAGTTTTGTTTGAAGGTAGACTTGTCGAGGAGGCTTTACTGATAAGAGAGCTTTGACTAAATTTGTGGTAGGTTTTGACGAAGAAGGGGAGGCGGACGAGGTGGAGAAGTGGAGGCTTTGCTAGAGAAAAGGACTTGTTGAGGTGGACAGAGGTGGACAGAGGTGGACGAGGCTGAAGGGGGAAAATTCGAGGTCCAGTATTGTTTTGGTTTGGAACACAAAGTAGAGAATAGGGAAGTGAAGGAGAAATGAGGGTTCAAATTTTAAAAGTGGGTTAGGTCCAAATCAGGTACAAAATAGCAGCTCAGAAAAGCATTATTCATTATTTTTAAGTGCTGAAAAACATTGTTAAAGCATTTTCCACCGTTTTTGCACGCCTTAGGGCCCCTTGCCAAGTAAAAGCAGCTAGGGTGCTTAATACCCAGTGAAAGCAGTTAAAACGAAGCGTCCTAGGGGGATTTCTGCTTTAAAAACTGCTTAAGTGGTGCTTTTTACTGTTTTTTTCAGCATTGATGAGTGCTGAAGCATTCTTGAAAGGCGCTAAAGCATTCTGGTAGTAATTACTCGAGCTTTCTATAAAATTGGGTGGGAGCCAAAGCATTCTCAAATATTTGTATGGGTGTCGAAGCATTCCCGAAAATAGAGAGAGAAGGGGAAAAGAGTATGAAAAAATATACCTTCTTAATTACGAAAAACAATTGTCACAGTTATAAACGTTGAAGAGATTGTTCGGTCATAGATGGAAATGATTAGCGAGTGCTTTGCAGGATTGAATGACGAGATGTTGAAACTTTGGATTTACTTTTATTTTTTCTTATGGAAATGGAGATTGGGATGAAATAAAAATCTCCGCAAAGTTTGCTTCGTTGCTTCAGTTGGTTGGATGGGTAAGAATTTACGAAAAAAATTTGGCTGCTTCATATTCCTTGATTGCTTTGTGGAGTTAGATTCACGTAGAATGAATAGAATGTGAAAATGAGAGAAATGGTTGAGGGACTAGTGAGGTGAGTTGAGTTTTTTGAGGGATTAGCTAGTGAAGTGGATCAGTGTGGTTGAGTTTGTTACGGAAGTTGAATGAATTTTTCGCTACATGCTTTCGTTTCCTTTATCTCCGGATGGTACTGAGATATAAATTATTGTAAATAGGAGATGAAATTAAGAAAAATAGGTTAGGATTTAAGATATTTTTATTTTTAAATGAATGAATACCCCCAAATGATTCATATCTGGAAGTATGTATCCCATACTTGAATGTCTAGGACATTTCAAAATTGAGGACTAACATAAGGAAAATTTGATACACTTTTACACCCTCAACATGGGACCAATTACCAATTTTAGCACTCTCCCCCTTTTTGTGATAATATTTTCTTAAAGAATATTTTTGGTTTTATGCAAAGGACATGCAAGAATGCAAGGGTCTTCTTTGTAGGAGCAACACGATCAAATTCAATTTATTTGCACATATATATTTTGAAACTATTTAATGTTAAAAATTGTGGAAGAAGAATTTTTTTCCAAACAATGATAAGTCAGTTAAACAAACAAAGAGTTGTGGATAACTTCCCCCAGAAACCAATATCTTAAATGAAAAACCACTTCAAATTAATGTTTATATTCCGCGTAAATTATTGAAATATTGTAGAAAGTAACAAAACAAACCTGAGAATATAGAGAACGGAGTTGGTCATTTGCGAGGGCGCCTTGCTTGGGAGTGATGCAACTCATTGAGAGAAAATCCCCCAGATACTTGTGAAGCACGGAGAGAGCGTAAATGTTGCAGAGGATCTGGAGCTGTTCTTTAACTCCATGTCCATCAAAGTCTTGTTTCACCTTCTCAATGAACCTGGAGAGCAAGCAAGCGATCAAAAGTTACCAATCGGGTATTGAGTTGGTATTCTATTAATCCTCAGGTATTCTAATTATGAAAGTTCAACTAATGATTAGCTTAGCTGTCATATGCACAAAATAATATAGAAGGACAAATGCAGGAGTGTTTAATTGTAAAAGGCACCATGATTAATGTAAAAGTTGTTAATAACTTTAGTATTTCCAAAAAAAATAGTTTTAGTGGACTTTTTTTAATAGTTTTCTAATTGTATGTACAAACCGAAAGCAATAATGGGTTGTTTCTATTATTCTATACAAAAATGTCATCAAGGAATAATTGGATTGAGGTCAACAAACATCATGCCTATCAATTCAATATATGCCCTCTGTTCTTTATGAACATTTATCATGCAAGGACAAGGCTAGTAATAGACAAGGCAAAAGATCATTATTCATCTAACCTTAATCTCTCTTAAATAGAGATTAGGAAGATATTATAAAATAGGTATGAGATAAAATCATATATAATGACATCTCACCATATCTCATAATATTTGCTAGATCTAAATACTAAAAATATTTAACACTCCCCCTCAAGCTAGAGCATATATATTGTGTATGTTCAGCTTGTTACAAATGGAAACAAACAGCTACTTGCAAGAGCTTCATAATGTCATCTTTCTCCGAAATATTTGAAGACGTCAACAATCAGAAAAGTATAGCCACAACTAGTAGAAACCCTAGACAAGTTAGCCAGTAAAAGAAGCCTTAGGCGGGTAAGCCAGAAGAAACCCTAGACGGGTCAACTAGTAAAAATTCTAAATAGATCAGTCAGTAGAAATTCTAAACGGGTCAGCCAGTTGAAACCCTAAGTAGGTAAACCAGTAAATGCCTAGGCGAGTACGCCAGTAGAACCACTAGGCGGGTGAGCCAACAAAAGAAACCCAAAGCAGGTCAGTCAGAAGATACCCTAGGCGAGTCAGTTAGTAAAACCCCTAGATGGGTAAGACAGTAGAAACAACGTCGAAAAAGAAGTGTTGTTGTCGCAGATAATTACCAAAGATGCCAAAGAGTGAATAGTAACTCCAATATTGTTCACCGCGTAAACATTAGCCCCGATACTATTCAACATGTGAACAGTAGACACCAAGCTGTTTTTTAAAGGTTATTTTGTGGGGTGTTTGAGAAGATCTAGAAAATAATGATGCTGAAGTAGTTGTTGAAGCCGTTGATGCCATCAAAGCCGTCAAGGGGAGCATGAAGGCCATGCAAAACCACCTCGGTGGCCTTGAGATCTAAAAAGATGGGAAAATTTTGTGTGTGATCAAGTAGGCTCTGACACCATGTAAAGAAAATAGAAAAGGCAAAAGATCATTATTCATCTAACCCTAACATATCTTAAATAGGGATTAGAAAGATATTACAAAATAGGTATGAGATAAAATTATATCTAATCACATCTCACCATATCTCATAATATCTGCTAGATCTAAATACTAATAATATCTAACAAGGCCAACGAAATTATCTTTGTACTATCATAAAACTAAAATCACCTTCAGATGATAGCAATAAATTCATGATACACACACATGTCGTAAACTTCTACAAGGTAGGCACGTTGGCTCTTAAATGTTCCTAATTAAATCAATATTGGGCAAGTCTTGAGGAGCTAACCCCTTGACGTTCAAATGCATGACAATTTTGAGTAGTTATAAACTCGTATTTTTCATATTGATTGAAAGTCCACTCGTTGCCAGTCCACAATCAATGGCCATTGTCAGAGTTCCATTTTCACTAGAAACCCACTGAATATCCGGGGTCATTATAAACTTTCACCAACAAAGTGTTGAAAGTGTGTCCAAATTTATGAAAAACTCGAAAGAGGAACATAAGAGAATGTATGAAAAACTAACTTTGATACAATTATCAACTGGCAATGAGCCACTGCTGCCTCCACTAAATCAGCAGAGAGCTCCGAAAAGCCTGCATAAAGAAAGGATGCACGTCTAAATTGTGAAAATAATTATAATGTAGAGAATCAATAATTTGAAAAGAGATGAACAAATTCTAGTGTATTTTTGTCCAGAATTTGAACTATATAATTACTAGACAATTAAACCAGGTTATAGAGAACCTTCTTCCGGGCTTGATGCTCTGGCAATATTTTGGGCGCAATTAAGAGCAAGCCGAACAGCTCTAGCTTCAAATACCTCCAATATGACAGACGGATTTAACCAGTCCTCAGCTATACAAACAAAATATAAATCTTAGATACAAGGAGGCTCTTAAGCCAATATAAGTTAAATACCAGCCTTAAGACTAACTATGGTAAATTACAGAAAAAATCCCTTGGTTCCCAAGAATCACACAAATCCCCCCTAAGGTTAAAAAGTGTCAATTTTACCCCCTTATTTTCAGTTACTCGTCAAATAAACATAATGTTTTTGTTATACTTGTCAATTTCCGTATAAAAAACATATATTCTTATATGATAGTAAAGATGATTGTCATAAATTGTGATTATAAATGTCTTTCTTATCCAAGTTATTTCGTGGAAATGGAAATGGAGGAATGAAGTGTCACTTCAAAACCTCAGGGAGTTCCCATCCCTGTAAACCATAGGTTTTTTTCCTTCATAATTTCCCCTTCAAATTATTTATAGCTTACAGTCAACATGTAAAGTATACTCCTACGAAATCAATATTTCATGGGTCATGTTCATAACATGTACCTTGGCGAACATTACAACGACATTGCATCAGGTATTCCATCCTCCCCATGTATGCCGTGGTACCCACCGGCTTTTTTGTGGACTCAAGCTGAGAAACTGTCTTTACAAGAAATCTTGCCACCTTCAATAGAAAAATAGAGCTTACATTAGCTAAGCAAATGCCAAAAAGCATTTGCAACTCTACGATGTTACGAGGAAACATAAAAAGGTTTATAGGCTACTGAATAAGAGGGTTATAGAGTTTACGACAACAAACAAGCACATGTAAAATTGTAAATGATGCATCAAGAATATGTATGTCTAATGCAATCTCTTGAAAAAAGCTGACTAGTCTCAACTATCAAGATGTGATACATGCAGTATGCATTTACCAGGTGAATATTAAATGTACCCAAAATTGGGTTATACATTTACATTTGTGGTAGAACTCATTTAAAGTAAAATAGAATCAGAATGTGGAAAAAAAATGAAATTCAGAAACAACGCAAAAAACTAAACATACATGACAAATGTAGAACAAAAAGTGTGAGTGGTCCATATTAGTGGAATTTTTTGCAAGTTCACTTAATTGGTGTGTAAGAACACATTAGTAGATCCCAGGTGATGAAAGGGTGGTAAATTTCAGAAAATCCTCTTCATCCTTGGGTTGATTTCCACAAAACACCCCTGAACTTTAAATATTCGAGAAAAACCCCTAAACTTTGGAACTATCAGAAACCCCTGAAGTTTCCAAACTGAAATACACCATTTGGAAAAAGTAAACACCCCTCTCTCGCAGTAAAACCATAACCTACCTCTCTAATCTCTTTCCTACTTCCATCTATCCTCTCTTCCCCCGACAAATACTAGAACTGAATTTCCCCCCAACCTCCCTAAGTTTCAGAGAGTTTTTTCTAATTTTTAAATTCAGGGTTTTTTGTTGATATCACCAAAAAGTTTCAGGTGGTTTTTATGAAATTTACCCTTAATAACAACATATTGATAGTCATGAATTCGGAGACCATACTTCAATAAGTCTTAAAACATATATGATGTCGTACAAGTCATGTGGTAGCCATATCAAACGTAATTGAATTTTTTAAATGAAACAGAAACTACAGCGTACAAGTCATGTGGTAGCCATATCAAACGTAATTGAATTTTTTAAATGAAACAGAAACTACAGCTAAGCAACATTCAACAAATAATAGAAATAATAAGTTAATAACTAAATGACACTTATAGGCACTAATAACAAGTTAAAAAGTATGTTCGTAGGTTTTCAGATTGTGCGACAATGTGCATATGCTCTTGGCTGAATA
This sequence comes from Asparagus officinalis, assembly GCF_001876935.1. NCBI lineage: Eukaryota > Viridiplantae > Streptophyta > Magnoliopsida > Asparagales > Asparagaceae > Asparagus > Asparagus officinalis. Next base: position 61,672,481 of record NC_033794.1, on the reverse strand, counting down.
TGGACATTTTTAAGGGCCAAAATATTTCATCCACACACAATACCATACAATATATATACATACATACATATATACATATATATAGAGAGAGAAATTTTCGAATGCGAAATTTTTTCGCACAGCAACGTGCAAAAACAACTGTTCGGCCCCCAATTCTCGTGACCACTGTTCCCGAGACAACCCCTCATTCTCGTGACCCCTATTCTGTTTATCCAGACCCAGACCCTCACCCTCTCTCCCCAACCCACCCCACTCTCTCTCTCCCTAAACCCTCCTCCCTCTCCCTCTCTCGCTCGTGACCCCAAGCCTACTCCGCCGCCGATCAACTCCGGATCCGACCTCTTTTTTTGCTGAAATTTGATTTCAGATTTGATCTTTTTCACTTTTCTTGTGAACTCCTTGATTGACGATTAATGTTTTTACTTTTTGTTTTTTCATTTTTCCACCGGATCCGACCTCCCATTTTTTCACTGTTTTCATAAACTTTGGATCTATAGAGCATTATTGCATATTTGAAAATTATATGTTGTTTGTTTTTGTTTTTGTTTTTTCTACCTCTTCTTGAGAATGATGGTTGACTAGCATAGTGTTTTATTGGTGATAGGGCTCACTCGGGTTGTACCATCAGTCTTTAATCAATTCATGTCATTAGTTGCGTTTTTTGTGGAGATAAAACTAAACATGGGATGTCTAAATAGGGCTGTAATTTAGAACCCAAGTATGATAGAATGATCTATTCCAGGAATTCATGTGGACGATACAAACCCAAACTAGATGCAGATTTAAACTACTCATTTTATTGGTGAGTGTTTGCATTGCCTCATCTCACAATATTTAATTACCCTTTTCTATGGCAAGTGTAGTTGCTCTGCTGTAAAGTATTTTCGGCGAGGGATAAGATTGAACTGGCCAAAAAGAGCCGTAGCTAGAGAAAGCATTAGAGCTGTAAAGAAACTTGATCGTCTTAAGGTGTGCCCTCAGTCTTTTTAAGCTACATAAATTTATCATAGTAGGCATAATTGTGTACTACATGGCCTTTCCCCCCTTCTCCTTGAGAAATTACAGTGTTCGAGTGTGTTTCCTTTTTTTTGCCAATTATTATTTTTTAATTGCTATGAATATGCAAACTTTTGTATCTGTAGCCATGGATCATGGAGTCATCTTCAAGCAATCGTCATGGACTGTTGTGCCATTGTGGAATGAGAGCTATACTCTCCAAATCTGGAACTAAGACGAACCCTGATCGATTGTTTTTGGGATATGCTAATTGGAAAGTGAGTAATTATGGATTCTTCAAATGGATGTCTAATGAAGATGAGTTTGAAGGTTCAAAGGCAGAACTTGTTCAGACGAAGTAGTCGAGCGTGACGTCGTAAGTTTCAAGAGCCGTGTCAAGTGGAGAAGTGAGGGAAAAGAGAAAGATTGAGATTGATATTATGGATTTATTGAAGCTTGTTGTATTTGCTCTTTTATTTGGTATTTTTCTTGGATTTATATTTGGTATTTTTATTGGATTTGTGCTAAGTAGGGTGTAAGAATGTATTATTGGATTTGTTGAAGTGTATGTTCTCTGCATGTTCTTACATTATTGGTAGTATAGTCAAACAAATTCAACCCAGGTTTCTATCTAGTCAAACAAATTCAACCCAGGTTTCTATCTTCAACAATGATACTACGTGTACTAAATGCAACACAATGAAACTCAGTTGGCTACCAGGAAGCCAAAGAAAGACCAGGCATTGCAAAGCGGTTCTTCTTGGGATATAAACTAGTGGCATTTATTTGCTTTGTAGGGATATTCGATTACTCTTACCAGAATCAACAAGAAGAGTTCCATACCCTATGCAAACTAGTCAGATCATATTGCCTCTATTTCTCTTGAGTATATATGTTTCCATTACAGAATAAACCATATATGTTTCCATTACAGAATCATGTTGCGATCATAAAATATAAAAAGAGAATAATTATGAACAAACACAAGAAGAGAATTAGAGCTCCAGTGCCAATACCAACAACAATAGTCCAATTCCAGAGCTTTAGATCATCAGTCCATTTCCAATCTACATTAATGACAATACAAGCAACTTCCTTGATAACTTTAGTGGGTAATTTCTGCTATCATGATTTTGTCCTCGCATTCCACACAAATTGCATTTCCTAGGCCGGCATTTGCGGATCTCCCTCGATGGCTTTAACCTCTTCCCTTTGGGCCTTCCTTTTATTCTTGCTTGACTTGGCTCATGAACTATATCTTGAGAACACTCCGCATTCATATAATGTTCTTTCACATCTTGTCCAATTTCTTCCTCATTGATGAGTTTCAAACGTTGTACCTTATTAATAGCATCCATCATCATTTCACACATTAATTCATATGCATCATTAGAAGATAGCTCATCTTCGACCATTTCATTAGCTAAGCAATTTAGTTTACTAAAACGAGAAGCAAATTTAATTATGGCATTATCTCCATAATATTACAATCTCTAAGAACAACACTTTTTCTGACATTTCGGCACCATCTTCTTAGAATATATTGCTCAGGTAACTTACTATGATTGGTAATTTTAAGATACGTCACGATATGTCGGCATGGAATGCCCTTGAATTCAAACATGAGACACGAACAACGGACCATTTTAGTTGTTTTGCAATATATAACATGTCTCAATCTTTCATCATGACCACAAAAATTCAATTTGAAAGTACTTTCTCTTTCATTTTCTTTTACCAGCTCAATGTTATACATTAAGCCCACAAAAATTCAATTTGAAAGTACTTTCTCTTTCATTTTCTTTTACCAGCTCAATGTTATACATTAAGCTAGAGTTAAGCTCATCTTGAAAAACTTTCTCTTTCATTTTCTTTTACCAGCTCAATGTTATACATTAAGCTAGAGTTAAGCTCATCTTGAAAAAATAAAAGATTTTTTTCGTGTAGATTTGGGCCATTTGTTTTTCCATTGACCACAAAATCTTTAATTTTGGCTTTTTCTCTATTGTGCAATGATCTTCTTTAAGCTCCCCCTCTCTTTGTCTCGCCAAGACCCTCTGAAAGATGATCACGAAATCATGAAGTGAATTTTTTTTTGATACATGCATTTTTAGCAATGCATTCATCCCTTCACTTCTTTGACTGTTAGACATTCCGGCCCAAAAGTGTTGTTTATGATAAACCAGAGCCCATTTTTCACGAATTTCCTAGATATCCTTTAGCCAATCATGCGCTTCCAATACATTTTTCTTAAGAATTAAAACCTAATTCTCTTCAAAAGAGCTAGCAGTCTCGGAGTCCCAAATATTTTCTTTGAAAGATTTCATAAATTCTGTTCTATAAGCCAATTTACCCAACTTCTCCAGAACTTAGTCCAAGATATACCAAATGCAAAACCTGGGACGAATTTCTAGAAAATCTGTTTCAAATGCCTTGTATATGCCAAGACATTGATCTGTAATCATGTCCGAAGAAGGATGACCCATTGCTTCAATCCATTTGTTAAACAACCATACGAAAGACTTCGCCTCTTTGTTTGGGATCAAGCCACATCCTAATGTGATTGCTGCAGTTATTCAGCCACATGTTTTTTTAGGATAAGATATTAAGTTGGAGCTAACATACATTCCTTCACGATATTAAATGTCTTTGACATTCAAACTACAGCCATTAGAAATTCATGATATAGTGAATTAACTCAATTCATTAACAGATTATCTGATCATCATCAAAACCTAGTTCATGATTCCATCAATATGAGTTGATAATTATGTTTTGGAAAATTAGGTTCAACATACATGTGAAACCCATGTGATTACAAATTAGCTGTGAACTTTCTCGCAAAGGCAGCATGGCAAATAAAGTACATGGTACACATGAGGCAAGCTGTCACTCATGATAACTCACTACCCTTACCACAAAGACTAATGTTCACACAACTGACTTACAACCTTCTGTTATTCTTTACAATTTTGCAGAGCTCTATGTAAACAAATACTGCAGAGTTCTACATAAACAAATATAAGTTAAGACAAGTTCTGACTATTGCACTTGATTTCTATTGTAACTTAAGAAGTGCACGCAAAAATGAAACAGAGAGGAGAGATCGTGCAGTTCTTAGTTTAGTATGGGACTCGAACAGATGCATGTAGATGAAAGGAAAGAGGAGGGGTCTTCATCTTTTACAGCAAGAGTAAATGGGAGAGAAAACAAAGCATCAAAAGCAGAACTCAGTTCTCTTCTCGCTTCTATGCCTACCACAATGTGCATGGGTCATGGTGGTTAAAGGCATAGGTGAAATTCACCAGTACAATAACCAAAGTTCTTTGGGCTCCAACAAACAATTAACATAAACATACTCAGATAAGTCAGTAACAGTAGAATACAGCTAGCAGCTTGTCAATGTTTGCCTTTGACCATATCATGAGCAGCTATGACTCATGAACCAGAGATTATAGTTATAAACATGGGGTAAGAGGTACTTCATGCAAATAAATTGCAGTTATAGAGTAAGTGAAAGGGCAAACTGCAAGAAATTGTCAATTAGAACTCTCTTTTCCTCTAAAAGGTATACAATTAGTGACATCCCTAGATTTTCTTCTTCTTCTTCTTTCTTCTTCTTCTTCTTCTTCTTTCTTCTTCTTCTAAAAGGCGTACAACTTGTGCTCTCCCTAGATTTTCTATTTTTCCCCCTTACACCTTAGAAGCTTAGTTAGAAATCAAGACATAAATTACAGGAAAGGATGAACTCAGCTGAAGTGTAATCTGTAAAAATTCATAGCTGCATTTTGGTGAGAAATATACGACAATATAAATACATCAGGGTCAGTATATGTAAAGGATTTTCCATGACAAAAAGTTATTTATTGACAAAAGAACAAATTCCTTTCTTTTAAAATAAGGATCTTAGCAAACTGCTACAATGTGGTGTCAACCATGAGATAATAGTAGCTACTCCAGTGAAGCTCTTATACTTCATAGGTGTGAATACTGAATTTATAAACTTTGTTGAGTAAGCAGAAGGGAAAAAAAATTACCAACCTGCAAAAGCAAAACAACATTATCTCCTTCATAAGTGCAAGAAGGAACATATACAGCAAATAACTCCGGAAGCCCACTGCTACAAAGATAACCATGACCACCACACAGTTTTCTGCACTCTTCAATGCCATCCTGCAACAGAAAAGGTTCAACTTTACATCAATACCTATACTAAACAAAAAAAAAATTTGGTCCAGACTTTACTAAGAAGAAACCTATACTAAGTGTGGTTGTCTGAAAATACAATGGCGGGAATCAGAAACCCAGGATTGTATCATTAAGCCATACACTTTATCTGACATGTTATGTGCAAGTACTCGACACTCCTTGGATGGGATGTGTCGGGTAGGGTTACGGCTTCATGATAGAAGTACCTACATAACAGTTTCCTATCATATAATGCCTTCAATTCTCCAATCTCTACCCTAAGAAACAGTTGCATCAAAAAATTGAATAGGAGGTTTCATTAAAGCCCAGCCATGATTAACCAACATAAACAGATATCTCGAAATAACGATCCCATTATGTTGGTTATATCGTCATATCTCTTAATTTAGTCAGAATCAGGGACTTGATTAAATAGTTAACATTGAAAACAAATTAAAAAAACTGTAACTAAATAATTTTGAAGAATATTTTAAGTTCCTTAACTTGATACAATGTGCATAATATAGTATAAATCAAGTTCCTGAAGAGATTATCTATGTTGCAAGGTTAGTACATAGCTTAAAAGAGAATTAGACTAGTGTGGCATCATGAAAGATTTTAAAGTTAACATCTAGTTCCTAAGGAAATTTTATAAGAAACAAACAGAAAATGAAGCCACTGTCTGGTTTGTAGCTCACTTTCCTTTTACTCTCCGTTTGCCAAACATGCCCTTACCCTAAAATATTGTTAACTGGATATTTTGGATTCTGCTAATTTAGAAATTGGAGATTCCGAAACTTAGAAATAGGGGGAACAAAAGAACAGAGGGATCTTTCTTATTTACATCAAAATTGTATATTGTACATGAAGTTTTTTTAGGAAACATTCCTAACAATATTACTTTGAAACAGGTGTATCATATTTCTTCTTTCTAGAGCGTCAGAACACCACAAATTCTAAGACCTGACATAGGAACATTTCTTTGGCTCATAGACAGTTAGATCAGTGTATATGGGGGTGACCAACCTAGCCAATCATAGTCTTATATGTCAGTTCGTAAAATGTTCCAGTTGCAAGTCAATCACCATTTAGCTGACTTACTAAGGTTATCATATCTTTTTAGTAGTGGAATAGCCTAGCAGCTACTATCATTTACATTTTCCATCAGCATTATACTAAATACATCAGAGATTTCTAAATGAATATACACAACTCGTATGTTAACAAATAAAACCTCTAACAAATTTCAACAATTACTAAAGGGACATGGAAAAAGAACGGGCGTTCATACTTTCGTTAGTATACTGTTAAGCGAACACTGCAAATACCCACAGAACATATACAATTCTTTATCACTAACAAAAGGAACCTCTATCACATAAACATAGTTGATAAATTGTTTGATGAAATAGACAAGATGTTCTTTTCGTTTCTTTTCTTTTCTTTTTCTGGTTCGAGGAAGAAAGAGAAGAGCAGAAGTTACAGTTTCAAAATACGACATCTAAGGCTAATTTTCCAACATAATCTTCATGAGAGCATCCTTGACTCACTCACTATCCATCTTCGTCTACAAAGCTAAATTAGTGTAGGAAAATAGGGTCGAATCTTTTTGTAAAAAAAAACCATGCGCTATTTAAGTTGACATAAAATATTTTATGCTAGTCAAGACATCCAAATAGGGTAAATGCTTATACTTCAATCATAGCGCCGAAGCAAGAACTTTCAAAGTGCCGCCTTCCTAGTAATTCACAGATGCTTAACTACAGCGGTAATGTTAGTTACTTTTAATAAGAGATTATTGGAACTACTATATATCAGACACCTTCAAAACAAAACCAATATTTTCACTTTGGGTTGCGCACTACAACAAAAATTGTGACTTGTGATATTTTTTTGTTACCTCGCTTCACATTTTTGTGTTGCACAAATGGAGCGCAACACAAGTCGAAAGTATGGATAGAGGATGTGCGGAGAGGGTCTTTTTATACATGTGGGAATGTGTCACAAAACTCGCAACACATACATGTGTTAGGAGTTGCAACACGTTCATGTGTCAAGAGCTATGACACATTTGTGTTGTGCTCCAATTTTCTTGTTTTGCCTGTCAATTCATGTCCTTTATAGGAATAACTTTCTACTTTTTTCCCCAACCAAACACCGCTTTAATGAATCCCCAGTAATATCCGACCAGCTTCAAAGGCACATATGCCTCTTTATATACCTACACATATCTGTAGCAATGTGAATTCAACAAAAGTATTTAAACTCATTTAATTCTTTCTAACTAAGCGATGTGGGACTAAGAACAATTCCATCTCGTTCAAGTGTTCCCATTACACGTTAATTTTATTTAGTATCTAACAAAATAAATTTGCTGTGGCTTCCAACAATTTTTATTTGTAAGCTGCCATTTAATCCACTGCAATTAACACAACACTTCTATATTTGTCGTAAAATAAGTGTGGGTATATGCAACTTTTGTTGTACTGGCAATACCACAACATTGGGAGCCCTATATTGTACCAATACTCACGCTCTTAAGTGAAAAACTAAGAGGATTATGCTAGGTAATATTCACACACAACTGTGAAAGTTTAATTGCAAAAAGATCTAATGTCATCATGTAATTTATCAAAATGTAATAAATGTTTTACATACAGCAGTTGTTGAAGTTGTCAAAGATTTCAAACCAGCAGTGCATGCATGAGCCTCAGGCAAAGTTGAAAAATCATTAGCTTGTAATCTTTTCGTCACATCTGCATATAACCACTTCAACCACTCGCCCACAAACCTAAAAGCATAGGCTGATGCCAACAGAGGGAAGAGCCTGTTTTGCTGAGTTTTATAATCAATAACCTGCAGCAGAACATTTATTAGAAGAACCCAAAACAACAGAGGTACATGTGATGCAAAGACGATATGATAATAACAATATAATCCACATCTCCAGGTTTATTTTTCAAACTGTTTGTAGCATAGGAACAAATATTCAAAATCTCAGTATGGAATCTAAGTAGCCTGACGAGAATTCTGTGAACCACGTAAAGGAGAGAGAATCTTGACATGCAAATAAGTATAAAAGTTGTGTTTGAAGTTAAATCACATTAAACAACAAATTAAACAACAAATTATCAGCATCTGGCATCATTACTGGACTCTGTGAAGCTTGTTATATGATTTTTATACCCGTATAAGTTAGAATCTATGTTTCTAAATGTGAGCTGTAATACCTGGATCTCAGGTCCCCCATCCTGTGAGCCAAATTGTCTGCGAACAGCACTATACCTTACAGCAATACAAACAGCTCTGGACAAAGCTCTGGAAGCATCAGCTACGATCGCTTGACGAACATAAACCATTGTGCCATAAACCAACTGCCTTGGGACATCAGACTGTGAGTACTTTCCTTCCCTAGACACCTTTGAGAGCCTGTTAACATTTTAGAATATGTAGGTCATATTCCTTATTGATGGTTAAACACCTCAAGGATCAAATACAAACTCATGACAGTTGATACTTTGCTAAGATAACAGGTATAAGATGTTACAGTAAACGGAAGAGAAATAAGTGTTTAAATAGTAAAACTAAAGACTCAAGTGTTTTGGCAGTGGTTCGAGCCAAACAACACGCTACACACAATGGGACTCTAGCTTGCACCACACTATGAAGCTCGCAGGTCCAAGACATGACAAATTGTATCACAGCAGTTTGCCAGCTAGAATTGTGGAGTTAAGTGCTATGCATGGTTAAGTGTTAAGTAAGGCTAAATACTACATAGCGTGAGTACTATAGGAGCCACCTCTAGAGTCCATATCGCCTGGTAGTGATACTGGGATGTGCCAATTATCATGTCATGACGAGAACGTCGCCCGTGTAAGGTGGAGTGATTGTGACGTCCAAATGTTAGTCCTACATCAGCTAGTGAGAAGTAGTATTTTAAATGTCGGACGCCACATCGGACATGTCGGCCGACATATCGGACGCCACATCGGACATGTCGGCCGACATCGCGGATTTAGGGACCAACCAACAAGATATGGTGTTTTCAATGTGTATTACATTTTTAAGGTTCATGTCAGATATATCAAAGGACACGTCGGATACGTCGGCCGACCAATTTTTTAATCTAAAAAAATGTCTAATTTTTTTGGTTATGTTTATCTAATCAGATTTGGGTTTAAATTCCTGATTGACTTAATATTACTTCTAAAGACAAAACCCGATCAATTAGGAGAAAAAAGGACCAAAGTCATTTTCGTCGCTCCTATTCTCTCTCTCATTCGACATCTCATCGGTCTCTTCTCCGAATTGTTCCTTCGACATCAATATCGAGCGATCTTCTCTCTCCTTAACTGTCAACATTAGACTCTATTTTTCTCACCTCTTTCTTTTAACGTTAACCCTAAGCATCATAAGTTATTTACTTTTTAATATGTTTAGACAATAGAATTTATTAAATATGTTTAGATTTCAATTATGATATTATATTATAGATATACACACCATCTGATATGACAATCCGATATTTTTTATGTCCCTTGACATATCCCCGATTTCCGCTATCCGACATGAATTTAAGCCGTCCGACATGAGCCCAATATCAGACATTTAAGTATTTAAATAAAAAAAAGCTAAATACTCAAGTGTAGCATTGGCTAGTTGATTTTGTAAGTGGTTTGAGCCAAACAATATGCTACACTCTGTAGATCCCATGGCTTACACCGCACCGACAAGCTCGCAGGTCCAAGGCATGAGACACCTCCTACCTACCCAACCTAATTCATAAAGAAGAGTGGTATTACTTGCAGTTTTTCTTAGGGAAAATGTCAATCTAGGGTTACTAATTGCTAATAAATAGGTTTGGT
>NC_033794.1:61639291-61662420 GCF_001876935.1 Asparagus officinalis | reverse complement strand
CTCAACTAAAGGTATAGATAAGGGGATTGTATGCAATTTATCCTTAATAAAAATAGTGTAGGATTTTTTCTCACAAAATCCTAATATCATAGGTTTTATGAAATTAACGCTAGTTATAGCCAACGTCAACTTGTGCCAATCATCCTTAGATAATATCAACATCAATCAATTTTGACTAGATGGGCTCAACATGCTTAAAAATCAAATATGTCACAACACATACTTTATGAAATAGGTTGATTCTTCAAACCATTATATTTAGCAAAGATAAATTATTGGACTCAAATATTCCTACTGAGAAAAATATATCAAATATACATACCAGAGTACGGGTGAGCATGGGTCATGCCAGTTCAGGCCGTGAACTGGCGTCTGACCCGAGCCCACACGGGTCAGAGTAGGTTGGGTCTGGCTCTCTAATCCTGGGTCTAGGACTGGACCAAGCCTAGCCCATAATCCACCTAAGAACATGCTAGGCCAGAATCGACGCATGGGTCATGGGTCAACCCATGGGTTTCTTTTTTCAATTTTTTTTAATGTTTTCCTATTTAAAATACATTAAACTTGTATTTATATTTTTAAAATTATTAATTTACCTTTTCCCATTTCAAGATTTTTATTTGATATTATCTATGTGTTGCACAAAGATAAACATCACACAAAAAATATCGCAAACATACAAATATACGTGGTTCGAACTATAGAGAAAGATCTATATCCACAAGAAGTAAATAACTTTTATTTGGTTTAAATTTAAATTATAAATACAAGAGAAAATATTGCAAACATACAAATATACGTGGTTCGAACTATAGAGAAAGATCTATATCCACAAGAAGTTAATAACTTTTAAATTTAAATTATAAATACAAGAGAAAAATATGTTAATTATAAATGCTAAAAAATTAAACACTATAATTAACCCGGGTCGGGCTGGGCATACCATGGGCCGGGCCGGGCTTACCATGGGCCAGGCCTGCCTCTTTGATCCTGGGTTTGGCTAAAAATCCAATTCGACCCATGACCAACCTCTAATGTGGGTCGGGTTAGGCCCGGAGCGGTCTGGGTTAGGCCAAGTTTCAACCCATACTGGGTTGGGCCGCTTCGGCCCACAGTTCAAACTAGCTCATGCCTAACCATATACCATTGACAAACAAAGAGCAGTTAAACAAAAAAGAAAATATTGACAAACCTCATCAACATTTGTTCTCTTGGTACACGCACGTGATCAAATCTTAGAACACCATTATCCATAGTGTTATACGCAGCATTCCCAAATTTCGCTCCAATATCACCAACAGTGATTCCAGGAAGAGGTAAGTGATCAGCTAAACTTCGTATCTGAACTATGAAACCTGATAACCTCAAAATGTTAGGAAATTACGATTGAAATATTGTTTCCTCTATATAAAATTAAATGATTTGTTACGGACATACCATGTACACCATAATCCTGGCCATCGGTAATAAGACGAGCATAAACAACTGCATGTGTTGAAACTTTGCCAAGACCCCCAGGCCACCACTATTATGACAAGCAGTAAATCAATAATGAGAACCCAAAACATTATCACACAACTTATAAACCTATCAAGTAACAACTGAATGTGTTGAAACTTTTCCAAGGCCCCCAGGTCGCCACTATTATGACAAGCAGAAAATCTATAATGAGAACCCAAAACATTATCACACAAGTTATAAACCTATCAAGTACCAACAATAACTTCATACGTAATTCCAATACTTAACTATAGCATACATGTTTTTATTAACAAGTAGCACTAAAACAAGAAAAGAGAGCAAACATAGAAACATCGCAGGTAGGAATTTGTATCAGCATATCAACTACAAATTTACTATCTTTAGTGCTCACTTTGCTTGAAGTCAAAGTAGGGCTATGAATGACAAATTCATCAGTTTTCGGATCAAAAGTTGCAGTTGTTTCAAGTCCCTGAACATTGGAACCATGGCCGAGTTCAGTTTGTGCATAACAACCAATTATTTGCATCCTATATGCCATTGATAACCATTTCTTCTGCTGCTCATCGGTACCTTGTCCTCTTATAGAAGGAATAAACATGCCCTATTAAAAAAAAGCTCAGTGTAAGTCATCTCCAGATATAAAATAAGGACATGAATAAAAAATTAGCCAAAAATAATAATTTTAAATATCATAAAGGAAGCTACGTAAATTAATATAGTAAAAAGATTGCCACTATAATTTAGCTTGTGCAGTGTCCACAGTGTATAAAATCTCGACAAATATATTGATATATTGGTCAATATACCAATATATATAGTTCTACAGCAGCCCACACCGTTATTTACAGGTTTATAGCTTTTTTATTTTTAGAAATTTTTTTCAATATATCAATTGATATTCGCATTATTGACTGATATTTCAGTGTGAAATTATTAGCTAATATGGGGTGTTTCTTTGCGTTTGGTCTTGGTTTTAGGTTCCTCACCGGACCTAAATACAAGTAAAGCTATTCTTATGCTTCAAAACTCATAATCAATCCCAAAAGAAACCCTAATCCTTACAATCAATGACAGATCAAAAAAAATTTGAGGGAGTAACAAGTATTGATTTACATAAAAATAAGATAATATTATATTTGAATTAAACTAGAACGAAATTATAATTCACCCTATTATTCTAATTAACCAATAATAATTATTCAAACTATTAGAATCAATCTAGTATCCAGATTTTTTTTTGGGGCGTGAGGGGGGAACAAGTGTCAATGTCACAGTATTATTTAGTTAATCAATAATTGGTTTTTTTACTTATATTTAGGTACCAATTATCAGAAATTTTCCATTCCACAACGGTGAATTTTAATATGATTCAAATTCTCAAAGTAAAGAACAGTTCGTTAACCATACTTCCTCTTACAGTTTTATATATATGAAGCTTTAGTTAAACTGAAGAACTTATTTGACAGACAAAACTATTTCATTACATTGCATTTTTGCATTGTGTTCATAACTCATAGATGAAAACCATGTGAATGTGTGAATTATTGAACAAAGAAAGTAATATTAGCTCTTTAAGAACACAATCTGAGAGAAAATCCAACTCACTTGACACTTGGTGAGAGCTTAAGAAGAGAAGGATCCGAGAAGTTGAGGAAGAGGAGATATGGGTACTGTCCAGCTGCAAGTGTGGGTAGGCATCTGTGACTAGCAAGAATTAGAGCTTTGGGTTTTGGGTATCAACTTTAGGATGTGAAGAAATATGGGGGAAGAGAGTATTGAAATTCTAGAGACGTAGTTTTTGGCTTTTAGGGTTTGGGCTCATTTGACTTGACTGTTGAAAATATAAATGGACTTTTACTCTTCAATGGGCTAATTCAATTTGTAACAAACTTATTTTAGTTTTTAAATAGATTTAAGGTGAAATTTTTAAAATTTAAGGAAGGCATATTACAAATGTCATAAGGAGTTACATGTAATTTTGTGAACTTTTAAAGTTCCAACTGCACCACTAGGCACCATCGAAATCCGCCCCCACTTACAATGCGATCAAGAAGTAAGGTTCTACTATCAGTTTTTCATCTTAGCATACATCATGATGCAATTTTCTTTGTTTAAAAAACATTAAATATGTTTAGATAACATATTAGAATATTATATTATGTATGAACATCATCCGATATGACACCCTGATATTTACTACATATCTCTGATATATCCTGATTTTCGAAATCAGATATGGATTCTGGGCCTCCAATATTTATTCGATATCCAATATTTGAAACAATGTGTTCATAATAAAATGATTGTCATTGATCTAGAAAAAGCTTATTATAGAGTGCAAACGGCGATAACATGATGGGTTTTAGAAAAAACAAGTATATAATGCATACACTTATGTGATTAAAAGATATGTACATTAGAGTAACAACAGGAATGAGAACAAATAAAGGAGAGATAAAAGTTTTTTCTATTACCATATTTTTAATATTTTTACATTAAGGATCAACTAAGACCTTTTTTTGCATTAATTATGGACCGAATTACTAGACATATTCAAGACGAAGTCTAATGTTAAATGTTATTTTTTTATAATAATATTTTAGTTGATGAGACTAGGAAATGGATAATTTCTAAAGTAGAAATGTGGGGAGAATCTCTTGAATATAAGATATTTAGAATTAGTTCAACAAAAGTGAATACATGGAAGGTAACTGAGTAAAAGTATAAAGAGAAATATGCATATAGTGCACATGGCTAGTTAAGAAATACCTAAAGAGATCACTTCTTTTATTTCGGATCAATTTGTTCGACATGATAGTATGATTGTGAAATGATATGGTTCATCGTATCAAATTATAATAGTTAAAATGGTGTAGTATACCTATGAGATTAAAGGAAAAATTCTATAGAACAATTATAAAACCAACAACATCAAAATATTAGGTAATTAAAAAAATGTATAGTGTAGCATACATGAGAATGTTATGTCAATCTTGTAGATATTCACTAAGAGATAGGATAATGCATTAGTGGACCAAAAACAAGTTGAAGTGATAAGATGATAATTAATGAGGCAAAGAGGACAACATCAGACTTGAAAGAAGTTAGTTGTAAGCAATTAAGAGCATGATAATAGTTAACTTAACAGATGAGATGTTACATAAGGGAACGAATGGAAGATTGGAATTCATTTAACCGACTCCAAAAATTAGCTGAAAAGATTTACTGTTGTTGATGATGGCGATGTTGTTATAGTAGTTAAGTCAATACAAGTTGGCATTATACTAAGACGCTCAAATTTTAACATATTTGCCTTGCAGTTTGACAATCCCATTTTTAATAAATAGTAGTCAGATCTTTAAAGAAGTTCATTGTAGGTAGTCACAAATGCTCATCCTTACCAAAACATTCATATTTTCGTGTTGCTTAGTTAGTTATGCAATTGGAATGAGGAATGATGTGCTCTCTTCCCTCTAAAATTGGTAGAATTAACAATAAGGAGTCATATTCTTGTTATGGTTCATGTTGTTGACTTAAGACGTGAAAGAATATACGTCAATAACAAAGCATTTAACCTAAATTATTTCTATGATAAGCTACACAAGATCATATAACCCATCAAACTCTATAATGGAAGATGTAATCTATTTATCCTTTATAGTAATATAGAAAGAATAGATGCATTATATTCTCAAAATACAAAAACGATAGTTATATTATACAAGAGATGTTGAAATTAAATTAATCCAAATTTTAAACTCTTGAATAAAGATAGATTGATGGTTTATCTTTCAACTACAAAAATCTGCCACATGTCCATCTTTTAATTAGAGTACATTTTAGAAAATCCCTAGTATGTTGGCGTGTTTTTCACGCCACCCGAAGACTTCATGTTTTTCCTAAACATCCAAAACTTTACCCTCATAACCCCAAATGTACCAAAATGTACGTACTAAAGAAATAATTTTTTTAAAATTATTTTTTCAAAAAAAGCTCTTATATTATAAATTTCACCTAAAACCTTTGCTCTTAAAGGAATTCCAGTATAAAGCCCTTCTTCACTCTCTTCCCCTCCATATAATCCCAATCCTAATCCAACCCACCTTTGTTGGTCATCCATTGCTAGTGTCACTGTTGCCAGCCATTTGTTATCTTCGTCTTTTTCTGGCTCCGACAAGGGTAAAGTAAGAGTTAGATTGGAGATAGGGAGAGGGGGGAGAAGAGTTAGAAGGAGAAGGAGCCTCCGTCCTAAGTTAAATATATTTCCCAATTAGATCTCTTTCTATATAATACCAAATATCATTGTATATCATGTTTTTACTTCTTAAGAACCTCACATTTTTATTTGTTTATGAAATTTTTATTTTCATACATTCTGATGTGCACACGGTTTCTTTCAGATTTTATGAATTATATATAATTTGTATGTGAAATTACAATACTTAGATCTTTTTATATTTACATATATATTCTTGGCTCTTTTCCCATTAATATATTGCAGACTTAATGTATAACGATATTCAAAATTGCTAAGGGGGGGTTAGTCATCTAGAACTTAAAACTAGAACTGGGATAATTTGTGGGATAAATTTTTAAGGTGTTAGTCACATAGAACTAGGAAATGGGATATTTTTTTATAGTGTTAGTCAAGTAGAACTTTTGTAGAACTAAAACTGTATTATTTTTTTGATGCGTTAGTCAAGTAGAATTCTACTAGAATTAGAATTGGGATAATTGGTCATAATTATCCCACAAATTATACTACCTATATATATAACCATAAGTTCTCCTCTCTCAAATTATCCCACACATTGGAAAGAATACAATTGGGAAAAAAAATGAAACCCCACCTCCCTCCCTCTTGGTTAGTTTCTCCGCCTAGAAAATTTTTCTGCCATGAAGTCAATCATCCGTTTATTTTTCTGTCTTTACTTTGTTTTTGTGATGATTAGATTTTTTTATTATTATTTTCAAGATATATTACTTTATTGATACCTTTTTGACGTTAAATTACTTTATTATTATTTGTTTGATCTAAGTTTTCTCTCCACAACAATGGTTTAGGTTAAGAATATAGTGTTGGTGGGTTAGTGCTAAAGATATGAGGGCTATTTATGTTTTTTTTATAAGTTAGAAAGCAACTTTGCGATCACATTGATGATTAGATGTTGAATGGTTAATGGTGATATCTATTATTATTAAATCGGCTCAGTAAATTGATTGGGATATTTATAGTTCTTCTGTCGATCATCTGTTTAGCGGTCATGGATGATTCCTGTGTACATTTCATTTATTTGCTGATTTGGTTTCAGCGATCATGATGAGATTGGTCCAAAGGGTTAATGGCTGAAAAATGCTTATTTTTCTTTCTTTATGATGTTATGAGATTTGAACTTCGACATTTATGATCCTCCACTAGAAGCTCCACGAAATGTTGCTGATGCAGACGATGACTCCGATAAAGAAGACGAGTTACAGACTCAACGAGCAGCTGTAGGAGCTTGGAGAAATTCTATGGCAGATGCCATGTGGAATGATAGAAGCCATGTAGGATGATGGAAGTCGAGTCACTCTAGGGATTTAAATTTTTATTTATTTATAAATTATTTTATTATTTGAGATGAATAGTGATGCTTTATTGTATTATATTTTATAGTTATTACTAGAATTTGCTTATAATATTATATTATTTTTAATATATAATTATTGACAATAGTAATTTATACCCATCATTACCCCCACCAAATTATCCTACCAAATTATGCAACTTCATAATATTATCCATCATTATCCCACCAAGTTATCCTACCAAATTATCCCACTTTAAGAATTACTCATCATTGTTCCACTAAATTATCCCAGTATCAAAATATTATCTCACTTTACCAATTATCCCAGTTCTACTTAAAAAGTTCTAGGTGACTAACCCCCCCTAAATGCAAATTCAATTTAGAAGGGAAGCCTAAATGAAATAAAAACCTAATATGTAAATCAAAGAAATCAGACCCATCCGTCTAAGCATGGGCATAACCTGTTTCACTTCTTTTATTATGTCTAACTATGTTCTAGTTTATAGTCATGGACTTAACTACAATTGCACTATTTAACATTATACAATATTTTACTTGCTACATTCCATCAGCTTATAGATGCTCATACTTCTTCAAGCATGAGACATTGCCAATACATGCATACATGAATACTTTCATATATACAAAACTTCATATTCCCCTAATAAATATCTTGAATACCCTCTTACTTGCAATCACTAATCAAAATCATTCAAAAGCTACCTAAATAAGAACTTAACTAGCAGGTAGCATCAGAGGCGGATCCACCTTGACCGAAGTGGTGTAACGTGAACACCACCTCAGTCAAGAGGACCAAAAACCTACTTCCCCCAACTTAAAACCCACACTGTAAAATACTCACATCACTAACAAATTGACCCCACTTATAAATCAACATGACCTTCTCCAATTTCTAAGTCCAACTTCCCACTCGATGTCATCCAACAAAAAAGGGGTAAATTTTAGAAAACGCATCCAAAGTTTTGGCATATCTCAAAAGATTACTCTTAACTTTTAAAATGTAATGGAACCCCCATTAAGTTTTAGGGTTCTCAAAAGAACCCCTTTAACATTTAAGGTTTTGTAAAGAAAAACTCCATAAAAGTGTGAAACACATTTATCATTTGCAAAAATATTTGCCTTCATAATTTTATTCACCATGTGAAAAATATGGTTAATAGAGTTAGGTTTTTTTTAAAGAGATGTCAAAAGGGTTTGCTGAGAACCCCAAAACTTAAGGTGGGTTTCGTGATAGTTTGAAAGTTAAGGGGGTTATTAGAGAAAAAATCAAACTTAAAAGGTTTTTCTCTTAAATTAAACTCACCCTGCAATTCAAGTTTAGAACCTAAGAACCGATCATTAATGACATATATTGAAAAAGATGTACTTGATATGTTATTAATGATACGAATATATACTTTTTTCAATATATAAAAGCTTGTTGGGGACAACTGTAATTTTTTTAATTATTAATTATGTAGTACACCATTTTCTAGAAATTTTGAATCTGCCGCTGATTGGTCAAAGAACATCAAGTGTCATTCTTATTTAGAAAAATCAAGCATGATCATAATTTACTCATTATGAAGTACAAATTACTCATTATGAAGTACAAATTGATAACGTACTCAGAAACTTGTAGCTCATGTCAAAAAATATTTTCGTCGAAGATGTTATATTTGTGTCAAAGAAATTAACAAGGTAATGAAATACTAACCCAGTGCAAATCCACAAAAGAAGGCTCATCCACAAAACGCCTTAATATTGATGCCTCTTCTTCTGTTACAACAAAATTTACAAAATAAGAGTACAAAAATAGGATACAAGAGAGATAAGTAAAGTAACATTATCTACTCAAATATTTTTTATCGAGCAACAAAAATAGTTTTTCTACTAACTTAAGGTAGTAGAACCTATAGCAAGAGTTGATAATACAAACCCTAACCCTATTAGGAGATCTCTTGGGCTTATATAGGCCCTACACAACTTACACATAACCCCTTACAAATATTACTAATGTCAACACTCCTCCTCAAGATGGGCGAAAGATATCCACTAAGCCCATCTTGTCACATCCTCTAATCATGTCTAATGAGCTAAGTCCTTTAGTCAGACAATCTGCTGCCTGGTCCTTAGTTGAAACATGACTTAGCTCTAGTAGTCCACTATCCAACTTCTCTTTGATGAAGAACTTATCGATCTCGATGTGTTTGGTTCTATCATGCTGCACTGGGTTGTTGGCGATACTGATAGCTGACTTGTTGTCACACCATAACTTTATCTTAGCTCCTTGATCCAGCTTCAGCTCAACCAGCATACTCTTCAACCATAACAACTCAGCAACTCCTAAGGCCATAGCTCTATACTCTGCCTCAGCTGTTGATCTCGCCACCACCGATTGCTTCTTGCTCTTCCACGAGACTAAGTTGCCTCCTACAAAGATGCAGTATCCCGAGGTGGACCTCCTGTCATTAGCACAGCTAGCCCAATCAGAGTCACAATAACCCTCGATGCTCACATGTCCATTTTTCCTGAATATCAGTCCCTTTCCAGGTGCACTCTTCAGATATCTCAGAATCTGGTACACAGCGTCCATATGACCCTTCCTTGGATCATGCATGTAGCGGCTCACCACGCTCACTGCAAAAGAGATATCGGGACGTGTGTGACTCAGATAGATCAACCTCCCTACCAGCCTTTGGTATCTGTCACGATCAACTGGTTCTCCAGCCTCAGCACCCAGCTTGAACTTCTGGTCGATCGGTGTAGTTGCAGGTTTACACCCTAACATCCCCGTCTCTTTAAGAAGATCCAGTGCATACTTTCTCTGGGATAAGACAATCCCCTCCGCTCCGCGAGCTATTTCTATTCCAAGAAAGTATCGAAGCAAGCCAAGATCTTTCACCTCGAATTCCTTACCCAGTCTCACTTTGAGTTGGGCAATCTCCTTCTCATCATCCCCTGTAATAATCATATCATCCACATATACCGCAAGCACAGTGATGTAACCTTCATTTCGTCGGAAGAACACGGTATGATCAGCGTTAATCTGCCGGTATCCCATACCTATCATAGCCCGCCTAAATCTGTCGAACCAAGCACGAGGAGATTGTTTCAGGCCATATAGAGACTTCTTCAATCTGCAGACCTTGCCCACTGTCTGTTCTGTGTTGAATCCTGGCGGAATTTCCATGTATACCTCTTCCACCAGATCTCCATGAAGAAATGCATTCTTCACATCTAATTGGTGTAGCTTCCATCCACCATTTACTGCCAGAGAGATCAAGGTTCGAACAGTGCTCATCTTCGCTACTGGTGCAAAAGTCTCATCATAGTCGATGCCGTATGTCTGACTATATCCTTTTGCCACCAGACGAGCTTTGTAGCGCTCAACCTGTCCATCTGGATTCAGCTTCACAGTGAAGACCCACTTGCATCCAACTGCTCTCTTTCCTTTTGGTAGTTTTACTAACTCCCAAGTGCGGTTCTTCTCAAGGGCCCCTAGCTCTTCGTGCATAGCAGCTTTCCATTTCTGGTCCTTCTTTGCAACCTGCCAATTGTTAGGTATAGTAACAGAGTCCAATGATGCAATGAATGCTCCATGAGTAGGGTGGATGTTAGAATATGATACAAACTGAGCAAGATCCCAACCATATCTATCGGGAGGATTTCCCGCATTACTGCGAGTAGTCCTCCGTACAGTTATTGGTGTGGGAGGAATAGGAAGAGAAATGGAGTCACCTTGAGAGGAATCTTGTGGTGGTGTAGGTGTCTCTGGAGTCGGGGCAGGCGTTGGCAAGGGACTTGGCACCAGTGGCACTGTAGGTACTGTTGGTACTGTTCCCGCAATTTGTTTCCCCTTCCTACTATAGGTAAGTAGTTCTCCCTGAGCCGTTGGCCTAACACCTCTTGTCTCAATCTCCTCGTCGTCTTCATTCACTTGCTCCTCCTCAACCAAGTCTCCTTCCCAAGGAATCGTTACAGAAATTGATTTTTCCGATCTCTCACCATTCTCAGACATTGATTTCTCCACATTCTCCTCCTCTCGCCGCATACTTCCAGTATTAGGCGAGTTATCAACGGATGAAGTTACCTTCCGGGTGTAATATGGCTCGAGTTCTCGAAAGTGCACATCCATACTCACAAACAACCTTTTCTCCACCGGGCTCCAGCAAACATAGCCCTTCTGAGTAGCAGAATATCCCACAAAAATACATTTCACCGCTCTAGGGGCAAGCTTCCCGACTGATGGCCTGTTGTCTTTCACAAAGCACACACAGCCAAACACCTTGAGTGGAAGAAGCCCACCATTATCTCCCTTCAACAACTCACACGGAGACTTCCAATCCAGCACTCTCGAGGGCATTCTGTTGATTAGTGCTGCCGCGGTCAACACTGCTTGTCCCCATAATGTTTCTGGGACATTCATAGAGATCATCATACTTCTAGCAACCTCTAAAAGATGTCTATTCTTTCTTTCCGCTACTCCATTTTGAGCAGGTGTGTATGGACACGTAGTCTGGTGTTGTATTCCCTGAGCTGACAAGTATTCCCCAAACGTTTTGTTAGTATACTCTGTCCCATTATCAGATCTTAATACCTTCACCACAGCGCCGTATTGAGTCTGAGCATACCTATGAAAATTTTGAAAGCAACTAAACACTTCACTCTTATTTTTCATCAGGTACAACCAAGTAACGCGGGAGAAACAATCAATAAAAGTAACAAAATACTTGTATCCATTCATAGAACTTGTAGAACAAGGTCCCCAAACATCTGAATGTATCAGTTCGAATACACGAGAACTCCTATGACCAGAACTTACGTAAGAACTTCTAGTAAGTTTTCCAAGCTCACATGCATCACATACAAGGTGCTGCTTATTTGCTTTCTCAAATAGAGATGGATACAACCTACTTAAAACATTAAAAGATGAGTGTCCCAAACGCTGGTGATGAAGCATCAACACACTCTCAGCACTCATCTCAGATCCTACTTCTGCTCTCTCTATCATTGACACCAATGCTGAATCCAGTCCTTCACGATCCAGATACCACAGTCCACTACGCCATGTGCCAGTCCCAAGTCTCCGCCCTGTCCCCTTCTCCTGGAAGATCACCTTGGGAATATCAAAGGAAACAATGCATTTTAGTTGAAGGATGATAGCACTAATGGATAAAAGGTTGACTGGAAAGGAAGGAGCATGCAAAACATTGGACAAAGTTACTGAACCAGTACAATCAACTATACCCTTACCAACCACAGGCTGAAATGTACCATCAGCTGTTTGAATACTATCAGGCGATGCTAGGTGAGTATATGATGAGAACTCACTAGCATTACCTGTCACATGTCGAGACGCACCGGAGTCGACTATCCATTCTGATGATTTGTCGGAAGATATGGAAGCAAGAGCATGTATGTCATCAGTACCTTTGGTCGGATGAGCATAGGTAGCAGTGTTGCCTCTGACGAAGAATGATGTGGATGCCTCCTCTGTCCCACTCCTCCTGTCTCCATCCCCTGCTACTTGCTGCTTTCTCCTGAGTATCGCCAGGAGCGCCTGATCCTCCTCAGTAAAGATCACCTCAGCTTCTTCTCCTCCTTCTGCTATCATCAGATTCGCCCGGTTGCCTGCTCCCCTTCCACCTCGTCGACCCCCACGG
This sequence comes from Asparagus officinalis, assembly GCF_001876935.1. Taxonomy (NCBI): domain Eukaryota; kingdom Viridiplantae; phylum Streptophyta; class Magnoliopsida; order Asparagales; family Asparagaceae; genus Asparagus; species Asparagus officinalis. The sequence goes on along the minus strand of NC_033794.1, from coordinate 61,649,702 downwards.
CCACGACCACGCCCTCCGAACTGTCCACGTCCACCCGAATCTCCTTCCTTGGATGGCTTGGTGCAAGCATGCCTTAGATGACCTACCGCACCGCAGTTGTAACACTGTCGGGTCTCTCCCCTGGAGCCATTATTGTTAGATTTTACTTGCTAAAGCTGACTTCACCACAGGAAGTCCACCTGTCCCAGCCTTCCCAGCTTAATGCGAGTCTCCTCCTGGATCATAGCTGAGAACAGCCTCCTCAAGCGAGGAATTTTTTTCCTTTTTTTCTTTTTTCGGCTGAGTAGTAGTAAATGCCAATTTCGCTGAGCGAACTCTTGATAGTCAATCCCCCATTAAGAAACACCATAGTCCTCTCTTTGTAGAAATGCCTCCCGCTCTTTACATCCTGGGTCCTTGCCCGCTTGCCCGCGGGAGAAAAATGGTATAATCCAGGCCACAGACGGCTCCAGCTCTGTCTAGATATCTTGTACAGTCCATCTCTCCCTGCGACTGTGGCCGTCAATTCTCCTTTAATTCTGGAACACCCTGCAGGTTTTCCCACTCCATCATATGTTCATCCTTCAAACTTTCTCCCAGACATCCTTCACCTTCTCAATCCACTCCACCGTGGCGGCGATCGTCAGGCGACAGTGAGTTGCAGAAGCCAAGATGTACAGCCAACATATGGAGTGGACTTGCCACTCATCTCGTCCCTCCCGCAGTCCTCATCCGGTTCTGCGTCTTCTCCCGGTCAAGGTAACCCTCCCAGGTTCCTCCTGCAAGGGTGTATCGTCGACCCGTCGTGACCAGCTCAGGTAGGTACTCCGTCCATCAGCTTCAGATCGATGGGTCGGAAAGCTCCAACTCTTCGATGCTTCTTGTCGTGCTTCTCATCAGCGACAACATTCATCAACTCATCAAAAAAAGTTGACACTCCGCATGGCGTTCAACTTCTCTTGATGAATTCTCTCCATCGATCAAAGCTTCAGATCAACACCTGTTCTCAAACCCGTTGTGTGTGCACGTGAAAATTCGGCGCAGCACTTCTTGCTGCCCACAACCAACGAGTAGCATTCTATTCAACAAATTCTCGGTTCTCAGAGCGAAACTAGATCCAACAGTCTATATTATCCATCGATGTGAGATATATTAACTCTTCTGTCATCAGTTCGAGGGACGTGAGTCGCAGGGAACAATGCCAAACTCGAATCGCAATGGTGAAAGGGGGGTCGAGTGGCAGCGGCTAGGGGGGGTGTTGGAGGCGGGTTCGGGTGTGGGAGGCCGTTCGGCGGTGTGTAGCGTAAGGGCGAGCAAAAAAAAAAAACAGGGAAGGGGGCGGGGTCGCTCTGCAGCAAAAATCAAGGGGAGGAGGGTGTATTCGCGTCTGCAGAAAAAGGAGGGCTGAAGGGGGGTCTGGAAGGGGGGTGGAGGTCTGGACTGCAGGGCTGTTCGGCCGTTCGCAGGGGGGTCTGCAAGGGAGGGGTCGGACGGCCAGGGGGTTCGGGTGTGCAGGGGGGGAGGGGGAGGGTGGGCCAAAGGCGGGCGGGACTGCAGGTCCCCTGGGTGCAGGTGGTGAGAGTCGGAGATTGGGGTCTTGTCTGTCTCTCAATGGTGGTGGTCGAAGATGCAGTGGGGGGGACTGGTCGGGGATGGATCTGCAGGAGGGGTTATCGTTGGCAGCAGAGGGGCCGAGCGCGGGTGCAGGGTGCGGTGAAGCCTGCTGACAGTGGGGGGGGCTAGGGTTTAGAGGATGGCTCTGATACCAAGTTGATAATACAAACCCTAACCCTATTAGGAGATCTCTTGGGCTTATATAGGCCCTACACAACTTACACATTACCCCTTACAAATATTACTAATGTCAACAGCAAGTCAAATTAATCAGATAGCTAATGGGATCATAGAAGACCTCATGCATAATTAGGTTTTGAATTATGGAAAATTATTAGCATCATCGATAGTGATGCTTTCTGACTAATCCCACAAACTTGGCTTAGCATCTTTATGATATGAGACAAGACGAATGTTTTAAATATCAATTATCAGAAATATATCATATGGCTAAAATTTATATCAAATTGCAGTTATCGGAATATATTCGAGATAAATAGTAAAAATTGGAGTGTCATATTGAATGGTGAGCATTTATAATATAATATCCTAAAATGTAATCTAAGTACACCTACTGAAATGTAAACATACCAAAACGCCTTGGAGAGAGGACTTAGAATAATTAAGTGGTTGAACTTGAGGGGGGAGAGAGAGAGAGAGAGATGAAGAGGATTGGTTGCTCTAAACACGGTGGGAAACAATGAGTGGGATTGGTGTTTTGATTTTATTTAGGGGGTATCGGGTTCGGGTCTGAAAAATAAGGGTTTTGGCATCCAAAAGCCAACCAATAGTTGGGATGTTTTTTTCTAACAATATCAGCCGATTTAGGCCCTATAAAAAGCGGCCTATTAATCGGATTTTCATTGGAGGAAATTGGTGAAAAATGATAATCTATTTAACTCTCCAAAACTTGTATCGGTAATGGTCCAAATCCTATATGTCAGCGATATATCGATACGATCAACCTACTTTTAAAACACTGGACAAGACCATGTCACAGTCACAAAATAAAGAGGTGCTATCTTATAAATAAATGCTATAAGAGTTGCTGCAATTATTAAGTAGTTCCTTATATTACAGCTATAATAACAAAACAAAACAAAAGCAGAGACAGGAAGCCAAATACCCATTTCTCACTATCAAATGTCATTTTCATAACATGTTATTGTCGATTCTAACAATTTCATACATGTTGTTGAAATATGTGCATAAATGTGGTCAAATGTACAAGAAAAAGAGAAATATACCAGAGAGATGCAGCTCATTGATACGCTTCCAAGCATGAGCAGCTTTTCTTAAGGTATTCTTGAACAACTCCTTTCGATGAAGCATTGTCCTTGTATCCTTGCAAAACTCCTGGATAAAGAAAAGGTGGATAATGAATTGAGTAATTAGTAACCTGCTTTAGTATTCGCTAGGTAGCGTGGACATCAGTAAAGGCCAACACAGGACACACATAATCTTCTGAAACAAGGACACAGCACCATTATAGAAGCATGTGTGTGTCTCTGTGCATGTGTAATAGATAAATTTTATACATGTGTATATGACATACACATTTGTAATAGAATATTTATGTGCGTGTTCATGCATTCAAGAGTGTAGACTATTATTTCTAGCAATATAAAACATAGCCAATACTTCTTTTTTTTGGTCTACCATATATTTGCAGTTTTTGTGCTATTGGTCCTGCAAATCTTCAAACAATTTGGAAGTAGTCCTTCAAGTTGTTGAAACTGCTATTACGTCCCTCAAAACTTACTAGCTCTTCATATTAATCCATGTAGTTAGCTAACATTTGATTTGAGGGGAATACTTCTTCCAAGTTAACTTTGGATTTCCAGGTACATCCATCTGCTTAAGTTTACCCAAACCCCTTTCTTTAAACGGGTTTAAACCCACATCCCTTTCTTTTAAACCCACATTCCTTTCTTTTAAACCCACATCTCTTTCGGTTAAACCCAGACCAGTTGCATCTTCTTCCACAAAGGTTCAATTTCCTTGCCTAACCCATTTTACAACGGTCCAATCTTTTCCCAAATCTATAAATCCCTAAATAAACTGTTCATGAATCCACCATCAACCTACGTTCTGTCTTATAGAGACGATCTTGTGGGGGATGCTCAATTAGAGGTAGTTTTGTAATTAACCATGTGGGGCTTAACTACTAACCTGACCAGAGTTTACACATTAGACAGGAAAACTAATGGAGGGACCAATTTGAAAGAACTAATAAAATCTGAGGGGGACTTCATAGCAATATTAATGGTTTGACGGACTAATTTCAAAATATTTAAGGAATTAATATAAAAAAATCCTATATTTTATGATTTTGTTCTTCACTTTTTACAAAATGTTATCTGTCAAAAAACTTTTTACAAATTGTTAGATATTATCTAAATTTAGTCTTGTGCAAGTCAATATTTTATGGCATTTTCCACTATATATATTATTTAGGGTATAAATGAAAATAAATAGATATTTCAAACACATAATAAAAATAAAAGAAGGGTTAAATTACACTAAAGCCCCAAGAACTTTCAGCTATTTGTAGTACGCCCCCAATAACATTCAAAATCGCACTAAACACCCAATAACTGCTGCAAAAAGCCCTCAAGTTGGCATTGTTACATCTGACATGGCACATGCAACTCATGTGACTTCGAAGACCAAAATACCCCTTAAATTATGGAATGCCCCCTTTATGACCTTTTTTATATTTGCAGCCCTGAAAATAGAAATCTCTCATCTTTTGTCATCTGTTCTCTTCTTGCTCACACCCAGGTTTGGGCCCCGAACTCTTTTTTTTGGTTCTAATTTTATGGGGGTTATCTGCAAACGTGGTAACTTATAAGGGGGTTTTCTGCCATTTAGCAGTTTAGTGCAATTTTGAAATTTATTAAGAGTTTGCGGCAAAACGCTGATAGCTATTGGGATTTAGCGTAATTTATCCCAAAGAGAGGCAGCACGTGCAGTGTAGAATGTATGTCCAGGGCATCGGGTTTTAAAATTAAAGGCTTAATCGCGGATACCCCCCTTTGTCCTCGGCGGTTTATTTTGTTAGAAAACAATTTTCTCTTTCTATAAAAGGTAGAATAATTATTACCTGGGGTCTCTCCGCAAATCAACCCTAAAAAAACATGTATTATATTCGAAGAAGATATCAACGAATAAAACACGACGCAGATGGGAAAATCGCACCAAATTGCAGTAAAAACTAAATCTTTTGCCCTTCAAGAAACAACAACAAAGACGAGGGGCGGGGGGACTCACAGGATCGCTGGCAACAAGGCGAGAAATTCGATCGACGACCTCGAGATTGTGCTTTGATCCTGCCCAAACCACCTTCATTGCCTCAACGTCGAACCTCGCAGCCTTTCTCTCATCCGCCAAGTAATCGATCGCCTCCATTTTTTTTCCCCCAATTCTTTTTTCTTCTCCCTTCAAAAGTATCCACAAAAATGGGAGGGGGGAGAGAGAGAGAGAGAGAGGAAGGCTTTGTTTGTTTTGTCTGCTTGATTTCGGAGGCGATCGCCGCACGGAAATTAAAGCATGGGCCGGGTCCATGTGTAGACCCGGCTGAGTAAATTGCGTAACCACTATTGCTATTTGTTTAGATTTAAATTTTGGGTTGTTAATAAAAAAAATCGACTCTTACGTGTAATTAGTTATTTAGAAATAAAGTGCCGGATTATAATATGTTTTAATCATGTATTGTAAAATCAGCATTTTAACCCCGGGCTGGTGGCCCGATAGATCGGTGTTGGGCACTCTGAGTAGGATATTGAAAGATTGACCGGTGTATTCGGATCCTCTCTAATTAGGTGGCGATAATTAGTGAGGGTACAGTTTCCTTAATATTGACCATTTATTATAATTTTAAAAGAAGTGATTATGCTATCTATGATTTTATTCATATATTGGTTTTTAAAACACCGTTGTTTAAATAGTTATTTTTTATTCACGATAAAACAAAAAATATAGAAACTAAATTAGAAACTTCTAAAGTACTAATCACATATAGCGCTTTTTAAAATATCATACTTTACATAATTATACTACTTTCATTTTTTTTTATAGATTTATCTCTTGGTACAAATTTCCATGTGGTTTTAGAAACTGAACTTGAAAATTCATGGGTTGTTTTATCTGATATTTAATTGGAGAGTTATTTTTTTATATTTTTTTAATTTCTAAAAAAATCATATTTTACTATTAATTAGAATTTTATTTACCAAAATCAACAATTGTATTTTGAAGACCACTATATGAATAGTAGAAACACTAGACGGCATAATTATTTACCTTGAAATTAGAATAAATGCTTGAATTTAAGTTGTTTGTTAATTTCATATGGGATATAAAAGATTGAAAAAATGGGGAAAAATGACACAAGAAACCTTGAATGTGTGATTTAAAGTCCGAATTTCGGATCTCCGTTGTTAGTAGGACTATTCACATGGTGTCCTTTTTAATTTTTTTTAATAGTTTTGCTACAAGAAAAATAATATCTTCCAAGGGTTGAAATTTTTCCTAGAGGGATAGATATCTCTATCCTTATGTTTTCGAGAGGAGATGTCGGTTTTAATGAATAATATTGTTGTACATTAGCATAAAGAATGTGATATTAAAATTTTGTGGGAATTTAGACACATTGAAAATGATAGTAAACGTTGTGTTTTAGGAATTATTGATATCTTCATATATAATTTTTATTGTTCTTACACTGATTGTATTATGTATTCTACCACCTTTGAATATTGTCTAAGATACAAAAATTCTTTACTATCATCATTAAGTAGAGGTTTAAAAATCAATCTTATTTGGTGCACTATATTATAATGTAACTATACAATATTTAACGAACAAGTTATAATAAAGACACTAAATCAATATAAAGCATCAAAATATTTGACCACATGTAATGCATGTGCATTCTACCTAGTTAGAGTAAATGGCCAAGATTAAAGCAATTAGACCCTCTCTAATTACCACCTAATTGGAGAGATTCTGAGCCTCACCAATGTCATCCGTATCAGCTTAATTGGATTGTTGGTCAATGTATTTCTCTCATAATTGGATATTCATACCTATGTTTTTATTGTTTGGATGACTTGTCATCTAATTAAATATTAATTGGACTATTATCCCCTTCTAATATTTTCTGTGAATTAATACTACTTATTTCAATGATATGACAGAGAATTTTTTGATCATTTGATATAATGGATTCTTTCTATGTGTAATATCTTGATCACTTATGAAAATGTAAATTTGTGACACATCAGATAATTATATTGCATGACATTTTATTTTTGAAAGGAGAACTTTTTTTAAAATAAGCCAGTTTTGCTAAATATTTAGCAAAACCGACCTCCTTTTGGCCAGCTAACCAAAGTTGGTCAAAAAGAGTTCGGTTTTACTAAATTCATTGTTTAAAATACACGGGACTAGTAATCATGTGTGTTTAATGGCCACTAATCGGCCACTAAACAAGAAGTTCAAAACCCACGGGACTAGTAGTCCCATGGATTTTGTGAACATTCAGCACACGAAGAAATCTCAGCCAATAAAGTTCAGTAACAAAAACATCCAACCAAAATAAAGAAATTACTCAGATCAATGTAACCCAAAACCAATTCCAACTAAAACTTAGCTAAATTGCATCCATATTAAGCTCAAAATCATCCGCAACAAGAACAACAACAACAAAAGATTCAACTTTTCGAAATACCCATCAGAATTCACAACCAAATAAATCAATCCAAATGGAGAAAATAGGTAATTGACATTGAAACGTGAGAAGGGTTCTTAATCTTCTTTCCGGTGAGTCCACCATCACCCTGGGACCCTGTGTCGTCGGAGACCACCTCCATCACTAGGTAGACATAAGTGAATCCTCCTTTGTCGAGTTGCCTCAAGATCTTAAACCTACTCTCATTGATCCAAACGTCATCGTCGCCATTGACGGCATCTAAGAGAGCACTCATACCCGAGAACAAGCATCCAATGGTCTTCTCTCGATTTTTTCCTTCTGCTTGCTAATTGATTTGTTGTCTTTGATAATTTGATCGATTCAGAGATGGGATCTGTTCGTGGGAAAATGCAAGAAAATTTGAGAAATAAACTTGTATTAATCTCCCTAAATGACTTAGTAAAAGAATAAGTACAATCTCTCTTCGTAATCCCTCTTTAACTGACTTAGAAAAAGAAATTATAACTTTTCTTATCGGTTTCCCGATTTACAAAAGAGAGAAGGAATCGACAAAGATCATTCCCTTTGTTAGAAACTGGGTTCTTCTTGGTGGCGATGAGAGTTTGATTCTTGTATCCCGTTGACAATCTGAGCACCTCGCTTCGTGGAACATTGTCTATTCCTCTAAACTTAACGCCGAGAAGAACTTGCAAGGCAAGTTTAGAACTCTAAAAGAGTTTATGAACTCTGTGAAAGAGTTAATTTCAGAAATGATATCAATCCCTTTTAACTAAAATTAGAGAATAACTGATCTCATAGTTCTTCAACCGATAACAGTTCAAAGAGCCAAGCCAAAAGCTCCAACAATGCTTCAACAAGAGCTAATAAAAGCCAACCCCTTTCTTTCTCTCTTTTTTAAGCTATCAAACTAGCTATTTATAGGGTTTAAGGGGTGTAACTGACCCCTTAAATTGCTCCTTATTAGAAGCTTAATTACCCCCATTAAATAGGTAACCATTCAAGTGATTTGAAACAGTCAAAAGGCGAGGTTCACGTTCAGCTTCAATACGCGGAGGTGAGCCTCGCGTTTAGCTTTTGAACATGGGAGTGACCTCCGCGTTTTGTTGATGAAACGCGAGTATCGCGTTTATTGATGAAACATGAAGGTAGCGTTTGGCTTCGGAGATCAAAGATCATCAAGTTGTAGTCTCTGCGTCACCTCTGCATCAAGTCTTCTCAGGATATAAAGGTTGTCGTCTTGTAACCCTTGTTTACTGGCTTCTGAAGATGTGAGAGTCGTCAAGTTGTAACTCTCGTTCGTTGTCGTTGAAGTTATTAGACCGTAACTCTCATCGACAGTATCTTGTGAAGATCAGCTATCCTATTTTAATTGAAGAGGGATGGAACCTCCTGAGATTTGTAAGGATTCATTCTAGGCGACACCCACTTGCTAGGGTTTCAAGAAGGCTCTGGCTAGGGTTTCCCCTTGCTTGGGTCAAAAGTTGATATTTTTATTACCTTGAATCTATTACAACTTTAATCGTTACAATAAACTCAAATGAATAAAAAAATTAATCTTTTTATAAGATCTCTTTTACAATGAAAATAAAAGATTACATTTCTTATCAAACTATACACAGATCCTTTTTATTAGTCTTTGTTTTGCGTGGGATCTTTGCCTGTGCAGGGAACGTTGATATCCATGGACCGCCACGGATCAGATCCGGTTGACAAAAAATTGACAGAGTTCCAACTTCACCAAGGAAGTATTCGTTTGAAGCCATGAAATCGACCAAGCAAAATCAGTAGCTCTTCTCGAGATTAAGACCAAGTCTAATCTAGAGGAATGGACGGACGGGGCTTCAGATCTCTCGAACTCTCCCTCTTTATGCTGAAAAACTTTACCGAGATCAGTTAGCCTTCTCTAAAATTCGTTCTCCCTTGCTCTCCAACTCGGCAGCACCTCCTCCTCTTGATAATAAATCGCCCCTGTGAAATGAGCCCTTAGGCCTGTGTTTATAGGCTTCAGTTAGGGAGTTTTCGGATAAGAATGAGTGATTTGACCTTATGTTCAGTTGACAATGACCTAACCACGTTTATGGATGATATCCAATCAGTTGGGAAGCTTTGGAATGAATAAATCCCGAGAAAATATCAAAAAACACATTTTTGGGAGTTGTCCGCGAAACAAGATCGCCTGCTAACCCGCACCGAGTCTGATCCACGCTGGCACGGGTCGGCCAGCTCCGACTCGCGCTGGCGCGGCGCGGCCAGATCCGACCTGGGCTGCGCGGGTCGGCCAGCTCCTACTCGCCGGTGACGCGGGTTCAGCCAGCATCCAACCCGCGTAGGCGCGGGTCACGCCATCACCGTCCCGCGCTGGCGTTAGGTCGGCCCGTTCTTAACTAAACTTCTTTTTTTCTTTTTAGCACTTTGCGACTTTTAGGGACTTGTATTTTCTGTCGTTTTACGTATTTGATTGTCTTGTTGACTTGCATGCATCGTTAACTTGCTTCATACACTCGTTAGCTTCTTTATGGCACTTAGAACTGACTGACATGCGCGTCGAGCACTTTGGATCTGATCGACAAGCGTGTCGAGTACTTTAGATCTGACCGACAAGCACGTCGGGCACTTAGGATATGACCGACAAGTGTGGCGGGCACTTTGGATCTGACCGATAAGCACATCGAGCACTTTGGATCTGACCGACAAGCACGTCGGACACTTTTGATCTGACCGACGTGCGCGAGCTGACTGACGTGCACAAGCTAACTGACGCGTGCGGGCTGACCGATAGGTGTGACGGCTAATTGGAGGTGGCCGGTGAGCGTATGAGACAAATTGGGTTCGCCATTCCGGTTTATGCACTTGTCGGCGTCAGATAATCCTCCTAGACTCGGATAATAACGTTTGTCATCTTCTCTCCGTCTCGAGCTGTGTGTGGACACCTATAGGTATTTTTAGACGCTTACAGATATCCCCTCCAAAGTATTTCAGACTCATTCTTTTATAGAGGAGTCTGGAATGCTTTGGATAAGATAGACCCTTTTCTCAATCTTGTAGAGGGACCTGTGAACTGTTTTAATTCTTAACTTCTTCTGCCTTCATTCTGTTCAGTAT
>NC_033794.1:61597607-61638291 GCF_001876935.1 Asparagus officinalis | reverse complement strand
ACCTGGCAATGTCTAGACGAGTACAAATCATAGCATACATAATGCTACCCACTGCATTAGAGTATGGAACTTAGGACATCTCCTTCTTCTTGTTCTCACTTGTAGGTGAATCTGAAGTCGAGAGCCTAAAGCGAGGAGTCAAAGGAGTCGTAACGGGCTTGGCCTCTTCATCCCAAAGCGTTCTAGCACCTTTTTAATATAACTTTTCTGTGAGAGATATAATGTTCTAGCTTTCCTATCCCTCCTGATCTCTATACCTAAGATCTTCTTTGCTGCACCAAGATTTTTCATCTCAAACTCATCACTAAGTTGTTTCTTCAAAATAAGAATCTGCGACATGTTCTTAGCAGCAATAAGCATGTCATCGACATATAATAGAAGATAAATAAAAGAATCATCTCCTAGATGCATGCATTACACACAACTATCATAAGTACTTCTTGAGTACCTATGACTAAGCATAAAATTATCAAACCTCTTGTACCTACACACAACTATCATAAGTACTTCTTGAGTACCTATGACTAAGCATAAAATTATCAAACCTCTTGTACCACTGTCTGGGAGATTGCTTCAGGCCGTACAAAGATTTCTTCAATCTGCAAACTTGATCTTCTTTACATTCTACGAAGTATCCCTCTGGCTGAGACATGTAGATAGTCTCCTCAAGTTCTCCATATAAAAATACAATCTTCACATCAAGCTGCTCAAGCTCCAGATTAAATAGAGCAACCATGGCAAGCAATACACGGATGGAGGTATGTTTCACAACTAGAGAAAACACTTCATCATAGTTAATTCTCTCCTTTTGTCTATAACCCTTAGCCACCAACCGTGCTTTGAATCTAGCATCTTCAACCCCTAGGATCCCTTCTTTCTTCTTGAAAATCTACTTGCATCCAATTACCTTTTTACCCTTAAGTAATTACACCAAATCCCAAGTCTGATTCTTGTAAAGTGCTTTGAGTTCTTCTGTCATAGCCGTGGCTCAACGTCCAGATTCTCCACATGAGACAGCTTCAGTTGTAGGCGTCCAAAAATACCTATAAGCTCTCGTATACAGCTCGAGACGAAGAGGAGGCGATAAACGTCAGCACTCAAAACGAGAAGATTCACCAAGTGGCCAGCGTATTCACCGGCCACCACCAAGTGGCCCGTACACTCACCAGCCACTAAATCGGCGAACCAAGTGGTCAGCGTGCTTACCGGCCACCACCAAGTGGCCCGTGCACTCACCAGCCACCAAATTAACGTACAAGTCAGTGAAACCATGAAATACATGCAAACAACGGAACGAACCGAACTCGAAAAAAAACCCAGAAAGCCAAATGGTGGCTCGACAAATGTTAAACCACCAAATGGTGGCTCGGCCAAGTTCAAACTACCAAATGGTGGCTCGACCAAGTTCAAACCACCAAATGGTGGTTCGGCCAATGTCAAACCACCAAATGGTGGCTCGGCCAAGTTCAAACCACCAAATGGTGGCTCGGCCAAGTTCAAACCACCATTTGGTGGCGCGGCCAAGGCCGAGCCACTTCGGTGAATCGGCCAGAATTAGTTTTTTCGGTTCTTTTATGGATTCTTTCGGGATTTGGGGTTCCAACTGCTCTGATATTGTTGTTAGACAGTTGCTAACTGAAGATAGAGGGAATCCCTCGTTTTGATCCAAGGAAATCACCAACCAAACCTATAAATAGCGGCTCGGGTGTTCATTTTTGAGGGATCTGGAAATCAAGAGGACGAAGTGCTGTCAAATTGGAGATTGGAGCACGAATTTCAGAGAGTTAGCAGATCTTGGCAGAGTTCTTCAACAAAGCAAGAGTTCGAGAGATCTGAGACTCATTCCACCCTCCTCCGGATTTAAGCTTAGTCTTAAATCCCGAGAAGAGCCGTGATTTTGCTTAGTCAAAATCGCCGCTACTGCAATCACTTCCTTCGTGAAGCGAAAGCACCGACAGCCTTTCTGCAAAGGCTGATGTGTCGCAACCTCGGATTCTCATCCCGGTTGAAGAAGAGGTCGAGTTTGAGTTCGACCAGTAGAAGTATGAGGAGTACTTGTCCTCCCCCTCCAGATCTACCTCTCCTCGCAAGTCCAGGAAGGTTCACTGGTCTTCGGATTTGAAGACCCAAGAAGATCTCCCCGCCACTGCTTTAATCGTGGCTTGCAACGCCTCGCCGACACCCGACGAGGCCGACGCCGCAGATCTGAACCCCTTGTGCAAGGAGTTGACTACTGATGATGTGACCGTTCTATCAAAGAGGGCACAACAGAGACGGCGACAACGCCTTGCGCGCCATATGGCCAAGGCCTTAGAACCGATTGATGGAATCCGCTATGAGGCGGATCTGAAGTTCAGGAGGTGCCAAACGTCGCAACAGCGTGTAGCCAACTCCTCCAACTCATATGAGGCGGATCTGAAGTTCAGGAGGTGCCAAACGTCGCAACAGCGTGTAGCCAACTCCTCCAACTCAACCGCGAATGAATGGATCCGCGTCAAAAGGACGCGTTCAACTCTTGAAGAAAGGATCCAGAAACGCCGCGCGTTACTCGCGCATGCGCGAGCTTTGATGTAAGAAGCGCAGAAATTGGAACAAGAAGAAGTGGTCAAGAAGCCACCAGGATCACGCCAAGTCTGGAGGCCAAAGTCCAAACCGACATCAAGAACAACCCAAACGGTGCCCGAAGGTATCAAAAAATTCAAATCACCAAATGGTGGCTCGGCCGAAGTCAAACCACCAAATAGTGGCTCGGCCAAGTTCAAACCACCAAATGGTGGCTCGGCCGAAGTCAAACCACCAAATGGTGGTTTGAGCAAAACTCAGACTGGTTCGGTCCGTTCCGTACCTGATTTACTCCCTACAATCCCGTCCGAGTTTCCGGCGGCCTCTATTACTATACCGACAAGTTCCACATCTCCGGTGGAGATCCACGACAGTGTGGATTTTTCCCGCTTTAAAATAACAGTGAAAGATCGCCTTGGCTCTTCACCCAATGATCGAGGCAAAGCTCCGGTCAAAGAGAACTTAGGCCGATTGAATGAATCTCGAGCACATTGTTAGGCTGGAGGTCATCATCCTAAGCAATGGAGGAGAAAGTATAACGGGAAAAGTCTCGCAAATGACCGCATTGGATTGCATGTTGAAATCCAGGAGCCTGTTGAGGACCGACATTCACAAAAACGTCACCTCAGACATGCGACTCCTGAAAATGCTAACGAAGCGTTGTATCCCCAGAAGAAAACGTACTCGTCAGACGAAGACGTTATACCTGGGAAGTCGTGCCAACACATGATAGGTTGCTCCAGTCATCAAACTGACGAGTTGTACTATCAAGCTGGGGGTGCGAACAAATCCAGGAAAATGAGTGCCCGGAATACAGATTCTCACTGTCCATGTGCCAAAATCATCAAGGCAGTGTTGTCAGAATGTTGCTGTTCCAAGACCACCCCGGAGAGAGTTTCAATATTTGAAAGAATCTCCACAAGAACATCTGAATCCAGACTAAGGCATTTCCGCAAGAAGAGAGCTGCTCTTCAGGATGATGAATTTTCAGAAGTGTCCGTTAATATGACCGGGAGAGGAAATTCGACGTGACACTTTAGTCCAGATCAGTTTGCCGCAGTGTCCCAACGTATAACTCGATTGCGATCGGGGACTAGTAGACGAAGGGATTACCAAAGAATGCAGAAGGGACTTCCTTCGGATGATGAAACCTCGGATGCTTGCTCGGATGCTTGCTCGGATGCTTGTTCAGCGATGGCTTCTGATGACACCGCATCGAGTGCAGGACAACCTTACGAATCACTCATGATTAGCACCGAGCAAGTGGCTAAGATTCTTGAGGACGTTTTAACCAAGCAAAAAGACAGTTTTAAATTTGAAATGGAATTGACCATGCAGCAAATGAGGGAGATGCACAATCAACAGATCGCGGCATTGACAACCCATCAGGGAGAGTCTAGCCGTCGTAATAATCCGAACCAAGATGATAACGAGCGGGAAGCGGATGAGAATGTTAACATGAACACTCCTCCCGTCAAAGATGATAACGAGCGGGAAGCGGATGAGAATGTTAACATGAACACTCCTCCCGTCAATAACAATACTGGGGGTGGTCCTTCGGATGATAACAATACAAAGGAAGACCACGTTACTTCTCCCCAAAATCACTCGAAGACAGATAGAGTGAGGATAAGAAAATGAGGGATTTGGAGAGCAAAATCAATGCGTTGATGAATGCTCAGGAGGTGAAAAGGTCCGGAATACCGTGCCCATATCCTAGAGAGTGGGAGTCAATCCCGTTTCCGGCGAAGTTCAACTTAATCAACTTCACACCATTTGATGGAAAGGGCTCACCCACTCAGCATTTAATATACTTCAAGTCTCACTTGGGGATAATCTCCGGGATGAACCTTTGATGGTACGGTCATTCGTCGGCACTCTCCACAGAGCAGCCTTCGATTGGTATCGTCGCCTCAAGCCGGGGAGCATTAGCAGTTGGGATGACACGGAGGACATGTTTCTCACAAATTTCTTCGACGACGACACTGAGGTCTCGATCGGAACATTATTTGATGAGAAGCAAAAGGACGGAGAGTTGGTGGAGAATTTCATTAAACGATTCCGGAACAAAGCCATGAATTGTAAGGATCCGATCAGTGAGGATTTCATCCTGGAGACTTGTCACAACAATCTTTCATTGGATATTCTCAAAGCCATGGGAATGGCACCGTCGAAGACCTGGAAAGATTTGAAGGTCCGAGGGGAAAGAGCCGAACGTTTCCTCAAAAGGAAAAAGGCCGAAAGAGGTCAAACGACGGCACCAGCCCCGCAACAGAATTTTGTTTCTAAAGGAAAAGGGAAAGCACAAGTGAATGCAGTGGACGCGAACCAAACATTCGAAGTGCAATCGCAACCACAACAGCAGCAGTCACGGTGGCAACAACAGCCTCAGAAACAGAAGACTTCGAAACCGAAATTCCCTTTTCAAATACCTCATAGAAAATAACAAGATTAAGTTGCCTCCGATCCAAGATCAGGAAGACGCCAAAAGGGTTAATGATCCGAAATACTGCGCATTCCACAGAGCGGTGCACCACCCTACCAAGTCGTGTTACGCCCTAAAAGACAAGATCCAAGCTTGGATTGATGTTGGGGTCATCACTATGAAGCAACCTAAGGAAAAGAATGTGGTGCAAATGCAGTTTCAATCAGCTTTGGGTCTGTTCCTTTGAATTGGTTTGAGCCTGAGCCCGTGATAAATGTGGCAATGAAGACCGTCAATGACGATCCTCACAAACAACGTCAGAAAGGACTTATGCCACACACAACCCCAAATGGTGAGATTCTATGGGTTCATCCCGATCTGATTGAAGATGAACAATGGGCCGGATCGTCATCCCAGAAGAAATCAAAAGGTAAAGGAAAATCCTGTTACGAAACCTCGATCGTTCTAGAGGAAGACGACGAAGCAATTCCTACTTTCTCATTTTCCGACAATGAACATGAAACTTTTGTAACCACCAGTGAGCCAGTCCTCGCCACCAGAAATGAGAATGAGTATCGGTTCAAATATCCAAGTGTCTCTGATCGACTATGAGAATGAGTATCGGTTCAAATATCCAAGTGTCTCTGATCGACTAGCTGAGGTGGGGGTGATTACAACTCCCACCGCACCTGCTGAGAAGACCCCATAGGAGCCCCTGCACCAAGATGTTCAAAACCCGAGGCAGTCTCATTTCAATTGGCCAATTGGAAGAGATAAACCGGAAAATTCAAACACTTCATACCACTTTGACGTTATGACCCAATTGGCTAACATCCCAGTGAAAGTAACTCTACACGAGTTATCACGTCTTTCTAAAAAAACTAGAGAGGCGTTCACAATCACTCCTGACCAGCTCACCCAAATAGTTCAAGAAGCATTAATCAAGCAGAAAGAAGAATTTGAGGCTGAGATGGAGTTGGCCATGCAATAAATAAGAGAGCTGCAGGCTCAAAAGTACAAATTTCCTAAATCCGAGCATCAGGCTGTGTCTAGTTGTTACACTACACCAATCATGCCTATTCAAAATAGGACAAATGACAATAGTCCAAACCTGGATATAGTCATCAAGACTGATGTACTCCTTGATAACACTGGGGGTGGTTCAATCACACCTCTCAATGACACTGAGGGTGGCCCAATTCCTTCTTTTCGACATCGTCCGAAGAGAAATGAAGACGAAGATAAGAAGCAGAGGGAAGTCGAGTTTGTCACCACCTCCAGTAGACGCTATCCTAAAAGAAAAAAAGTTGATGGAGGCGAACAAGAGGTCATACCCAAGTTCGCTATTGATGTCAACCAAACAATACAACGACGACCGCGGGAGCGATCGCCACAACAGTCGCTTCAGATGCAACGATATGCTTTCAAGGATGATGAGGTTCCAGCCATCCTCAAATACCTCCTAAAAAACAACAAAATTAAGCTGTCACCTATTAAAAATCAGGAAGAAGCTAACAGGAGTTCAGACCCAAAATATTATGGGTACCACAGGAGGGTTCTTCATTCCACTGAGGCTTGCAACGTTTTCAAAAATACAATACAGGCCTAGTTGAAGCCGGCGTCTCGACGACGGAACAAACCGAATGAGAACGATCGACGTACTCCAAAAAGTATACGAGTATAAACTGCTCCTTTCAAAACTCCAACAGGTATACGAGTATAAACTGTTTCCCTTGTATCAAACGGGAAGTTCCTGGAGAATATTATACATAGTATTCTTAAGGATAACCCGACATCAATAAAAGGGTTGAAAATAAGACATTGCTTATTGGACTCAGTTTCGCCAAAGCGCTAGGGTCGAATATCTCAAAAGTTTTCGGTGATTCTCAACTAACAGTCAACTGCGTTTATAGTAGAGATAACCTACTCAACGGCGTATATCGCCTTATTACTAAGGATGGTGATCGGCTTATGATGCCGATAAACGGCAAGCTCCTGAAAAAATACTACCCTTAGTATCTTCAGGATAACCAATGTATCGGGAAGTTCCCGAAAGAATACTACTTGTGGTATTCTTAGGGATAACCCAATCACTGTAAAGGTGATAAATAAGAGATCCACGTTCGAATTCTGAGCGTCAGGATGTTTCCTTTTATTGTTGTCAAGTTTTCTAACTCTCATGAGTTATTTTTGTTGAGACGAGATTCAATCCTTTTAACAGATTAATCTTTCCTCGCAAAATCCTCCACTGATCAAATTAATTGACGGTGGGTCCACCAAAATTTCTATCCGCCAGTTCTGTAGGCGTATAAAACTGCCTATAGGTCCCTTAGCATAGCTTTAACACAGCTCGGCACAAACCGACGAACCATCGGGCGACGTATCCAAACACGAGCGTCAGGCCACAACACCGAAGCCAAGTGACACACAACGAAGCGGAATAATGGGGCGACGAGGTTAACGAATCACACGCAAGCAACGGAATACATCCATTCGCGTGTGGAATCAAGCCAAGGGTTCGAAGAGTCAACGAGTCATCCAACCAAGGGCAGACTCGGACGAATCACGATCGAATCAAGATCAGTTTCGGACTCGAACTCAGAAGTGGATTTACTGCCAAATCAGGAATCGGATTTACTGCCAAATCAGGTCAACGATTCAAATCCGTATAAATCAACCACAGAACCGGATCACGGACTGAACCGAAAACGGAAAATGACGGAAAACTACGCCTAAGGGGGGCTCGGCCCAGAGCCGGCCACCTATAGGTGGCCGGCCCAGTTCTGTGCGCGGGCATAGTTCAGAGAGCCTATAAATAGGCCCCCTTGGTTCATTTGTAAAAGGTTGGATTTTTTGGAGGCGAAGCCCTGCTGGATTGAAAACTCAGATCTAAAAAAAAAAGATCCAAGCTTTGGGACTTCGAGGACTTGCTCTTCCAGATCTGGTGCTCGGCGATCGTCAACGCCAAATAAGGCAAGAGTTTGAGAGGACCGGATCTCAGATCTACGCAGGCGTACTCCGGATCAAAGCTTGGTCTTTGATCCCGAGAATTAAAGGCTACTATTTCCTTGGCGAAATAGTACCCTCGGTTATTATTTCCCTGGCGAAATAATACCTGTCGTATTGCGTAGATCCGACAGGATCTAGATCGCGTGGTGGTCCACAGATAAACCCCGACGCAGGCGAAGAACCCACAAAGCGAGCGACCGCAAAATAGGAGCTCGCGATTTGTTCGACAAACAAGGAGAAAGTTGTAATCTTTTTTTTATTTTCTTTGATTTTCATTGTAACCGGATCTTATAAAAAGACCGGATCTTTGTAACTCAAAAAGCTGTTATTTAAGATGACAATGGAATCAACAATGAAGAAAGACACGATTTTTCCCGCGATCAATCTGGCGACCACAGTGGGAGCCAACGATCTCGCTGCCGAGATCGTAGCGTCGCAGCCGCGGATTTCAATCCCGGTCGAGGAGGAGGTCGAGTATGAATTCGACCAGCCCAAGTTCGAGGAGTATCTTTCATCCTCGTCCGGATCCACGTCCCCCCGCAAGTCCAAGAAGCTCTCCTCCAGGAGAAAAACTCGTTGGTATGAAGACGTGAAAAACACCAACGAAGATCTCGCCCCGCTGGATGCCAAAGTCGCATCGGGTGAGATTCCTCCAATTCCCAACTAGGTCGGATCTGCTATGGCCAACCCTTCTGCCGCAGGGGGCGTGGTGACTCTCTCGAAGAGAGCCCGCCAAAGGCAACGTCAACGCCTTGGGAAACAATTCGCAAAGGCCATGGAGTCTGTTGACGGGATCCGCTACAACGTGGATCTGAAGAACAGAGGAGGCAAACAGCCTCAACAGCTGAAGAATGACAGCAATGGAATGGGTCCGTGTCAAATGGAATCGTTCGACACTGGAAGAACGTATCCGCAAACGCCGCGCACTATCAGCGCAGGCGCGGGCTCAAGCCGAAGAAGCCCGCAGGAGATTGCAGAAGGATGTGGCCAAGAAGCCGCCACTAACCCGCCAAGTATGGAGGCCGAAGCAGCCTCCAACAAAAGTTCAACCACCGGCGAATCAACCCAAGTCGCCGGTAATTCCAATAGCTTTTCCGGGAGATCATGCAGAATCGTCCCAAAGGAAGAAATCAGTTTTGGAGCGCCTCGGTCCAATTCCCGACGAAAGAGGCAAAGCTCCAGTTCAAGAGAGTTTGGGCCCAATGAAGAAGCCCCGGACGACTCAACACATTGGGGGTTGCCGCAACCCTCAACATGACAAAGAAATCGTGGCACCCAAGCGCACTACTTTGCGCATCGAAGTTCAGGAGCCCGTTGAGAATTCACGCCCACAAAGGCGCGTTTCGAGGCACGTGACTCTCGAAAGTCCGAAGAAGGTAATTCACTCTCAGAAGGAAACGTTATCGTCTGATGATGATTGCGTTATACCTGAGAAATCGTGCCAACACACGATAGGTTGCTCCGACTTTCAAACAAAAGAGCTGTACTATCGTGCTGGGGGTACGAGCAAAGCCAGAAAGAGAAGTCCTCGAAGGCTAGAAACCCAGTGCCCTTGTTCAAAGCTTACTGTCTGAGTGCAACTACATCAAGGCAGTCCCCGAGAGAATTTCAGTGTTCGAAAGGCTTAGTACCGAAACGCCAAAACCAAGGCATAGGCGTTTTCGGCAAAGAAGAACGGGTGTTGAAGATGGAGAATTTCTGAGGGTCACCACCAACATGACCAGTAGAAGGACATCGGCGCGAGATAATCTCGAGTCAATTCTGAAAGCATCCCGGCCTAGAACCCGTCTGCAGTCTGGAACCATCAAGCGTGCAACCTATGGTAGGGTTCGGACAAGACTCCCTTCAGAAGATGAAGAATCTGATGCCGGCTCCGCGGTTGATTCGGACAATATCGTATCCAGTGAAGGACAACCCCGCGAGTCATTCATGATAAGCACGGAGCAAGTGGCCAAGATGCTCGAGGAAGCCATGGCCAAACAACAGGAGAGCTTCAGGTTCGAAACGCAGATGGCCATGCAGAACATGAGACAAACCAGCAAGGCGAGCCAAGTCGTCGTAACCCGGTTAATCTGGAAGATGAGGACACAAATGCGAACGAGACTCATAATGCCAATAATCCTCCCGTCAATGCAGAGGGTGGTAATGAGAATGCTACCGAAGATATAGGTGAAAGTTTGAAGATTAAACACCTCGATAGCAAAATAAATACGTTGATTTCCGCTCAAGAGATGAAGAAGACGGGCATTCCTTGTCCCTACCCAAGAGAATGGGAATCAATCCCCTACCCGGCGAAGTTTAGTCTAATTAACTTCACGCCATTTGATGGGAATGGTTCACCCACTCAGCATTTGATTTACTTCAAATCGCACCTGGGTGTCATCTCTGATAATGAACCTCTGATGGTACGGTCCTTCGTTGGCACTCTTCGTGGAGCCGCCTTCGATTGGTATCGTCGCCTCAAGCCAGGAAGCGTAAACAGCTGGGACGACATGGAAACTAAGTTCCTCGCCAATTTCTTCGACGACGACACCGAAATATCCATCGGAACGTTGCTTGATGAAAAACAAAAAGACGGGGAGTTGGTCGACACCTTCGTCAAAAGGTTCCGGAACAAGGCAATGAATTGTCGGGACCCGATCACTGAGGAGTTCATTCTCCAGACTTGCCACAACAACCTTGCACTGGACGTGTTGGAAGCAATGAGAACAGCATCGTCTGACACTTGGAAAGACTTGAAGGTGCGCGGTGAACAAGCCGAACGCTTCCTCCGAAGGAAGAAGGACGAGAGCTACCGACCGACGGTTAATCCGCTGAACTTAAACTTCGCCTCTCGTGGTAAGGGCAAGGCACCTGCAGCTGCTGATGGTGCTAATCAAATGTCACAACAGCAATCCCGAAGGCAGCAAAAGACTTCGGGTCCGAGACTCCAAAAAGAGTACTCTTTCAAGGACGAAGACGTTCCTGCCATCTTCGAATCCCTCCTTGAAAGTAACAAGATCAAGCTACCACCTATCACAAATCAGGAAGCAGCTGACAACACTACGGACCCAAAGTACTGTGCATACCACAGGAGGGTCGTTCATCCCACCAAGGATTGCTTTGCTCTCAAGAATAGCGTTCAGGCCTTGGTTGAAGCCGGCGTTATATCGCTCAATTAAGTCGAAACTCCAAAGAGTATACGAGTATAAACTGTTTCTCAATCCTCCAACGGGTGCATGAGGTTAAACTGCTCCCTGTAGACTCCGATAAGTATAAGAGTATAAACTGCTCCTTTCTACACTCCGACGAGTATAAGAGTATAAACTGCTTCTCAACACTCCGACAAGTATACGAGT
This sequence comes from Asparagus officinalis, assembly GCF_001876935.1. Taxonomy (NCBI): domain Eukaryota; kingdom Viridiplantae; phylum Streptophyta; class Magnoliopsida; order Asparagales; family Asparagaceae; genus Asparagus; species Asparagus officinalis. The sequence continues at coordinate 61,626,957 of NC_033794.1, read as the reverse complement.
GTAAACTGCTTCTTAATACTCCAACAGGTATATGATTCTAAACTGTTTCCTTTCTTTCACGGGAAGTTCCTGGAGAATACCATGCTTGATATTCTTAAGGATAACCCGGACACCCAACTGAGTACAATACCATACCCAGTTTTGCAAAGGAAGCTGGGGGTGGATGATTCATGTAACGGGAAGTTCCCAAAAGAAATCCATATAGTGTATTCTTAGGGATAATCCGGTCACCACAGCAAGATGATGAATAAGAAACTCCCATTCAAATTCTCACCGCGTCTGTGCACTCAACACTCTCCCCCTCTCGATTCCCCCAATGAACGAGAGGTCCACAAATCGAGCGATCAAACCTTCCTATAGTTAGGATCGTCTCAAACCTCCCGATTGGTCAAACCTTCCTACAGTTAGGACCACAGCCAAAATCCCCTCTCGATTCCTCTAATGAACGAGAGGTCCACTTTCAAATCGAGTGATCAAACATTCCTACAGTTAGGGTCATCTTAAACTCCTGCTTGGTCAAACCTTCCTACAGTTAGGACCAAAACCATAAATTCACTCTCGATAAACGAGAAGACCAAAACCATAAATTCACTCTCGATAAACGAGAAATTCATCTTTAGTTCGGTAATCAAACCTTCCGATAGTTAGGGTCGAGAAATTCATCTTTAGTTCGGTAATCAAACCTTCCGATAGTTAGGGTTATCTGAATCTTTTTGATTCTCGGAGTAGAGGTCCCACTCCTAGTTTCATCTTTTCGGATTCTGGGGGTGGAGATCCCACCTCGAGTCTCCTTTCCAGCTGAAGATAGAATATAAAATTCTTCTTCTTTAGTGTCGAGAGATAGAATATAAAATTCTTCCTCTTCCATTTTGGGTTCGTCTTTGCCCCAAGAGAAGACACCGCCTTTTTTAACTCCCAAAATCTGTGCCTCACAGGTACAGGGAATTTTATCCCGAATCCTAAGTAGGGATAAGTCAACGCCTAACACACGTTGCCGGTTTAGTCTTTCACCGATTGAAGAAGACACTAGAATTCCAGTCTAGGGAATTTTATCCCGAATCCTAAGTAGGGATAAGTCTGCGCCTAACACGCACTGCCGGTTTAGTCTTTTTCCGTAGAAAAAGACACCAGAGTTCGATTCTGGGGTATTCTATCCTGAAACCTAAGCAAGGATAAGTCTGCGCTTAACCCGCGCTGCCGGTTAGTTCTTAACCGTTAAAAAGAACACCCGTTCACATATTCGACATTGTGGCATGTTGTTATTAATAACACCAAAATCCATGCCCTACACGCATGGGGAATTTCATCCTGAATCCTAAGAAAGGATATGCCAACGCCTAACACGCGTCGCCGGTTTAGTCTTTCTCCGTAGAAAAAGACACCAGAGTTCGATTCTGGGGTATTTTATCCTGAAGCCTAAGTAGGGATAAGTCAGCGTCTAATACGCGTTGCTGGGTAGCCTATTCCCGTAACAATGGCGAAGTCTACGTATTCGAAGTCGTAGCATCAAGTCTAAGGGAGTTCATTCCTTTAGCACAACGTTACATGCGGAACGGACTTAAAACAATCCGCATGTAAGCCCGACTCAAACGGTAATCGGTAAGAGCACGTCAAATCCGTTGAAGGCTGAGGATTTGCCAAAAATCCTAAGTCAACGTCTGATACACGTTGCTGTTTAGTCTTTTCACAGGAGAAAGACGAAGTCTACGTATTCAATATCGTAGCACTAAGAGCGTTAACTATCTTAGCACAACGTCACATGCGGAACGGATTTACATAATCCACATGCTAGCCCGACTCAAACGGTAGTCGGTAAAGGCTTATCAAACCCGTTGATGGCTGAGGGTTTGCCAAAAATCCTTTAAATACGAGAGTCACTGACGCATCAGCTTCATTAGTTGGTCTCGTGACTTGAGCATCCAACGACATTCGAAACCCTAGGGTCAACACCGGTCAACGCGTAACCCTAGGTCAACGCTATTCTATGCGTTGCGATCAAAAAGTCAGCGTACGACGTTTAAAACCCTAAGGTCAACGCTAGTCAACGCGTAACCCTAGGTCAATGCCAATCAATGCATTGCAATGAAAGAATCATTACTCCGAAAAGTATACGAGTATAAACTGCTTCTTATTACTCCAATAAGGTATACGAGTATAAACTGTTCCCTATTTTTGGCTGAGAAGTTCCTGGAGAATATTTTTCTAAATATTCTTAAGGATAACTCAACAACACTACGACGGACAACGCGTCGCAAATAAAGGCTCAACGCCAACATTCGAGGGTCAGTTCTATGTTAAACCAACAAACATGAGCTAAAGATCATAAAATCAGGAATCGACTTCAAATTCAAAATTCCGACAACAGTCAGACAATAAATGCAGCACCGAAAACCTTACAGACATTCGACAAAGCACCGAATAGCCTGAAGGATTGAAACTCTTTCAGACATTCGACAAAGCACCGAATAGCCTGGAAGATTGAAGGAATCAAGAACGGAAGTCATTCCAAAGTCTCGTTACACCGACTGAAGGTTGGGACAATCATATCCAAAGTATTTCAGACTCTTCTATAAAAGAACGAGACTGAAATACTTTGGAGGGGGTATTTGTAGGCATATAAAATTGCTTATAGGTCCCTTAACACAGCTCGGCACAAACCGACGAACCATCGGGCGACGTATCCAAACACGAGCGTCAGGCCACAACGCCGAAGCCAAGTGACACGCAACGAAGCGGGGTAATGAGGCGACGAGGTTAACGAATCGCACGCAAGCAACGGAATACATCCATTTGCGTGTGGAATCAAGCCAAGGGTTCGAAGAGTCAACGAGTCATCCAACCAAGGGCAGACTCGGACGAATCACGATAGAATCAAGATCAGTTTCGGACTCGAACTCAGAAATGGATTTACTGCCAAATCAGGAATCGGATTTACTGCCTAATCAGGATCCAGATTTACTGCCAAATCAGGAATCAGATTTACTGCCAAATCAGAGGTTCATTTGTAAAAGGTTGGATTTTTTGGAGGCGAAGCCCTGCTGGATTGAAGACTCAGATCTAAAAAAAAGATCCAAGCTTTGGGACTTTGAGGACTTGTTCATCCAGATCTGGTGCTCGGCGATCGTCAACGCCAAATAAGGCAAGAGTTCGAGAGGACCGGATCTCAGATCTACGCAGGCGTACTCCGGATCAAAGCTTGGTCTTTGATCCCGAGAATTAAAGGCTACTATTTCCTTGGCGAAATAGTACCCTCGGCTATTATTTCCTTGGCGAAATAATACTCGTCGTACTGCGTAGATCCGACCAGATCTAGATCTTGCGGTGGTCCACGGATAAACCCCGGCGCAGGCGAAGAACCCACAAAACGAGCGACCTCAAAACAGGAGCTCGTGATTTGTTCCGACAAACAAGGAGAAAGTTGTAATCTTTTTTTTATTTTCTTTGATTTTCATTGTAACCGGATCTTATAAAAAGACCGGATCTTTGTAACTCAAAAAGCTGTTATTTAAGATGACAATGGAATCAACAATGAAGAAAGACACGATTTTTTCCTCGAACAATTGGCAGTTCTCAGACTCAACATGTTAGGTCCTAATCACTTAGCATTGAAGTCCTCCGTTGAGTGATAGTACGAGTTGGCATTCTCATTGCTACCTGTATTCTACTCTCTTTGCTTTCAGGTCAAACCTACAAAAGTTAGGGCCAAAGCTAAATTCCTCTCTCGATTTCTTCCATGAACGAGAGGTCCATTTTCAATTCGAACAATCAAACCTATAAAAGTTAGGATTATTCCCAATCTCACTTAGTCAAACCTACAGATAGTTAGGACTAAGACCGAGTCATCCCTTTTCGATAAACGAAAGTTTTCCTTTGTTCATTTTTTCACCAAACCTATAAAAGTTAGGGTCGAAATTGGACTTTCTCCTCAATAAATGAGGGACTCTTTTTGGATCAAACGACCAATCCTATCAAAGTTAGGGTCGTTTGAATCTTTCCGATTCTCGGAGTGGAGATCTCACTCTTAGTTTCATCTTTTCGGATTCTGGGGGTGGAGATCCCACCTTGAGTTTCCTTTCTAACTGGAGATAGAATATAAAATTCTTCCTCTTCAGTGCAGGGAGATAGAATATAAAATTCTTCCTCTTCTATTTTCCAGTCCGTCTTTACTCTGAGAAAAGACACAATTCCCAACTTCTAATCCGTGCACTTTGTTCACGGGGAATTTTATCTCAACTTCTAAATAGAGATAAGCTTACGCCTAACACGCGTTGCCGGTTTAGTCTTTCACCGATTGAAAAAGACACCAGAGTATAATTCTGGGGACTTTTATCCCGAATCCTAAGTAGGGATGAGTCAACGCCTAATACGCGTTGCCGGACGCCATATTCCCGTAAGAAATGACGAAGTCTTTGTATTCAAAATCATAGCATTAAGTCTAAGAGAAGCAATTCCCTTAGCACAACGTTACATGTGAGACGAGTTTTAATAATTCACATACTAGCCCGATTCAAACGGTAATCGGTAAAGTCACGTCAAACCCGTTGAAGGCTGGGGGTTTGCCAAAAATCCCAAAGTCTATGTCTAACACACATTGCCGGTTTAGTCTTTCACCGATTGAAAAAGACACCAGAGTCTAAACCTGGGGAATTTTATCCCGAAGCCTAAGAAGGGATAAGTCGTCGTCTAATACGCGATGCTGGGTATCTTTTCCCTATAAGAAACGGTTAAGACTATGTATTCAAAGTCATAGCATCAAGTCTAAGAGAAGTAATTCTCTTAGCACAACGTTACATGCGGAACGGACTAAAATAATCCGCATGCTACCCCGATTCAAACAGTAATCGGTAAAGGCTCATCAAACCCGTTGATGGCTGGGGGTTTGCCAAAAATCGTACGAGTATTATGATTGGTTATTCTAGACGGAGTAAGATATCATAATAAAAAAAGTATAATGAACAAAAAAAATGTCTTCTATTCATAAAAATCAAGTTTGCAGGTACAAGAGTTACAATCAATCTACGTGAAGTTTGTGACTACGGATTTGCTGTTCAAGTTTCGTCAGTTCTTCTGTATAATTTCGCTCAAGCTCATACTGCAATTCAACCTTGAAAGACTCCTCGGTGAGGGATAATGTCTTCGCGGCCTCTTCTTTGATCTCAGTTAACCTCTATCTCGAGAGCTCTAATTTCCCGGATATCACAACCCGGGAACGCTCCAAGTCATCTTTCGCCATCCCTAAGATTCCCAGGGCCTCCTCTTCTGCCTTGAGCTCCTCTTTGAGTCGCTCTACCTTAGCTTCACCCGACGTAATAGAGGATTCGAGTTGACACAAAGATGTTTGTTTCTCAGCTAGAACGACCTCCATTTGATCCACGCGACTTTGTTGTTTTTGAATCTCAAGTCCAACAAAGACTCGAGTGTCGCGCCAGACCTGTAAACAAGATTCCATCTGTTTGGCTATGTACGTCGATATACCGGCGGTCTTCAACTCTTGTAACCGTTGGAATTCACGCTCTAGCCGGTCCAAATCGTCAGCAATAGCTTATGCCAAGTGTGGCGATCCGATCTTCTCTATTAAGGCTAACCTGTGATCAAAGACTGGCCTGAATTGACGGAAAGAGGTCCCACTGTGGAGGAGTTTGTCGATTCCCTTTGCGTATTAGCTGGGGAAGTTCTTCAGATGCGTCCGGAGCAAATTGGGGAATAGCCGGAATGAGCATAGGGTTGTTGGCAGAAGCATAAGCCTTGCCGGAGCAACCTTCCACCGCACTGGTGTTAATCGCCCTTGAAGGGAAGTCAACTAAAACAAATAATGTGCATTCACAAAATGTAATTATAAAGTTTTATGGTCATTTAGGCAGGCTTTGAACTCATCTCACGGAGCGGCGAGATAGAGTCACGATCATGTAGTTGGTGAGACGATTTTAATGGTATCATGCGCGCGCGAGACAAAGTACGCTTTCGCACAACAACGCGACAACATACCTTACCCCGCGCGATGCGATACTATGTGAAATCGCCCCAAGTTAATTTAGGCGTGTTTTGACCAAGCAAAACACGGCTGTAAAGCGGCCACGCCCACGAAGGAGAATGGCGGCTCTTCCCGATTGCCTCACTAAGGAGAACAAAATGGGGATATCATGCATAACACATCCATGTGGGTTTCAAAAAAAAAAGAAAAAAGAAGAAGAAAAGGTGCTTGTTAATTTAGGCATGCTTTGACCAAGCAAAACACGGATATGGAGCGGCCACGCCCACGAAGGAGAATGACGGCTCTATACCGGTGAAGTCGCCCTAAACTAATTTTAAGTGTGTTTTGATCAAGCGAAACACGGATATGAAGCGGCCACGCCCACGAAGGAGAATGACGGCTCTATACCGGTGAAGTCGCCCTAAATTAATTTTAAGTGTGTTTTGATCAAGCGAAACACATATATGAAGCGGCCACGCCCACGAAGGAGAATGACGGCTCTATACCGGTGAAGTCGCCCTAAATTAATTTTAAGTGTGTTTTGATCAAGCGAAACACGGATATGTAGCGGTCACGCCCACGAAGGAGAATGACGGCTCTATACCGGTGAAATCGCCCTAAGTTAATTTTAAGTGTGAAGTGGCCACACTCACGAAGAAGGGTAACGGCTCTTCCCAATTGCCTCACCAAGGAGAACAAACAGGGATGCAAGATGCAATGTTAATATTAAAGTCGTAAATAAGGGAAATGATAACGTTATACCAGTGCAATTGAAAGGTTCGGGCTCGGGTGACTGGGTAGCAGAACGACCCCTCGCGGTACGTGACTTCCTCATCGCCATAACTAACCTGCAACGAGAACCAACAATTCAATCATTTAGAGATTTGGGAAGTATAATGTTAAAAAGGGAAATTGTGAATCTTCGATTGAAATTCTATAACATAGAATTCTCTAGTTGAAGGTCTGATTAAACCTATACAACATCCCCCATTCAAGTTATTTCGACCACATACAAATTCGAATTCAAATCACATGCACGAGTTCAGTTACATATGAATTCGACAACACGAGCTTGGCTATATACAAGTTCGAGTTCAATCATATACATGAGTTAGTTACATATGAATTCGACAACACGAGCTTGGCTATATACAAGTTCGAGTTCAATCATATACATGAGTTCAATTATATACGAGTTCGAATTATATATAAAGTTCAAGCACATAAAAGAATTCAGCCATGAAAAGCTCGAAGACCTCAACAGAATTTTCAGCCATATACAGTGATCAAGCCATGCTCACAATTGAAGACAGAAATTCGGCCATGTGCAAGTTTAGGCTCCACTCAAATACACATACAAGTTTGGACGCAATCATCAACAATTAACCAAGAGTAAAAATTCGACCTCGACGAGGCACGGGTTCAAGAGCATCAACTCGAGAAATCAGTATCGTCACAAATTTTCAGCCATGTACAGGTCCGGTCAAGATTTTTCGGCCATGAACAGTAAGAAATTCGGCCAATTTCTCAAATTCCATACCCAAATTCGGTTTTCTTCCAAGATTAAAGAGCTAGAGTTGAAATTATCAAGCCATGAACACAATCAATCAAGAAAATTCGGCCAACAATCAAACCCAATGCAAATTTCGGATTTCCGCCAAATTTGAAGAACTGGGGTTTTCATTCATTGAACCAAAGCATGAGGAACTAACTAAAATCAAAGCAAGGGACTTACCCAAGTTCTGAAGCTTGAAGAAGAAGAAAATCTCAAACCCTAGCTTGTGGGGAGATGAAGATTTCGGCCAAGGTCAGGGGTTCTTTTTTAAGGCTTTATCTTATCAAAGCTGATGGGTTTTAAGGAGGAAGACTTGGATCTTGTTTGGAGTCCTTAGTGTGGGGAAGTTCTTAGAGGTTTAGAACTCTTGGAGAAGGAGCAGCAGCCGAATTTTTGAAGAGGGGGGCGGAACTTTAGAAACCGGAAACAGAAAGAAAAGAGAGAAAGAGAAGGATCGGTCTTTGAGGGGAATTTTAAGAGCTTGAACCGGTTTGAACCGGACTGGTCTGAACCGGACGGGTCTAAACCAACTCAAATCAATTTGAACCGGACCGGGCTAATCCTAGCTTGTTGATTCGCATGCGTGTGAACCGCGAAATGTGGGTTCGCGCGTGTGGAAGGGTCCGGGGGTGATTCATATGCGTTTCGAACCTCTTTTCGGATATGTTTTGATATATTCGAGGCCCGTATTTATACTCCAATGAGAATACGAGTCTAAACTATTTCTCACAATTGACAGGAAGTTCCTGGAAAATATTATGTATAATATTCTTAAGGATAACCCGTCAACCTCCGACGGGTACACGAGGTTAAACTAATTCCCGAAACTCCCAGGAGTACACGAGTATAAACTGGTTCTCCTCACGTTAATGCGAAACCCTAAGGTCAACGCCGGATCAACGCGTAGCCCTAGGTCAACGCCGGTCAACGCGTTGCAATGAGAGTCAACGCTGATCGATTCAAAACCCTAAGGTCAACGTCGGATCAACGCGTAGCCCTAGGTCAACACCGGTCAACGCGTTGCGATGAGAGTCAACGCTGATCGATTCGAAACCCTAAGGTCAATGCCGGATCAACGTGTAGCCCTAGGTCAATGTTGGTCAACGCGTTGCGATGCAGATAGTTAATCCAAAAGTCAACTCAGCGAGACGAGCCAAAATTAACTCACCAAATTCTGATTCGAGACTTCGGCAACGGTCAGACAATAAACGCAGCACCGGAAGCATTTTAACTGTTCGATAAAACACTGAACAGACTGAAATGTGAAGAAGTCAAGAACCAAAATTGGTTATAGGTCCTTTAATACCAACTGAAGGTGTAGGCCTATCACGTCCAAAGTATTTCAGACTCTTCTATAAAGGAATGAGGCTGAAACACTTTGGAGGGGGTATCTGTAGGCCTCTAAAAATGCCTATAAGCTCCCGTATACGGCTCGAGGCGAATAGGAGGCGATAAACGTCAGCATTCAAAAAGAGAAGATTCACCCCCCCCCAGCCACCAAATCAACGTACAAGTCAGTGAAACCATGAAATACATGCAAACAACGGAACGAACCGAACTCGAAAAAAAAACCCAGAAAGCCAAATGGTAGCTCGGCAAATGTCAAACCACCAAATGGTGGCTCGGCCAAGTTCAAACCACAAAATAGTGGCTCGGCCAAGTTCAAACCACCATTTGGTGGCTCGGCCAAGTTCAAACCACCAAATGGTGGCTCGACCAAGTTCAAACCACCAAATGGTGGTTCGGCCAATGTCAAACCACCAAATGGTGGCTCGGCCAAGTTCAAACCACAAAATAGTGGCTCGGCCAAGTTCAAACCACCATTTGGTGGCTCGGCCAAGTTCAAACGCTCGCCAAGGCCGGCCACTTCGGTGAATTCGGCCAGAATAGTTTGTTTTTTGGTCTTTTATGGACTTCCTTTCCGGATTTGGGGTTCCAACTGGGCTCTGTATTGGTTGTTAGAAGTTGCTAACTGAAGATAGAGGAATCCCTCGTTTTGTATCGCAAGAAACCACCAACCAAATATAAATAAGGGCTCGGGTTCATTTTTGAGTCTGGAAATCAAGAGGACGAAGTGCTGTCAAATTGGAGATTGGAGCACGAATTTCAGAGAGTTAGCAGATCTTGGCGGAGTTCTTCAACAAAGCAAGAGTTCGAGAGATCTGAGACTCATCCCCTATTCCTCTTCGGATTTTCTTAGTCTTAAATCCCGAGAAGAGCCGTGATTTTTCTTAGTCAAAATCGCCGCTACTGCAATCACTTCCTTCGTGAAGCGGAAGCATTAATTATCCAAACTTCTGCTCACCGGATCTGATCCGTAGGCGGTCCACGGATAAACCCCGGCACCGGCAACAATAGGCGATAAACTTCTATTGTGTGTAGTTTGAGAGAAAATTGTAACTTTTGATTTAAAGTCTTATAAAAAGGCCATTTTTTTGTTTGAGTTTATTGTAAGTGTTTGAAGCTATAATGGACTCATCAATGAAATCAATTTTCTACCCAAACATCAATAAAGTTTGATGTCTCTTGATTACACATCTCTTTAGCTATCGTGAGAGCATACACCACTAATTCAGCATGTGCAAATCTTTGAGGAGGTCTGATCTGTCTCCTCTCTCTGCCAGTGGCTATGTAATAAGGTTCTTCAGTCTCAGCATTATCATCATCTGAGCCTGAATCACGTTGCTCTTCTACAACTGTAGGAGCAATTTTTATAGCTGACTTTTGAGAAGTCTCTCCCTCGAGCTCCACCTGAAGCTCCACCTTATCCATGGTCTTACATTTCCTAAGACTCACAAAAACTTTTCTATGATCAAACATATATCTTTCATTAAAAGTAACATCTCTATAATAATGAATTTAGGAGAATCAGGTTCAAGACTCCACAACAACGATAGCTTAACACCATCAGCATAACCAATAAATATGTATTTCTTAGCTCTAGGCTCAAGCTACCCTCTTTAACATGATAGTAAGAGAGACATCCAAATACCTTTAAATTTGAATAGTCATTTGGTTTACCTGACCATACCTCATTTGGAGTCTTGTGTTCAATGGCGGTAGAAGAAGACCGGTTCACCAAGTAACAAGCTGTGTTAACAGCTTCAACCCAGAAGTCTTTATCCGACCTTGTCGCAGCCAATCATCAAGATTCCAGTTGAATCCATGGTCGAATACGAATTCGACCAAACCAAGTTTGAGGAATATCTCTCATCATCCTCTTCAAGATCTTCATTGTCTCGCAAGTACAAGAGGATCTCAACATTGAAGAAGACTTCCATGCCAAAGAAGGCACAAAATGAAAACTCTCGCCTGATTGTTGCTGAGGATTTTACTCGCAACACCTTTGCTCACGATGACTCTTATCTAGTTAAAGAGTCATCGAATCAAAGCCCACCGGTACTGACGAAGAGGGCTCGTCAGAGACAGCGTCAGCGCCGTGCTCGCCAAATAGCTAAGGCATTTGAACAAACCGACGGAGTTCGTTATTATGCGGACTTAGAGTCGAGGAAACAACAAGTGGTTTGTTCAACGCAACGACAAACTACTCACGTTTCTGCACAATTCACGACGGAGGAATGGACACTCGTCAAAAGGGCTCGTTCGACCCTCCAAGAACGTATACAAAAACGTCGTGCAAACGTTGTTCATGCCCGTGCTCTCTTACAACAAAGACGAGAAAGGAAGAAGGAAACGGTGACCAAAGAACCACCGAAATTCTGCCAAGTTTGGATTCCAAAAACTAGAGTTGTGCAAAATCAGCATTTGGAGCCCGTTAAGACTCCATACCCGCAAGGGGGTGGTTTTAGACGTGCGACTCCCGACATAACCTTGGATTGCTCAAAGACAAAAATAAATTGTCCTGAGAATGCCAACAAGGTCTTACGCCCCCAGAAGAAGACGCATTCACCAAATGATATCGTCATACCTGGGAGGTCATGCCAACAGACGATACGATTTTTTGGTAATCATACCGATGAATCGTATTATCAAGTTGGGGGTGTGAATAAATTTCGAAAAAGAATTATTCGCTCTCATTGTTCCTGTGCACGACTTATAAGATCAGCTGTCCAAGATGATGAATTCCCTGAAGTTACCATCAACGTGGCTGATAAAAGAAAGTCTAAGCGGCATTCAAGTGACTCAAATCCTGACTTTTCCCCGAGAGGAAGAGTCAATCCAAGAATTGCTCAAAGGATGTCTCGACTCCAATTAGGAGCCATCAGACGCAGAAATTACAAGAGAATGCAAGAAGGAATGTCCTCGGAGGATGAATTCTCGGACACTTATTCTGCAATCGCTTCTGATGATACAATGTCTAGCACGGGACAAACCAGAGAAGTACTCACGATCACCTCTGATCAATTTGCTCAAATACTTCAAGAAGCTCTAGCCAAACAACGTGAAGAAATTAGAGCTGAAGTGAAGACAGAAATAGAGTTAGCTATCCAACAAATGAGAGAATTGCTAGCTCAGCGGCCTCAACCCCCTGAGTCCAGTCAAAGAACTGAATACAGCCGTCACACTCAGAAAGTTGTGGATGACAGTGATCCAGAAGTGGATGAAGTTATTATGGCTGATACACCTCCCAATAGCAATAGAAGTGGATGAAGTCATTATGGCCGATACACCTCCCAATAGTAATAACGCTGGGGGTGGTTTAACACATTCTCCCAATAACGATATTGGGAGTGGTTCAATGGCACCTCTTACAGGGGGTGGTCTAACTCATTCTCCTCAACGTCATTCGAATGAAGACATAGACGATGACGGGAAAATGAAAGAGCTTGAAAACAAAGTCAACGCTTTGATGACGGCTCAAGAAGTGAAGAAGACGGGTATTCCATGTCCCTATCCAAGAGGATGGGATTCAATACCGTATCCGACAAAGTTCAATCTGATTAACTTCACACCGTTTGAGGGGAAGAGTTCGCCGATTCAGCACTTGATTTATTTCAAGTCTCATTTGGGCATGATCTCTGGAAACGAGGCTTTAATGGTCCGGTCATTCGTTGGCACCCTTCGCGGGCCCGCCTTCAATTGGTACCACCGTCTCAAGCCTGGAAGCATCAACAAAATCGGAACCCTTTTGGATGAGAAGCAAAAAGACGGAGAGTCTATTGATAATTTTGTCAAGCGCTTCCGTGACAAGGCAATGAATTGCAGAGATCATGTTACAGAGGAGTTTATCCTGCAAACATGCCACAATAATCTCTCCATCGATGTCCTGGAAGCCCTGGGGGTCGTACCATCCAAAACTTGGAAAGAGTTGAAATTACGTGGCGAACAAGCTGAACATTTTCTTAAAAGGAAGAAAGCTGAGAGAAGCCGACCAACGATATCTGCAACCGCTGGGAATGCGACTTTCGATCCGAGGTTCCAAAAAGAGTATTCTTTCGAAGATGATGAAGCTCCAGCCATATTGGAATACCTCCTCGCCAATGACAAAATCGAGCTACCGCTTATTAAAGATCAGGAGGGTGCTAAGTTGATTACAGATCCAAACTACTGTGCATACCACAGAAGGGTTCTTCATCCCACCAATATTTGCTTTGGACTCAAAAATAAGATCCAAGCATTAATTGACTCTGGCGTCATAACGGCGAAAGAGGTCGAGTAAAGACGATCATATTACTCCATTGGGTACACGAGTATAAACTGTTTTCCCTGACTCCGATGAGTATACGAGTATAAACTGCTTCTCCATCTCACTCCGAAAAGTATACGAGTATAAACTGCTCCTTAATACTCCAATGGGTACACGAGTCTAAACTGTATTCCTACCCTCAACAGGAAGTTTCTGGAGAATATTAATCTGAATATTATTAAGGATAACCTGATGAGCTCTCAATGGATATATCAATTCAGTGATAAAAAGTTGAACCCACAAGAGCAAGTACTAACTTCAATTCAAGATCTCGACAACGGTCAAGCGATAAACGCGACGCCTGGAAAACATTAGCTATTCTACAAAGAACTGAATAGACTAAAAGCAGAAGAGATCAAGCATTGAAGCCATTCTCAAGTCTTTTCACACGATCAACTCAACCAAGCATTGAAGGGATCGTAAGTAAAATCTATCTTATCCAAAGTATCCCAGACTCTTCTATAAAAGAATGCGTCTGGAATACTTTGGAGGGGGTATCTGTAGGCATCAAAAAATGCTAATAGATATCCAATCATAGGGAAAACCACCCAAAATTGACAAATATGAACTGTCTCGCCAGCGAGACAGACTTTGCTGTCTCGCAGCGAGACAGTGTTAGCTTGTGTCTCGCCAGCGAGACAGTGTTTGCTGTCTCGCCAGCGAGACAGACTTTGCTGTCTCGCCAGCGAGACAGCCTTTGCTGTCTCGCCAGCGAGACAGACTTTACTGTCTCGCCAGCGAGACAGCTTTGAAATGGTCAAAACTACCTTTGTACCTGCCCTACACGTGTCCATTAACTACCAAGGGACGTGGGAAACATCGTGGGCGAAAATCACGTGAATAACTGCCAAAATAACGGAGTTTGAAACGTGGGAAGGTAGTTAAAACAAAAACTGCCTGCGGTTACTGTTTCCGAGACAGTATTTACTGTCTCGCGGGTCGAGACAGCAAACACTGTCTCGCACGGCGAGACAGTAAGCACTGTCTCGCCGTACTAATGTCGTCATTTGTTGAGTTTTTTTAGTTGCAGACTCCTGAGGCTATAAATACCCCCCTAGGGTCACTTCTGACGAAGATCGAGCATATTTTCGAGCATTCCAGAGCAGAGAGAGCAGATTTGAGTTTTCATACAACGTCTTGAAATTAAGCTTTGACTTGATTTTAAGAAGAGCGACTATCTTACTTCGATAAGATATCGTTTCAATTTCTCACTTCGATAAACGAAGTCAGAATCAGTAAACCCCCCTTCACGATCTGTGATTCGGCGGTCCACGAACCAAAGCGTTCCCGGCACAGGCAAAGTCCCACAAAAACAAAGATCGATAGACGATTTTTGTGTTTGTTTCTCAAGAGTTGTAATTTTCATTTTGTTGTGTAGAAAAAGTCTTATAAAAAGATTATTCTTTCGAATTTGTTGTAATCAAACAAAGTTATAATGAATTCCTCAACAGAACCGACTTTTGACTCAAACAGGCTAGTTAGCCGAACCACGTAAAAATCCCGTGTTTGTATTTGTCTTATCTGTGAGTTGCCATACCTTGTAGGTTCCCTCGATATTTCAGTCCTTGAACTGATGAGAGGAAGAGTGTATATTTTACTTTGATGAAATATATCACTTTCAATTCTTGTTTCCTTTGAGAAATAAGAATTTCATTATCTATTCTCGTTTCCTTTGAGAAACAAGAATATAGAGGTTGACTTGTGCTTTTGTGATAACGAAAGCCAGGGCTCTCTCTCAGGTGATATCGCTTCCGCGGCGGTGGGCGTGACTCCGCCCCAACAACTACAAAGTAAAATCGTACTTCATATATCATCACTATCCGGAGCAAAATTCAGTGCGGAGAGTGCAAGCTAGAACTTATGGTTCCCGGTTTTGTAGAAGTTTACCCCAAGTGAGGGATTGGGCTGGAAATTGATGGCCTCCTCGGCAAGATATTATTCTTAATATAGAGAAGTGGGAGCTGAATGAGAAATTGGTTCCCAATTTGAAATATAAAAGTTTATTTTGCAATTCTCCTTTGGTTGTTGTCGGGCTTTCGACTGTTGGAATTGGTTGGGGAAAAGATTGAGTTTCTTTTCCTTTGCCTATTCACTTTTAACTAAATTTGCAAATGAGTTATTGAGTGGCAGAAATATCTCAACCAAAAAGCTTGGAACGACTCATCTCAAGCTATAAAAGGATTCAAGAGGAAAGATGAAAGAACAAAACATAGAGAGAGAGAGAGGAAAAAAGCCTCTCTCTATTCTCTCACACAACAATTCTCCATACTTTTCTCTCTCTCTAATTTCTAACTTATTTAAATTTATTCACTATTCTAGAATTATGATTATTTGCAGGAACCTATATAACAATCTCGAACGACATTTGAATCCTAACTCTATATATTTGGTTCTGGTGCAAATAATCATCTGCCTTTTCCGCTATTATGTATTTGCGTGTTTCTGCAATTTTTGCCAACTATAATTTGGGAAATAATTCAGAAATCATCTGCAAGATCTGTTTCATGAGTTTGGATACATGTTCTCTGTTTATTTGCTTTTTATTTGCTGTAACTTTATTTACAACTCGTCAAACTTTGTTCACTGATCTCTACGAGTTTGGTCTGTGTCCTCTACCTAAATTTTATTCACTTGCACTTACAAACTTCATATACTACGGAATCAGTTTAGTGGTATATGTTTTTATCTTTGAGTTAAAAGACTAGTTTTAAGTTTCTGCAACTTTCCTTGTTCACACTTTCATATCCTATTTGCTGAAGGTTCATTCGGTTACATTTACTAATTACATCAAATGTCAGTAAATGGTCCGGCATGATTCATATTTATATGTCTTGATAATTTTCAATTGTTATTGGGCTCTCATCTCTAATTCTATTTGTATCTATTGATGCACGAAATCAACTTACGGGATCGAGTCCGTGAGATTGGACTCTGTCGTAAAGGGCCACTCAATCAACTTTAATGATAGAAGTAGGTCTTTGTTTTATACGCAAATTGGGGAACGAAGACATCATCATGACTTGGGCTTTGAATGGGCAGAGAAGGGTTCCCATCCGCTTACTCCTTGTTTTTATTTGGGTGAATTCTTGACCGTGTGCCAATGAAGATAAGTTAAGGATCCTTATTGACTGTATGATGAGGTGGAAGATGTTGACAATGCCCCTTTGTGAATCTCGAGCCTTGGAGGAAGAGTAGATCTCGGTTGATGAAGTCCAAGAGTTACTCCTTTTCCCACAGGGGTTTGTTTGCAGACCCTCTTGTGAAAAAAAGATAACTCTGACTAAAGGAGAAGTCACTCTCGGTGTTTTGCAAAAGCCAATGAGAGGATGGAACTCTTTAGGAAGTGGTAGTTGCTATTGGTTGATTAGACACCCTAGTGAACAAACCTCGATGGAGAGGTGATAGGCCAATAAAAAACTCTAATTAAGAGGAGATTTGTGGCTCAAAGAACTAAGGAGAGCCTAAGGTAGCCCAAGGAACCCTCTCGAGCAAGAGCAACTCTGCTGTAGGAGAGGAGAGCTCAACATTAAGGCCATGAGACTTGGATAAAAGTTTAGAGAATTTAGAACCAACTTGGAGCCTTCGAGCCCTTTGGATGCAAGCTAAGGGTCTTTATTTACAGAGAAACCATTGTTTACGTGGTTTTAGGTGGTTTACGCGGTACTTTGTTTACGCAAGCTACTCTTGCAGCCTTCTAGTGCATGGGTTCCAAACAGACACTAACGAGACGTCCTTTTCAACTACTTTTGTAGCATTTATCGTGTACGCGGTGTTAGTAATGCCGCATAAAGGCTTTCGTTGGTTGTTTTTGTAGCCAAGCGTAAATTTGTGTAGTAATTTTTTCTTGAAATGCGCTGATGCGTCTGCTCTACTAAAGTTTTATCTACCACTTTGGCAGTCAATTTCGCAGAAAGTTTATGTGCAGCTACCTTTTTGCTTGTTAGTCATGTAATCTTAGCATCGCATGAATCTTAGCACCATGTAAACCCTAGTACCGCATGAATTTCTCACCGCATATCCTTAACTCCGCGTAAGCCTGCTTTAGTCTACTTTTGGGTGAGTTTGGATCTAATTATCACTGTGTACACTTGGGGCTTCATGACTTTGCATCTTTAGCTCTTTTTGGATCATTTCATCATGTTTAACCATTTGATCACTTTTGAATGATCATTATACTCCTATGAGCCTCCTTGTAGCATCAAGGGAAGTGCTTAGTCGATAGTTTGACCTTTTTACCTATTTACGTTTAGGCTGTAATTGTGTCTGCTTGGATTGGCCTGAGATCATAGAAGCGTCAGCTTGATGAGAGTGGGCTATCCACTAGCGCCTCTTTGATGCCTAAGTCAGATTCTTGATAAATATCATAAATAGTAAGTAAATATGCTAGGGATTTGGAGGAAGATGATCCTTAACCTATGTCAGTAGTCACAAGCCTAGATCAAAGTTCCTCATGTCTTAATTTAGGTAGGAGGGGTATCTGATTGCTTGAGGCAGATCAGCCTCTACACGTATCACTATCCTAATAATCAAGGTTCTTGAGGTGTATACTTGGCCCTTGAAGTAGATACTTGGCCTACAAGGTATTTACTTGAGTGGCAAGTGTTACTACGTGGCAATATCTCATTGGTATAGGATGGTACAGTCGACGTATATATAGATTGACCAGTTGTGGAAGTCGGCAATTAGAGGATTGGTTATTCGGTTGATATATCCTAATATGGTATGTTGAGATTATGATACAGTTCGAATCAATCATCTCTAATTAAGACGGACCAACATAGGAACTGGGCCAGATTAAGATAAGGCATAATAATTGACATGTTAAGACTTGTTGTCATAAGCCCATATTGTTATATCCGGGCTTGGGTTAGGTCCATGGGTCGTGATCGCATTGTATGCTGAGTGTGGATGTCCTACACTATAAGGAGTTAAAGTGCAAACCTAGTGGATCGAGTCAACATGTTGTCTTGAAGTGGTCTGACGAACCCAATTATAAAATCTGGGTTGTATACATAACAGTGGCTCCGGCTCCCAAGCTGAGATGAAAATTCGGGTTGAGAGTAGATAAGATCCAAGCAGAGTCCATGTTAGCCATGATTTTTCTAATCACATTTAATGTGGATCTTCGATCTCATCATCACGGAGATACAACTCCATTCCTTGATTGCCGCCTTGAAATAGAGTTTGTTAGATAGGATCATGCCACATTGACATTTTTTTCTTTTTTCAAGAAATCTTTTACCATGTAGGTTTCTTTTTCACAATTTTCTCCACATGGTTATCTTATAAATTAAGGATATTTTTTCTTCACCCTTTGTCTCTTCTATCTTCTAAGAGAGGCTCTTCCCCAAAAGGACTTTTTTAGAGTCTTTTGTGACTAAGATGAACTCCTCCATTTCATTGATAAAAAAGTGATAAAAATAACAATTAATAATTAATTTTTATATATGGAAGTATGTCGAAGAAATAGAACTTTTTACAAACACTACAAATTATATAATTAAAACTTTCTCATATAATTTTCTTATTTGAAAATTTGAATCTTGTTTATAATAAATCTAGTTTTCGCGATAATGTTTAAAAAGAGATCAACTTTATAATATATAGGAATCACACAAGATTTTTGTCTCTGAGATTAAAGGCACAATCCTATAGAACAATTATAAGGCCAGCATGTTCTATGAATCAAAATGGTGAGAAATTAAAAACTACATGAGAAAAAAATAAGTGTAGTAGAAATGTGAATGTTATAATAGTGATGTGAGTATATGCTACAAATATGATAAAAATGATTACGTGCATAGATTAGAGGTTGCTCCCATTAGTATATGGAATATGAGAGAATCAATTGAGATGATTTGGTCATCTTAGTGCATTGATTAAATTAAAGAGAAGTCGAATCAAAGCTTCTCTTCCTCTGTAATTGAGAGAGAGTGATTGTAATAGATTCGTACCAAGTGATCGAATCTTAATTCTTCAAATTAAAGAAATCAATCAAACTTTTCAACCCTACAGAAGATGGCGATCACAGTGGGAGAAGCCGTTATTTCCGATGAACTGGTGGTGGCGCAGTCAGACAAGATTGCGGTGGGAACTGAAGTTGAGACTCTGGTCATCGAGTTTGACCAGATCAAGTACAAGGACTTCATCTCCTTTGATGCTTCTAGTCGTACGAAGGCACGTAAGTGCCATTGAGTCTCTTACGAGACTACAGCCCATGTGACTTCTGATGACTCGACTCAAGTGAACCTCAAGGAGAAAACTTTACCTCCGAAAGAAGAGGTTCCAAAAATGATACGGGTGTATCTTCTCTTCGGGAGCTTAGCGATCCTCATGGGAGCTTGAGGATAGATGATTCTCATGGTATCTTGATAATAGAGTAGAGGAGTCGTGGAAGAGGCCATTGGAAGCAACGAAGTCGAAGAATTCGTCAAAACTGCAGGAATTACAGTTGGGCTCTGGCCGGTCGACCGGCTTGGTCGCGACGGTCGACCGTCGACCGGTAAACCCTGTAATCGATTTCCCAGATTTCGACGTTCTGACCGGTCGACCGCCTTGGGCACTGCGGTCGACCGCGTAGCGGTTACGGGCCTGGGTCTGTTTCCTGCTCCAGTTGGGATTTCTGTTTAGTATAAATAGAAACACGACTTTTCTAGGGTTTAGAACTCAGTTTGTAATCAGAAAAGAGATCAGGGAGGTTGTTCTTTGATCTAGAGAGATTGTGAGAGAGAGATTTGTAAAAATCCAATTGATTCTCATAATCTAGAGAAGGTATTTTCCTTCGCCCTAATTCAACTCTTGTGTTCTTCTGTCGTTTTCTTCTTTACCCACTCTTGATAATTCCGCGATCAAGAGTGCTCGCACGGTAACTCGTATCAAGTTGGTATCAGAGACCTAGATCCTGTGAAGGGGGAACCTGTGTATGGTCCTTACTCGCTCATAGTACAAGAAGCTTGGCGAGATCCTTATTTCTTTGGAAGGAGTCCAGAAATTAAGGAGGGAGAAGATGACTGAAGCAGATAATTCAGCGAGACTTGATGCCATGGAGAAGCAGATTGAGACGATCGGGACGACTCTTACCCAACTCGTGGGTCTAATCAACGGAGGTGACAAAAAGGAGGAATCTTCTTCGAAGGGCAAGAAGAAACTCGTCGAATCCGACGAGGAACACGAGGAATCTGATTCAGAGGGGGAGACTGAGATTGTCAAGACCGTTGGACATCAAGGGGGTAAGAACAACTACCAAAATCTGAAGATTGACTTCAAGGTTGAGATTCCTGTTTATGATGGGAGTATCAACGTGGAGAAGCTTGATGATTGCGGGTCTGAATGATTACATCCAGAAGGAGATGAAGCTGTTTTCAGTGGAGACAATCGCAGAGGCGAGCGTGAAGGCCATTGCCATTGAGGGCCGACAGAAGAAGGGTAACGAGACAAAGGGGGATTCCAAACCAACGGGGAGCAAGACGGGTGGCTCTCAGTCTAAGGATGAGAAGAAGAAGGTTGACTCGGGGAAAACAGGATTGACATGCAATCACTGCAAGCAGACAGGGCATGTGGCTGATCGTTGCTGGGATAAGTATCCTCATCTGAAGCCAAAAGGATTGAAGAAGAAGGAGGAGAAGAAGGCGTACGTGATAGCACAGGGTCCGAAGGAGGTTCCCGGGATGACCGAACCCAATAGCAGTCTCAACCTTATAGCGGGGAAGCAGGCCACCAAAGAAGATGACGACCCGAGGGAGCAGCTCTTTGTTCTGAAATTGCAGGTCAAGACCAGCTTAGTGGATGCTATTGTAGATCCAGGGAGGCAGAAAAAACTGATATCTGAGGCATTAGTACAGAAGCTGGGATTGAAGACGGTGAAGCATCCGAAGCCCTATCCATTAGGGTGGATTCAGAAGGAGGCGGGATTGAGTGTGGTGAACCAGTGTTCATTCAGATTTGCACTCCATGAGTCGTATATTGACGATGTCACATGCGACGTGGTTCCGTTGGATGTTTGCCAAGTTATTTTGGGCAATCCTTATTTGTGGGATAGATATGCAGTATATGATCGGCGAGCCCAAAAGTATACGTTCACCAAGAATGACGAGCAATTCATTTTTCGTTCGGCATCTCTTCCACAGGAGATGAGCTTGGTGACAGTAACTCAGGCTAAGAGGTTGGTGAACGCGGGCAAGAAGTTCGTTTTATTGTTCATTCGGCCGTATGAAGAACAGCTGAGTAGGATGTGCTTGTCCACCTTGAGTAAGCTTCAGGAGGGAGATCTTGAAAGGTTAAAGGCCAAGTATGCGGACTTATTTTCGGAGATCACGGGGCTACCACCACGTAGAGGTGTAGAGCATGAGATTATGTTGACCGGGGAGAGTTCCTTACCTAACATAGGCCTATACCGCACATCAGTACTGGAGTCCGAGGAGATCAAGAAGCAAGTTCAGGAGCTCTTGGAGACGGGAGTGATTGTGCCGAGTTGTTCGCCTTGTGGATCACCAGTGTTGTTGGTGCCCAAAAATGATGGAGGCTGGCGCATGTGCGTAGATTATCGGGCACTCAACAAGATTACCATCAAGAATCGCTACCCATTACCGCGGATCGATGATCTTATGGACCAGTTGGAGGGAGCGAGGTTTTTCACGAAGCTGGATTTGAAGTCTGGTTACCATCAGGTGAGGATTCGGGAGGAAGACACTTGGAAGACTGCGTTCAAGACCAAGCAAGGCCTGTTCGAGTGGTTGGTGATGCCGTTTGGATTGTGCAATGCTCCGGCTACCTTTATGAGGCTTATGAATGATTTGTTGCGACCTTTTATAGAGGTTTTTGTGATAGTTTACCTTGATGATATCTTGGTGTACAGCAGGACCTGGGAGGAGCATCTTGTTCATGTTGAGAAGGTATTTGAGGTGTTGCAGGACGGACAGCTGAAGCTCAACGGGAAAAAGTGCGAGTTCGGGAAGGACGAGTTGGTGTATCTCGGCTTCATCGTAGGGAAGGGCCAGCGGAGGATAGATCCAGGCAAGGTGGAGGTGATCACAAAGTGGCCGACGCCGAAGACAGTGACTGAGGTGAGGAGCTTCATGGGGGCTTGCCAGTATTTGCGCAAGTTCATTCGACATTTTTCGACTTATGCGGCACCGTTACATGGCCTCACAAAGGCTAAAGTTCAGTTTGAGTGGGGAAAGACGCATGAGGAGGCTTTTCAGTTGCTAAAAAGAAAGATCTCGGAGGCACCGGTGTTGGCATTGCCGAATTTGCAGCGGACTTTCGAGGTAGAGACCGACGCGTCTAATTATGCGATGGGCGCGGTGTTGATTCAGGATGGGAAACCAGTGGAATACCATTCTGAGAAGTTTTCGGGTGCTATTGCGAACTACCCAACCTACGACAAGGAGTTCTATGCACTATATCAAGCAATTAAGCATTGGAGGGTGTACTTGTTAGGGAAGGAGGTGGTCGTGCATTCGGATCATAAGCCGTTGGAGTTCTTACATGCCCAGACAAAGCTACAGCAGGCACGACACATGAAGTGGATGTCCTATTTGATGGCTTTCAACATCATTATTAGGTACAAGAAGGGGGCGACGAACAAGTTGGCCGATATGTTATCTCGCCCACCGATAAGGTCGTTGTTGGTGGCGACGCGTATTCAGCCCTTGGTTCCTTTTGAGTATGTTCAGTTGTATGCATCCAGTAGAGACTTCGGTAGTGTGTTTGAGCAGGCGAAGGCTGGTCGAAGGGGGGAGTATGCACTTGGAGAAGATGGCTTGTTGTATCGTGGGACATCACTATGCATTCCGGAAGATGGTGATAGGTTGCAGTGGATTCGGGAAGCGCATACCTCGCGTGTGCAAGGGCATTTTGGCATTCAGAAAACGCTTCTCAATCTACGGCGACATGTGTTTTGGCCACGGATGCTTGATGATGTGACCAAGTATGTTGGAGGGTGTAAGTTATGTTGTATTTCGAAGCCTTCTAACAGAAAGAGGGGATTGTACCTACCATTACCGGTTCCTTCTAGGCCGTGGGAGAGCATTTCTATGGATTTTCTAGGAGGGTTGCCGACTACGAAGCGCGGGCATGACTATTTGTACGTTGTGGTGGACGATAAGTATCCTCATCTGAAGCCAAAAGGATTGAAGAAGAAGGAGGAGAAGAAGGCGTACGTGATAGCACAGGGTCCGAAGGAGGTTCCCGGGATGACCGAACCCAATAGCAGTCTCAACCTTATGGCGGGGAAGCAGGCTACCAAGGAAGATGACGACCCGAGGGAGCAGCTCTTTGTTCTGAAATTGCAGGTCAAGACCAGCTTAGTGGATGCTATTGTAGATCCAGGGAGTCAGAAAAATCTGATATCTGAGGCATTAGTACAGAAGCTGGGATTGAAGATGGTGAAGCATCCGAAGCCCTATCCATTAGGGTGGATTCAGAAGGAGGCGGGATTGAGTGTGGTGAACCAGTGTTCATTCAGATTTGCACTCCATGAGTCGTATATTGACGATGTCACATGTGACGTGGTTCCGTTGGATGTTTGCCAAGTTATTTTGGGCAATCCTTATTTGTGGGATAGATACGCAGTATATGATCGGCGAGCCCAAAAGTACACGTTCAACAAGGATGGCGAGCAATTCATTTTTCGTTCAGCATCTCTCCCACAGGAGACGAGCTTGGTGACAGTGACTCAGGCTAAGAGGTTGGTGAACGCGGGCAGGAAGTTCGTTTTATTGTTCATTCGGCCGTATGAAGAGCAGCTGAGTAGGATGTGCTTGTCTACCTTGAGCAAGCGCCAGGAGGGAGATCTTGACAGGTTGAAGGTCAAGTATGCGGACTTGTTTTCGGAGATCACGGGACTACCACCACGTCGAGGTGTAGAGCATGAGATTATGTTGACCGGGGAGAGTTCCTTACCTAACATAGGCCTATACCGCACATCAGTACTAGAGTCCGAGGAGATCAAGAAGCAAGTTCAGGAGCTCTTGGAGACAGGAGTGATTGTGCCAAGTTGTTCGCCTTGTGGGTCACCAGTGTTGTTGGTGCCCAAAAAGGATGGAGGTTGGCGCATGTGCGTAGATTATCGGGCACTCAACAAGATCACAATCAAGAATCGCTACCCATTACCGCGGATCGATGATCTTATGGACCAGTTGGAGGGAGCGAGGTTTTTCACGAAGCTAGATTTGAAGTATGGTTACCATCAAGTGAGGATTCGGGAGGAAGACACTTGTAAGACTGCGTTCAAGACCAAGCAAGGCTTGTTCGAGTGGTTGGTGATGCCGTTTGGATTGTGCAATGCTCCGGCTACCTTTATGAGGCTTATGAATGATTTGTTGCGACCCTTTATAGAGGATTTTGTGATAGTTTACCTTGATGATATCTTGGTGTACAGCAGGACTTGGGAGGAGCATCTCGTTCATGTTGAGAAGGTATTTGAAGTGTTGCAGGACGGACAGCTGAAGCTTAACGGGAAAAAGTGCGAGTTCGGGAAGGACGAGTTGGTGTATCTCGGCTTCATCGTAGGGAAGGGCCAGCGGAGGATAGATCCAGGCAAGGTGGAGGTGATCACAAAGTGGCCGACGCCGAAGACAGACTGAGGTGAGGAGCTTCATGGGGGCTTGCCAGTATTTGCGCAAGTTCATTCGACATTTTTCGACTTATGCGGCACCGTTACATGGCCTCACAAAGGCTAAAGTTCAGTTTGAGTGGGGAAGGACGCATGAGGAGGCTTTTCAGTTGCTAAAAAGGAAGATCTCGGAGGCACCAGTGTTGGCGTTGCCGAATTTGCAGCGGACTTTCGAGGTAGAGACCGACGCGTCTAATTATGCGATGGGCGCGGTGTTGATTCAGGATGGGAAACCGGTGGAATACCATTCTGAGAAGTTTTCGGGTGCTATTGCGAACTACCCAACCTACGACAAGGAGTTCTATGCACTATATCAAGCAATTAAGCATTGGAGGGTGTACTTGTTAGGGAAGGAGGTGGTCGTGCATTCGGATCACAAGCCGTTGGAGTTCTTACATGCCCAGACAAAGCTACAGCAGGCACGGCACATGAAGTGGATGTCCTATTTGATGGCTTTCAACATTATTTTTAGGTACAAGAAGGGGGCGACGAACAAGTTGGCCGATATGTTATCTCGCCCACCGATAAGGTCGTTGTTGGTGGCGACGCGTATTCAGCCCTTGGTTCCTTTGGAGTATGTACAGCTGTATGCATCTAGTAGGGACTTTGGTAGTGTGTTTGAGCAGGCGAAGGCTGGTCGAAGGGGGGAGTATGCACTTGGAGAAGATGGCTTGTTGTATCGTGGGACATCACTATGCATTCCGGAAGATGGTGATAGGTTGCAGTGGATTCGGGAAGCGCATACCTCGCGTGTGCAAGGGCATTTTGGCATTCAGAAAACGCTTCTCAATCTACGGCGACATGTGTTTTGGCCACGGATGCTTGATGATGTGACCAAGTATGTTGGAGGGTGTAAGTTATGTTGTATTTCGAAGCCTTCTAACAGAAAGAGGGGATTGTACCTACCATTACCGGTTCTTTCTAGACCGTGGGAGAGCATTTCTATGGATTTTCTAGGAGGGTTGCCGATTACGAAGCGCGGGCATGACTATTTGTACGTTGTGGTGGACCATTTCAGCAATATGGTGATATTGATTCCTTGTAAGAAGACCGTGACGGGAGCGGGTGCAGCACAATTGTTCTTTGAGCATGTGTGTTATTTCGGATCGGGATAGCCGGTTTCTCGGACATTTTTGGGATTCTTTATGGAGTTTGATGGACACTAAATTGAAGAAGAGCACGGCCTTTCATCCACAAACAGACGGACAAACGGAGGTAGTCAACCGGACTATGGTGCACATGTTGCGTGGGTATAATTCCAGGCATCCTAAGACTCGGGATGAGAGTTTACCATATTTGCAGTTTGCTTTCAATCCGGCGATTCATGGATCTTCCGGAAAGTCACCATTTGAGACTTGTTATGGGTTTTTACCGCCGAGCCCGTTCGATCTTGTGTTTTCAAGTGAAGCCACAGTGGACGGCAAGGAAGGGAGTGAAAGACTACGTGCTCAGCGATTTCTCGAGAAGATTGCAAACATTCATGCCACGGTTGAAGCTCAATTGAAGAAATCACAAGCTAAGTACAAGGCGAAGCATGACCAGCATCGGGTTCCTTGTAACTTTAGTAAAGGCGATATGGTATGGCTAAAATTGAGTAAGGAGAGGCTCAAAGGAGAAGGGAAGAAGTTGAAGCCTATTCGTTATGGTCCATTTCGGATTATCGATCAGATTGGCGACAACGCTTTTCGTTTAGATTTGCCACCTTACTTAGGCATGTATTCGGTGATCAATGCCGAGTACTTGAAGTTGTTTGAACCTCCGTTATTGGATGATGAAGGTGATGACAAGTTGATCTTACCGCATGTTGAAGACTTGTGGTTTGATAGAGAGGAGCCACTGAAAGAAGATTGCATTTTGGAACGGAAGACGACCAAGACGAGGCGGGGGACGAAGGAGTCGTTTCTCATTGGACGTCAAGGTCAGGTACCTAGCAAGGCCAAGTGGTTCAACAGAGAAGGAGGGGCTCGCGAGTTCCCTCAGCTGAAGTTCTAACTTGAATGGGACTTCAAGTTCCTAAAGGGGGGACCCATGATACGGGTGTATCTTCTCTTTGGGAGCTTAGCGATCCTCATGGGAGCTTGAGGATAGATGATTTCATGGTATCTTGAGAATAGAGTAGAGGAGTCGTGGAAGAGGCCATTGGAAGCAACGAAGTCGAAGGATTCGTCAAAACTGCAGGAATTACAGTTGGGCTCTGGCCGGTCGACCGGCTTGGTCGCGGCGGTCGACCGCTTAGTGCACAGACCCAGACTATGTCTCGGGACTGAGAGCGGTCGACCGAAGGTGGCGCTGCGGTCGACCGGAAAACCCTGTAATCGATTTCCCAGATTTCGACGTTCTGACCGGTCGACCGCCTTAGGCACTGCGGTCGACCGCATAGCGGTTACGGGCCTGGGTCTGTTTCCTGCTCCAGTTGGGATTTCTGTTTAGTATAAATAGAAACACGACTTTTCTAGGGTTTAGAACTCAGTTTGTAATCAGAAAAGAGATCAGGGAGGTTGTTCTTTGATCTAGAGAGATTGTGAGAGAGAGATTTGTAAAAATCCAATTGATTCTCATAATCTAGAGAAGGTATTTTCCTTCGCCCTAATTCAACTCTTGTGTTCTTCTGTCGTTTTCTTCTTTACCCACTCTTGATAATTCCGCGATCAAGAGTGCTCGCACGGCAACTCGTATCAAAAAACCAGCCTTCGGGCTAAAAGATGGGTTGTTAAACAACCTAGCCGAACTTTGGCTGATAATGAACAACCTAGACAAACATTGGCTTTTGTTGTTGAACCTCGCCCAGCTTTGACTGAGGCAAGATCTACCTTGGGTCCTCTTTCCAGATGCGCGCGACAACGTCAACGTCAGAATCAAGCTCGCGCAAGGCTAGAGCTAGCCTTGGTCTCATTGGACGATTTCCATTATCGACCAAAAGCTAATCAGTCTAAGGCCAATAAATTTATCGAGGATCGAGTGGTTGAGGAACGTCAAGATGACGAGCCTCATCCTCACACCCAAGCAAGCCCAGAAAACGAACCTCATTCTTAAAGCGAGGTTCAGGCAATTTGAGATGGCCAAGTTCAGGTTTGTCAGAAGGACGAACCTCAAGCTAAGAGCCAACCGAGAAGGCTAGTACGCCAAGCTCGTTCTACTAACGAACCTCATCACAAACATGTGAATGACAAAGTTCATTCAGCTACTCAACCTCATCAACCTCTATCCTTTAGAGGGTCTCGCTCAGGTAAAGCTAAGTTACAAAATTCGGTTGGGGGTAACCCTGACATTGATCTCCGAGATTTTCTTAATCGCAAGCGCAACATGAGTCAGATGTAGTCTCATTGCTGCTGTGAAAAGTTAATCTCCCCAGTCCTCTCCTAATGCCTATGTGAGGGAATCAGCACACAAGTCTATAGTCTTTGAATGACTGCCAGAGCCTTCGACGACTCCTTCATCCAGAAGAAGACGCTTTCGTCTTAAGAAGCAAGCGTCCAAGAATCGCCACGTCGAAGTGACGATCAATATGGTTGGTAAAGGCAAGGGTAAAACCCAAGCCGATTCTTCTGAGTCCTCCGATCTTGAGTCTTTCCTAGGATTACGAGAAGCACTCATTGAAAGACAGAGTGTTTACTAACACACCCATACCTGTACTGGAGCAAGGATCCCGTTGGATTATCAAAAACTAGTAGGTATATCCTATAATGTCGATGAAGAGCCTAAAAACTCTGTCATTGCAACATCTCAACCTTCCAGCACCGATTAAAGTGAGCAAGCAAGTGTTTACATGGCTGGTAATGATGAAGAGATGATGTAATGACCGTAAACTTTTGATACTAGTCAAATAATTTTTTAGATATTTTAAAATATTTAATTATTATTTTTAAAAGAGTATTTGTATTTTTTCCGATTTTCTAGAAACTTCTACGATTTAAAAGTTTAAATTTTATATTTATTTAAATAATTTTAATATTTATAAATTAATTTTGTGCAGTAAAAATTTCTGGAATTAATCCATTGTGTTATCGATACCATTACGTATCATTTTAAATAATATGTTGTATTATTTTTACTATTACGTATTATTTTGTATAATACGTTGTATTATTATTATGTATTATTTTGTATAATTTGTTGTATTATTATTATTATTGCATATTATCTGTTGTATTAGTATATCTGGTACGTTTTATTGTATAGATAATTTTTCCATAATTATTTGATTTTAAATGTAAGTAATTATATTTTTATTAATTATTCTCGTTTAATTGTATATTTTTTTGTATTATTACTATTGTTACTTATTATCGGTTGTATTAGCATAACTGGTACGTTTTATTGTGTAGATAATTCTTCTGTGATTATTTGATTTTAAATGTAAGTAAATATATTTTTTATTAATTATTCTTGTTTAGTTGTATAATTTGTTGTATTATTACTACTGTTGTATATTATCTGTCGTATTAGTATAACTAGTACGTTTTAATATGTAGATAATTTTCACATAATTTTTTAATTTATTTCATAATTATTATTATTTTTAATTATTTTTCAAAACCCAAACCCTAACCCTAATATTAACTA
>NC_033794.1:61533365-61596607 GCF_001876935.1 Asparagus officinalis | reverse complement strand
TAACTCTAAAACTGCTAAACCCTATAAAAAACAAGTGAAATCCCATCTCAAAAGCATAAAGACAATCGTCAAGCATCTACAGTGTCCACTCAGCCGGTGCATCACTGGGCGACGGAGGTAGTGTTAGTAGGGTTTGTTGAGCTAGTGCTGGTCCATAAAGAAGTAGAAGTGGAAGTAATGTGCCCATTGCCTCAGGCAGAAACACTCTTCATCACTATCTCAGCTGTTAATAGTACTCTTTCTACCTCTAATCTATCCATAGAATATACCGGTACGCCGAGGGCCTCACAAATTCAGGTAATAGGAAACGGGTAAATCAGCTGGACCTTCTGCTTATACTACTAGCTAATATATTCCTTGGAAAATATTGTCGTACCCGCTATCATCTTGAATGTCACGCCCCGCTTCCCAAAATACCCAGGAATCAGAACGTGAACAAGCCCGCGACGTATTAGATTGAGAAGAAATATACACTATCATTTTTTTTATTTTTTCTCTCAATCCAATACGCTAAGTGTCTAGAAATAAAAACAACGCGAAGTCACAGGTCCCCGATCACAGATAGCAAGAATATAATAGACAAACTCAGAATAAAATAATACATATCACAAATAAAATACTATCCCAGACATAATATTTGGGTTAACATACCCTTATAAGAACTATCTGATTGAAATACTCGAGAATATAAAATACAATGATCAAGCAGAAAAGGAAATGCTACAAAAGCAAACTGAAAGGAATAACTAAGCTTCGGTTTCTTCTTCTGCTCCGTCCGCTAGGCACTCCTGCTGGACCTGCTCTTCTTCTAAGTCTGACGTACACCAGAGAAAATAGGTGTACGTTAGCGTGCATGGCACACTGCAAGACCCCACAAAAGAAAATAGAACGATCGAAAACCCAAGCGGAAAACGATACGAAAACCGAAATGACAAAAGAACGTGCAACTAGAAATCTAACAAAATCAACACGTAAATTCACTATTAAAACATGATTGACATAAAGCATCCAAAATCGATCAGGTAACGAGATCATGCAGCTAGCGATCAGTCTAATCATCCAAGTAACAGGGGCATATAATAGATGGAATTAATACCTAAAAATATACAACATGAGACGTAGTACGTCGAGCGAAATAATCCACACAAGGAAAACCTCATGTATATACCATATATCTCAAATTGTAGATAATTAAATATTAACCTTGATCTATGTATGAAAAGAAACACAACTAGCCTACGTCTCACAAGAATCCATAATCACCTTATATAACAATGTCATGTAACTAGCCATATTAAAAACTCACTGGTCCACATCTCATACAGAGTCATCGGTCATATTACCAGATAACTGACTATTCACAAATCCTCTACGTGCACCCAATACGCCGCTACCCTAGATCGGTCAGAGGGCTACATGCAATCCGATTTCAACCTGGTTCGAACTCAAGCTAAACTCGGGTGAATATCAAATTCAAGGATCAAAGTGACTACACTGGCTTCACTTTGACCCAACAAACTAACCCCAAGCTACACTAGATCATGGGGCGAGCCTGGAAGATACATCAGCAGCCACATCCGATCACATGAACATGGACTTCCCAATCCCAACTCTTCTCATTTTCTAAGTCAACCATAAACTCAGTCAATGCACACACACGTGTCACTAAGTCTTGTTCATGACGCACAAGGCCACTAAGTCATGAAGTACTAATAGTTCTCAATCACAACAAATAATAACAAAAACAACTGACCATGTACAATAATATCATGGCAAATCAGGTAATCGAAATTAAGAGTCATAAATTTATGAACAACCATTTATGTAATTCAGAAAATAATTTTTTTTCAAATTAATTTATTTTAAATTATTGTAATCTTCCTAAAATGATTCCTTTCACAAAATAAATTCTTTTAAATCATTATAATTATCAAAAATATAATTCTTTTGCCAAAAATAACTTAACAATTCAAAATGACCCCTTTTTCGAAATAAATAATTTAAAATTATCTATTCTAGTAATTATTGAAAACCAACCCCTTTTCCAATAAATCATTTTCTTATCATAATAATTCTAAAAGCATCTCAACATAACCACTTTTACACAAAATAAGTTTTCCTTTAAATTACTCATCATAATATTATTGTTAAATATTAACCATCAACAAGCCACGTAGATAATAATAATTCACAATCTAATCTATGTAACTAATTAACGATGGATATAAATAGGAAATGATAAGTCAAGAGGAGCATAATCTTGCCTTAGTGCGTCGAACAAATTGACGTCGGCGGCGCGAGTTGGTCCTATAGTTAGCTTGAGAAGAGGCACGCACCTTCAAAATAACCGTTCCCGGGAGTCTGAGGGAGTACAGACTCAGGAAACATATCCTGAGGCGGCTGGCCATCGATCTGAGGAGAGTCATACATGAAGCTGAACATAGAAGTGTC
Organism: Asparagus officinalis; assembly: GCF_001876935.1. Taxonomy (NCBI): domain Eukaryota; kingdom Viridiplantae; phylum Streptophyta; class Magnoliopsida; order Asparagales; family Asparagaceae; genus Asparagus; species Asparagus officinalis. The sequence goes on along the minus strand of NC_033794.1, from coordinate 61,594,156 downwards.
CATAGGCAGGCCCTCCCCATCGAAGTCATCAATCGAAAAATCTGACATAAAAAGATATAAGTATGAAGGAGGAGGAAGGAAACTATGGCCAATAGAGACAAGTTACCTCTTGAAGATGTACCTGGAATCACCGAACTGGGTCCTTCATTGACAGACTCCCCAACATGGGCGGTCTCTGCAGGCTTTTCTACCTGGGGCGGTGAGTCAGGCTCACCAGGAGATGCACAATCATCAGGACTCATCTCGCCTTCCTCACGATATCCTGCATAGGATGGGAAAGCATGAGCCAGAAGTTCTAAACGATCAAGAAAATGATCTATAGAATAGACGTTACCTCCGTCACTAACAGGATCCTCACCAGCCAAGTCCATCTCTGATGCTCGTGAAATTGCAGGCGGCTTGTGGGCTAATCTTTTCCGCCTATCAGCACGGACAGCAATCGAAGGTCTGGCCCGGGTAAAAGGACGGAATTCGTCGTCACTGTTGATCGCTGTCCCTGAAACATCGAATAGTGGTCAGAAATAGCAATTTGGAAATGCAGGGAAAAAGAAAGATAGGTGACTAACCTTGCTCCAAATCTGCCTCGTAGTCTTCAGGGTCTCCGCCTGAGGCCTCTCCAGCAGAACTAAAGGCCCTGTGACCTTCTGCATCAAGTCGGCGGGTCTTGCCCTGAGCCCTCTGTGATCGAGCACCGTCCTGGATAACACGAGAATCAAGCTGAGAGGTTTCTTCGGCCACCAACTCTTCGATAGGCTTCACACGGACAGTCTTATTAGCTGCTAGCAACCACTTGCAGCTTAAGAAAGTGAGGTTCAACTGCCACTCAGTACCTGGGAGACTGAACCTAGCACCAGTGCAACCAGTCACGGTCCACAACCATGCACGAAGACCGTCCACCAGACCTCCATGAGCCCGAAGCTGCTGGCGCGGGTTCCCAACATAAAGCTGGTCATAACCGAACTGGCGGGCGAATCGGCAAGGTAGATACGGCTCTATAAAACACTGATTCCCCACCCGAAAAGTCAAGTAGCCCGGCCTGATGTTCACTAGCCAATTAAAGCAGCCGATATCTAAATACGCCGTACCGGCTGGAGAACTGTGGAAAGCAAGTGGAGAATGCCCAGCACTTGTGGACTTGTAGCTGACGCCTGATATCGGGGAATCCTCGGCCCTCCCACTCACCATTCTCAAGCAACTGTAGAAAGGGGACAGACTGGTCTATGGCATTCGGTACTGACATCACATCGGAACGATGAAGAACGAACCAAGCCATCAAATAAATATACGGGAGCTCTACCTTAATGGTAGGAATCTGAGTCGGTTTATCATCATCTCTCCGTGTAAAAGCACCAGAAATCTGCCGAAGCCCTCGATGAATGTTAGCAACCATCACCGGAAGAAGCGAAAGTTCCTTCTTGTAGGCAAGCTGAACTGCAGGATAGAGCACTTCCAGTGGCAGAGCGTCACCAGACTGATACGGGACCACACATTTCTTCAACCAGATGGCGAGATAACCGGCAAGGAGAGTCATCGGACGAATCGGTGTGGTCGCATGATATAAGAACGATCTGAATTTAGTCCCTGCAGGAAAGCCACTCTCAGGACTGCTAATGGTATAGGATTGGGCGTTAGTCTTCTTCAGCAGCTCATTAACCTCTGAAGGAGTCAGCGGTGCCAGTTCACAAATAGATTGGCCAGAATGGCTCTCCAGATTCCTGAACAAGTATGATGCGAACTGCTTCAGGCTCACATTTGCTTTGGTCCTCTTCGCTAGGGGCTTAGACTGCGCCAAAGCAATGTGATAATGACAAGTGAGGTCCCATAAGGTCTCGTAGCGGTCGGGCATGCGATCCTTCAGCTGACTCAACTCATGGTTGGAGGGAAAGTACTCCTGGTATAACATCTGTCCCATGGGCAAACCAGAAATCTTGTGCATCTCATGTAGAGCCAAGCCCAACTCTCCGTGCCTGGTCAGAAAAGTGTTGGAATCTGGATTGTAAAGCTCGCATAGGGCAAAGAAATGCTTCGCGCTTGTAGGCAAGCCATGCATAGTGGCCCGAATGGCTGCATAAAGACCGCAAGCATGTAACTCCTCGCTCCATCGGATAGGGGTCTTCTTTTTTTTCTTTTCTTTTCTTTAACCTAGGGCCGGCCCCCCTCTTGCCTCCTTTTTTGCTTTTCTCTTCCCTCGAGTGTCCGATCTCCTTAAAAACTTGATATTCGTCTTAGATCTAGTACTCCTTTTGATCCTTGACTGAAAAATCCTTCGAAACTTCCATTTTTGGAATTTCTCTCAGGCCCCTCGAGCGTGTGGTTCGAGCACTTTCAAGATCTAATTTTTTATTGGATCTTGGAGCTTCCCCTCAGGTATAATCTTCATAATTTTAGCATTTTTTATGCTTAATTTAATTTATGAACTTGTGGGGTTGTATGCGAGGGTTAGGATTATGATTCGTCGCCTCGAGCTTACCTTTTAGGGGATAAAAATGTGACCTTTTTTTCTAGATCTGACCTTTTGATTTATTTTGTAGATCATTATGTCTCGTATTGCGAGAGGTCAATCCTCCACTGTGCCGGCTGATGACGCGCTTCCTTCATATGCTGGTGAGCTACTTTTTTGGCATATTTGCAAATTTACAAATTAGTCCTCTTTTTTTTCGGATATTTGCAAATTGGTCCCTTTTACCCCCCGTTGTTCTCCTTGGTGAGGCAACCGGGAAAGGCCTTGGTTCTCCTTGGTGAGGATCGACGCTTTATGGAAATTTTGCAAATTAACCCTCTTTTTTCTAAAAATTTGCAAATTGGTCTTTTTTTACCCCCACGTTGTTCTCCTTGGTGAGGCAACCGGGAAGAGCCTTGATTCTCCTTGGTGAGGATCGACGCTTCAAAGATATGTTTTGCTTGGTCAAAACACTATCTCATAATAAATAAAGGGGGCGTTTTGTCGCTGCGTTGTGCCTTATAAGGCAGGGATATATTGTTGATATACCCTATCTTATAAATGTGCAATGTGGCCAAATCGTCTCGCCCTTTATAAGGTAATGACTCTATCTTACCAATTTGTAAGATGAGTTCAATTTCCTTTTATATCTGAAATTAACAAACACTTAACTGCTTGTTTTCAGTGGAATATCCTTCCGGAGCCTTTTCATCGCATGCGGTGAATGGACGTCGTGACGAATATTATTCGACGTCTGATGACTTTTCGCCCATTCCGCTTACTTCTCAGTTTGGTCCGGGCACGTCGCTGGAAGTTGCCCAAGTGGTGAAGGAAGGTGGGCATCGAGCCCTTCGCCAGCTGATTACAGATGCGCCTCTCGTGAAGGATGCCAGCTCCGTTCAGTCTCTCAGGAAGACTGATATCTTGTTTGGTGACTCTGTCAGGGATCCTGATGCAGCATTTATTGAAGCCGAGCAGTGGCTTCATAAGAGTGGCAGCAATTTTTTATATTTACCGAAGATTCCTCGGCACCGTTCCTTGACCGAGCTCAGGCGTCAGGCTGTGAAGCGAGAGATGTCGTGGCGTTTGACAGAGGGGCATGAGAGCGTCCACTGCGGCTATATTACTCATCAGGCAGTTCCTGGTTCGAGCAGGGATCACATTGTTGGACTGCGTCCTGGAGTACTGGGGCTAGATACTCCGCTTCGTAACGAGTTCCTCGCCTCTGCCTCTACCTTGAGGAATCGCCTTGCTAACTTAGGACGGGAGATGCCCGCACCGCGCCACAGATTCTATGGTTGGGTCCATTCTTTGGACAGGTTTTGGTGGGCTCGTATGACGAAGTACGTCTTGAGCCGATGGAGCGAGGAGTTACATGCTTGCGGTCTTTATGCAGCCATTCGGGCCACCATGCATGGTTTGCCTACAAGCGCGAAGCATTTCTTTGCCCTATGCGAGCTTTATAATCCAGATTCCAACACTTTTCTGACCAGGCACGGAGAGTTGGGCTTGGCTCTTCATGAGATGCACAAGATTTCTGGCTTGCCCATGGGACAGATGCTATACCAGGAGTACTTTCCCTCCAACCATGAGTTGAGTCAGCTGAAGGATCGCATGCCCGACCGCTACGAGACCTTATGGGACCTCACTTGTCATTATCACATTGCTTTGGCGCAGTCTAAGCCCCTAGCGAAGAGGACCAAAGCAAATGTGAGCCTGAAGCAGTTCGCATCATATTTGTTCAGGAATCTGGAGAGCCATTCTGGCCAATCTATTTGTGAACTGGCACCGCTGACTCTGCCGGATTGAAGAGTGAACTCGGAGCTTTGAAGACCTGAAGACTTGCACATTCGGATCTGATCCTCGGCGAGCATCCACGTCAGAAAAGGCAGGATTTCGAGAGGAAGAAAGAACAGATCTGAGATCTACACGAGACCACACTCCAGATCTAGGCTTGGTCTTAGATCTCGATATCCGAGCGATTATTCCCTTGGTGGATTAATCCCTCCCGGCTATTATTCCCTTCGTGGAATAATACCCGCATAATCGTGTAGATCCGACAGGATCTAGATTGCGCGATGGTCCACGGATTAACCCCGGCGCAGGCAAAGAACCCACCAAAGCGAGCGACCGCAAAACAGGAGCTCGTGATTTGTTCACAGAAGGAAAGTTGTAATTTTTTCTTTATTTTCTTTGATTTAGTTGTAACCGGATCTATAAAGACCGGATCTTTGTAATCCAAGATGACAATTATCTCAATGAAAAAGAAAACAGTTTTCCACGCGAACACACGGTAGCGATGAGATGCCTCCCTCGATGTTAGTATCGAGTTTGCTTCTTGTTGACGATCCGACATTTCACTTTGTTGGAATATTGTCTTCGCCTCTTGACTCAACATCTTGGACGAACTTGCAAAACAAGTTTGAAACTCTTGACGAGTTGATAACTCTGAACGAGTTTGAAACTCTATGAAGGAGTTGATTTAACCGAAATTGGTTTGTCAGGCAAGGATGAAGAAATCTCCTGTTGCCGAAGAATGCTCCGAGCTCTCCAAGGATAAATGCTGATCTCCCTTAAAGATAATTTGCCAAAAGATCTCTTCTTTGTTGCCAAAAAGAGGATGAAATGGAGATCCCGAACTCAGTTGAGTTTCCTGCTATTTATAGGGGATTAAGAGGTGTAACCACCCCATTAAATCTCTCCTTAATGAGGGTTTAATGGGGTGTAATCGCCCCCATAAATCTCTCCATGATAGGGTGGTGATCCCCTCAAATCGTGGGGAGAAAATAGTTTCTGGAACCGTTCAACTCGTGTTTGAACGAGTCAAATGTAGAATTTATGTTCTGAGCACGAACTCTGCATTCTGGACCTGGGATGCAGAGTTGGGATCTGTATTTGAGCCTGCAAACGCACGTATTCTGCGTTCTGTACCTGGGATGCAGAGTTGGACTCTACATTTGAGTCCGGAACGCAGCCACGAACTCTGCGTTTTGTTGTTGGGACATAGAGATGAACTCTGCGTTTTGAGTCCACGAACTATATGTTTTGTCGTTAGGACGCAGAGATGAACTGTACATTTTGAGTCCACGAATTCTGCGTTTTAAGTCTGGAACGCAATCAAGAACTCTGTGTTATGAGTTTGGAATGCAGCGATGAGCTCTGCATTTTATTATTAGAATGCAGAGATAAACTCTGTGTTTTGACTCTGGAACATAGAGGCAAGCCTCAGGCGAGCTTGGCTAGTTTCAGGCTAAGTCCAATGTTCAGCCGAAGTCCAGTCTTGCAGACAGACTTCAGAACATAACTTGTTGCGAAGAACATATCATAACTTTCAAACTATAAGACAGAATTAGGCGAATTATATATGAAAATCGACTATCTCGACGAGACCGAGCTGATCAAACCCACCCTAAGGGTTCAGTTTGCTCCTGTCCATTTCGCCAAATTCCTTACGGTTTGAGAGATATTTGCATTTTGATTTGAAGAAACCGTCAATTTGTAGTCTCTTTTACTAGAGTGTTGCAAAGATCGTCATCTTGTAATCTCCGTCTTGGCTCCTTGAAAATATGAGAGTTATCAGATTGTAACTCCTGATGTTGATTGTGAAGGTTATTGAATTAGAGCTTTTATCGGTGATTGTGAAGGTCGTCAGATTGTAACCTTCATCAACCTACGTGAAAGTCTTTAAATTGTAACCTTCTGAAAGCCATCAAATTGTAACTTCCATCATCGATGTTTGATGATGATCATTTATCTGTAGTAATTTTTAGACAACCTATAGTGCCCTTTGACGCTCAAGTTAGTAACTGATAAAGCAGTATGAAGAGAAATGCTGAATCTAGTTTAGAGTTTAGATAGTCTAGACTTTAAAATGGTGGAAATAGCATCTATTTATAGGAGAGCATAGGGGAAAATTATTGATCCAACTCCACGGGCAAACTTGACATTTGACTTCCGCTTCAAACGTGTCGACGGTCGGTATGGTGAGCATGAGGGGCAAATCTCATCACATTTAAAGTGACAGCGACAAGGCTGTGGAGTTATGGGTGATGTCCGAGGAGTCATTATAGCGTCTAGCTACGCATTTAATGCGATGGCAGCTGGGTGTGGATTTTTTAGCACCATCCGAGGAGTCATCATAACATGTGGTCATGCATTTAATGGGATTATTGCTGACGGGGTAATCGACATTCCTTTTATTGCCTTGGGAGTAATACTCTCTGGTAGAGTCTCATCTATAGACGCCTTTTGACTCAGACTAGGATGGTTGGAGACGTCGGCTTGGTCGGTCAGTCTATGTCTCTATTTGGGTCAGATCCTTTTGTCACATGACCTGACTGATCCAACTAACACGTGGCCGATTCTTAGGGGTTTATCAAACATTTGATTCTTAGGGTGTAACAGTAGCTACACGTTATGATATGCCATATTGCATACAGTTACAAAATTTGTACTGTATATTTTGGATTTAAAGCTAAGTAAACTTTGTATTTTGGATGTATGTGAACATATAGAAGTACATGGTTTTTCAGTTAAATAGGGGTAAAACATAGCGATTATAAAGAAACCCCAAAAACCCTCAAATAGAGAGCTTGGCCAGCAAGAGAAAGAAAGAGGGAGTGAAAAAGAGGTATTACTGTTGGTACGGTGCTATTGTTTTGACGATTCAAGTGGCATCTTCATCAAGATGATGATGTGGTCAAGTGTGTGGTGCCAAATTAATTACAACTGTTAGAGATTTTAATTAAAACAGAGCTTAAAATTTTTGAGCCCTAAAGGTAACTTCGTATTTTGCAACCTCAGTCCCCAAGGCAAAATCATACTCCCTTTAAAAGTGGGAGTTTGAGAAAAACTTTTATTGGACAATACTACCCTTGATGTTTTTTAAATATCACATTATATCATATCTTAATTAATAGAACTCTTTAAATAGATCTATAATACATTATTTATGACATATCCTAATTAATAGAAATATCTTTAACATATTCTTAACAATCCAAAAGATATAAACAATGTTCTTAAAATTCTGAGAATTATATAAAGCACTCTTAAATCAGAAAATTATAAACAATGCCTTAGAAATTAAAAAAATTCTAAAAAGAGTCTTTATAACTTCAAATTTTAAAAAACATTCATTAGACAATACTACCCTTTATGTTTTTTAAATATCATATTATATCATATCCTAATTAATAGAACTCCTTAAATAGATCTATAATACATTATTTGTGACATATCCTAACTAATAGAAATATCTTTAATATATTCTTAACAATCCGAAAAATATAAAAAATGTTCTTAAAAATCTAAAAATTATATAAAGCGCCCTTAAATCAAAAAATTACAAACAATGATTTAGAAAAAGAATAAAAAAAGTCCTTATAACTTCAAAAATTATAAACGATCCCTATACAACTACATATTACAAATCAGCATTTAGAAATTCTAAAAATCACAAACATGATGACACCATGAAAAAGCTAAAAGTTTAAAAAAACACCTACAAAAATATAAAAATAATAAAACTAAATATTTGAAAAAAAAACTCTTGAATCATATCATACTCCCTTTAAAAGTGGGAGTTTGAGAAAAACTTTTATTAGACAATACTACCCTTGATGTTTTTTAAATATCACATTATATCATATCCTAATTAATTGAACTCTTTAAATAGATTTATAATACATTATTTATGACATATCCTAATTAATAGAAATATCTTTAACATATTCTTAACAATCCAAAAGATATAAACAATATTCTTAAAAATCTAAGAATTATATAAAGCACTATTAAATCAAAAAATTATAAACAATGTCTTAGAAATTAAAAAATCCAAAATGCTATGTTTGGGAGTTCGCTTGGGGAAGGGAAGGAAGGAGAAAAAATTCATCTTCCTTCCCTTCCCCTCCATTACACCCTAATTTGGGGTGTAACATTTTGGCTCAAAATTTTTCCTCATTCTCCTCCTCTACCCTCCTAAATAAAACTCCCAAATAATGGTAAAATCAAAATTCTCTTTCCTTTCCCCTCTTTACCCTCCATCCAAACAGGCCAAAAGAGTCTTTATAACTTCAAAATTTGAAAAACTTTCATTGGACAATACTACCTTGATGTTTTTTAAATATTACATTATATCATATCCTTAGTAATAAAACTCTTTAAATAGATTACAAATCGCCATTTAGAAATTCTAAAAGTCACAAACATGAGGACCCCGTGAAAAAGCTAAAAGTTTTAAAAAACACCTACAAAAATCTAAAAATACTAAAACTAAATATTTGAAAAAAAACTCTTGAATCATATCATACTCCTTGGACAATACTACCCTTGATGTTTTTAAATATCATATTATATCATATTCTATTTAATAGAACTCTTTAAATAGATCTATAATACATTATTTATGACATGTCCTAATTAATAGAAATATCTTTAACATATTATTAACAATCCAAAAGATATAAAAAATGTTCTTAAAAATCTAAGAATTATATAAAACGCTCTTAAATCAGAAAATTATAAACAATGCCTTAGAAATTAAAAAAAATCCAAAAGAGTCTTTATAACTTCAAATTTTGAAAAACTTTCATTAGACAATACTACCCTTGATGTTTTTAAATATCACATTATATCCTATCCTAATTAATAGAACTCTTTAAATAGATCTATAATACATTATTTGTGACATATCCTAACTAATAGAAATATCTTTAATATATTCTTAACAATCCAAAAAATATAAATAATGTTCTTAAAAATCTAAAAAATTATATAAAGCACCCTTAAATCAAAAAATTACAAACAATGCCTTAGAAAAAAAATCCAAAAAATCCTTATAACTTCAAAATTTATAATCGATCCCTATACAACTACATATTACAATTTGCCATTTAGAAATTCTAAAAATCACAAACATGAGGACCTCGTGAAAAAGCTAAAAGTTAAAAAAAACACCTACACAAATCTAAAAATACTAAAACTAAATATTTGAAAAAAAAAACTCTTGAACTATATGAAATTACATGCAAAACCCTAAATATTGAAAGTTACAAGCAAATCCCTCACCAAAAATTTTAAAATTTATAAAAAAAACCCTAAAAACGAAATCTTTTGAATAGTCTCCTAAACAAATTGAAGTTATATACAACACCCTAGAAATTAAAACATTATAAATACCCCCCTTGAATAAGCTTAATTTTAAAAAAATACCTTGGAAATTTTCAACTTCTATAAACAAAATTGAAAATCAAAAAATTTCAATAGTTGTAGAAATAATATGTAATTATATACAACAACCTAAAATTTTAAAATTTATGGACTTCTAAAATCTAAAATAACAGAAAAAGTCAAAAATAATAATAAAAATATCCTGAAAATCTAAAATTTCCAATCAACCCTTTGAACTATTTGGAAACTACTACAGAATATTCCTATTTGTCAAACAACCTTTGAAATTTTTAAAAAAAATACAAGCATCATAGCTATCTAATTAATTCTCTATGAAAGATTTTATGAAATACTTCTAACTAAAAAACTAACCTTTATCAAATAATATTAAAATGTTTGAATGAATTGGAATGTTATCAACTGTTAAATTATAATTGTCTAACAAAATCTCTTGAAAGATTTGGACGAGACATCATATAATATGGGACTTAAACTCTATAGGGATAGAGTTAACATCTTAATAGCATTGTCCCAGTCAACTTATATTGATAAGGTAGTGGCCAAGTTTAACTTGCAAGATTTAAAGAAAAAACTTATTCCTTGGGATATGAAATTGCTCTTTCTATGAAAATATAACCTCATACAGATAAGGTATTAGAAAGAATAAAGAAATGCACATATGCTTTAATTGTAGATAGTTTTATATATACAATGTTGTGTACTAGGCTAGATATTGCTCAAGAAATAAGTGAAGTTAGTAGATATCGATCCAAGGTTAAATATTCTTTTAAATATATTAACTACACAAAAGATAATTGTAATTCTGAAGCAGCAAAAAAGTAGTTAGGTGTTTGGTGGCGATCCTTTAAAAGTTGAAGGATACTTGAGTATAATTCCAGTGGGATCTAGACGATTGAAAATCTACATTAGGTTTTGTCTTTGCATTAGATAATGAAGCTATTAATTGAAATAGTTGTAAGTAAAAAACTATAGTTGACTCTACAATTGAAGCAAAGCATATTACACCTTGTGAAGCAGCAAAAAAAGTTGTTTTAAAAATTTCGTGCAAGAGTTAGGTTTTTTCGACTACCGAATATTCTATTGCTTTGTATTTTGATCACAACAGGTTGCCCAAGATGGAGTTCCTAGGGCTCATCATAATTCAAAACACATCGAATGAAAGTATAACTTAGTAAGAGAGGAAATATAAACATTCTTAAAGTTGCTTCTGGTAATAATTTGGTAAATTCATTGACTAAACCTTTAAGTTAAAGGTGTTTGAAAAATATATATATATAACATAGATTTGAAATCTATATCAAATTGGTTTTGAGCGCAAGTGGGAGACGGAAAGATGTATGCTCTACAAAGCCAATAAATAAGAGTTTACATGGATATTTACAAACAAAACCTATAAAATATGAAAATTTTAAATAACCTTCTGAATAATATGAAATTACAGGCAACATCCTCACCAAAATTTAAAAAAGCTAGAAAACTCATCCTAAAGTATGATACTTTTGAATAGTCCCCTATATAACTTGAAATTATATACAATACCTTAAAAAATTACAAAAAATCCCTTAAAATTTAGAAAATTTTGAACAGTTCCATGAACAATCTGTAATTACGTACAACACTCTAAAATTTAAAAAAAAGCTTTTAAATTTCTTAAGTTGCAGAAAATACCCTAGAAAAAGTGAAAATAAAAAACATCCTGAAAATAAAAAAAATCTTAGATAACCCCTCTGAATAATCTAACACTATAAAGAACCACTTATTATTCAAAAATAACAAATAACTTTCCAAAAATCTTTAAAAATAAAAAAACATGTCAAAATAAAGAAATTATAAAATATTCCTCCAAAATTCTAAAATTTTCATCACACAATATGAAATTACAAAGTCCCCTATAAAGTTTGAAATTTAGGAAATCTCCTAAGAAAATATTAACATTATAGATGACCGTATGAAAAAAATAAAAATTATAAACAACTCCCTAAAAATCCAAAGTTGTAAACAAGCTCCTAGAAAAAAATTCTAAACATTCGTCTTAAAATCAAAAAGTTCCAGAATTAGGTGTTATGCATTTTCTATATAAGATAAAAGTTTTTTGATATGTTTGTTAGATCAAATTTCTAAAATTACAAGTTGAAATATTTGATATGTCTATTAGATCAAAGTTCTAAATTTTGTAAGGCATAACTAATTTCAATGCATTATCAAGTTAGATATTAGTCTACAAAAGATTATCATCATCAAGTAGAGGTTTAACAACGTGATTTTATTTCGTACAACAAATTATATGGTACCATGAACTATTTCATAAATGACTTACAATAAAGATATAAATCTGTTTCTCAAAAAAGAGTAGAAATCCAAATAAAATAATTAAATTATTTGATGACGTGCAATGCACGTGCATCACACCTAGTATGGTTAAGAACTCTCCAAACTTGAAGATCAAATTTGTCATTATAAGCTTGTAAAACCCCGTATTTTGTTAGAAGTATATGTGAACTATTAGTGATAAATAGTTCTATTTGTGATAAATGACTTGAGGTCATGGATATACTTGGTAACAAGTTTCTAGATATGTATAAGTGTGGTTTCATAGAGTTCGTGCATTGGTTTTGGCTGAATAACAAAACATGCACGAGGTTTCATAGAGTTCGTGCATTGGTTTTGGCTGAATAACAAAACATGCACGAATCTGGAAATAAGTGTCTGCTCAGTCGACTTATGAGTCAACAAAACATGCACGAATCTGGAAATAAGTGTCTGCTCAGTCGACTTATGAGTCAACTCATGAGTCGACTAATGAGTCGACTGATGGGTCGACCTATGAGTCGACTGACGAGCTGATTTCCAGATTTTCTTTTATTTGCGGGTTGGGTTGGTTTTGTTTTGGGTTTGACCACTTATATAAAATCTCTCCTACCCAAAACCAACCCGAAAACCCATCAGTTATCAGAGAAACCCTAGTCTCTCTCTCCCCTCAAAACCCTAGTTCGTTTTTGGCGATTTTTGGGGGAATTTTGGGGGATTTTTCGGAGGATTTCAGTGGGATTTGACGAGGTGCAGCATAGGAGATCTTTCTCTCTCGGATTCAGGAGTTAGTCAGCATACCAGAGGCAAGTAACATCTCGCCCAGCCCTACACCCACTGTTTGTATAGTTTTATTTAGTTTTATTTCGGTTTTATTGAGCCTAAATTACTATTTGCGTATAAAAATAGATCTTTATAGCATATGATGCGAAAATCGAATGTTTTCAGTTTATAAAAGCTCACAAACGAATTTATAAATTAAGATCCAGATCTGGATTTTGTTTAAACATGATTTTTATTGTGATTTAATGGTTTCAATACGTTTTTAAACATGAGGAAATATGTTTAGGGTTTTAATGCAAAATATTACATGCAAATCTTTCGTTTCTGTTGATATACATGTGTTAGAATCAGATATATATTGCTGGACATGATCAAAGAGAACACTAGTTTTATAAATTTCTGCAAAAAAATTTCAAAAACAGAAAACTAGGGATTTTCTTCTCAGTCAACCAATGAGTCGACTCATGAGTCGACTTATGAGTCAACTAATGAGTCGACCAATGAGTCGACTGATGGGAAAAACTTTAGTTTGTGTTTTGTTGGTCGACTTCGGGGAAAACTTCAGTTTGTGTTTGTTGGTCGACCAATAAGTCGACCAATCATAGTCGACTCATGGGTCGACTGATGAGGAGATTTTTAGTATTTCTTCAGTTTGAATCTGTTGAGTTTCCTTTTCAGTTTCACTGAAACTGTATATGTTTGTTTATTGTTGTTGTGTGCTTTAATATGAATGAGCAGTCGCCTCGAATGACGAGTATTAGAAGTTTATTATAACATGTATCATTATATGTGAGATGACATGCGGACACGATAGAAGTTTATTATAACATGTATCATTATATGTGAGATGACATGCGGACACGAGTTTAGGTTTGCGCACCGAGACACGTGAGAAAATAGGGTATGTGCACCTGTTCATATATTTCATCTAGTCCATGTGTTGGGCAATTATGATGTGTAGTTCATGTGTGTGCACCTGTTCATATATTTCATCTAGTCCATGTGTTGGGCAATTATGATGTGTAGTTCATGTGTTGGATATTTATCACAATCAGTCCATGTGTTGGAAAGTTTTCATATACAGTTCATGTGTTGGACACCCATTACATCAGTTTAGACCATGAGAGTTTACACTGACACTTACATAGGCTGGATACGGCATTTATACGAGTTGTGACACGACACCGTAATTAAGTCTGAGATGAGTTTGCCTTCTTTTATTAATGTTTCTTGTATTAGATTTTGGGTTTGGTATTTAGGGATGTATAATTTAAGATTTAATGTATATACATGAGGGTTTCCTTGTTTGGATTATTTCGCTCGACGTACCTATGCTCGTGTTGTAACTTCCTAAATACTAAAATCCTCTTATATATAGGTACTTACAATCTGAGCTACATGGTATATACATGAGGGTTTCCTTGTTTGGATTATTTCGCTCGACGTACTTATGCTCACATTATAATTACCTAAATAGGATTTGTGATTTTATATATATTATAACTGTATTTTCTGTATATAACGAGACCTTTTCTCTTGGAGTTGGTTGTGATGTTGCTCGCTAGCGCTTTGACGCTCGTTGTCCCTCCCCCTTTCAGGTAACGAGTCAGGAGCTCAGAGAGTCGCAGGTTGATGGTGAGGCACTTTAGCTTCAGCTATTCTATTATAGTTATATTTTACTTTTGAGCTCCACTGTAGGCCTTGTTTAGACATTTTGAGAGTTTATTCTAGAAGTTGTAAAGGTTGTGTGCCTTATTTCCTTTTATTCAGACATTTGTATTTAAGACTTTCACTTCTAACATTGACTTGTACTTTAGTATGTTAGATGATGAAGTATTAACTTGATCTATATTATTTCATCAGTTGACTCTTGTATTATCTTTTACTTGCTTTTGTACCTACACCTGTTATTTGACTCTACTAGAGAGATAGTAATTATGATGGTGAAACATGTTATTGCACGGTGTGGTGTATGGCAGGTTTGACATTCTTGATTTCACCTTGGACTGCAGCCTTGTGTGAACCTAGGGGCGTCACAAATGAGGAGACAATGGATTCATCCGTTTCTCAATGGTTGAGAAACGGAAGAATCTGAGGTGAATAGGCAGGGAGAGAGGGGCGCGGGGGTTGAAGGGGCAGAGGAAAGGGCATGTATTACATGTTAATTGATTATCATATAACTTTTCTAGATAAGTCATGAATAATGGGGATAAAAAAAGAATTAATCAAAGTTGAAAGGGGTAAAATGGGCATGTAAAATTTTTGAAACTTGTTTTCTCTTTTAGAAGTAGTATATATATATATATATATTATATATATATATATATATCATACTCCCTTTAAAAGTACAAGTTGGAGAAAATCTTTCCATGGTCAATATTACCCTTAGCTTTTTAAAATATTATATTGTTATCCTAATCTTGATACGAGTTGTCGTGCAAGCACCCTTTCATCACGGAATTACCAAAAGGTGGGTTGAGAAGAGGACGACCAAAACACAAGAACAATTCAGTTTGGCGAAAGAGGACGACCAAAACACAAGAACAATTCAGTTTGGCGAAGGAAAATACCTTCTCTAGATTATGAAGAATAAAAGATTACAATCTCTCCCTCACAAATCAGTTTGGCGAAGGAAAATACCTTCTCTAGATTATGAAGAATAAAAGATTACAATCTCTCCCTCACAAACTCACTCTAGAGTTGAAGAACAAGCTCTCCAAATCTTAATCTAGAATCTAATCTCTCTTGATTAAACTCTCTGATCTAAAAGATTCCCTCTTGATTCTGAGATCTCATAGAACATCACAATCTAAACCCTAATCCTTTTGATTAGGATCTCACTTAGACCTAAAACTCTTTAGATCTACATCTTGGCCTCTCACCTCCTGTTTAGAACCCTAAACAGTCCCTATTTATAGGGTTTACAACGTGGTGGCAATCTGGTAAATAACCAAAACCAAACCCAACTAGAATTCCTTCAAAATAGAAATCGAGTCTGCCCAGGAAACCTCGATGAGTCGACTCATGACTGCATATGAGTCGACTCATGACCGATGAGTCGACCCATAAGATGATGAGTCGACTGAGCAGAAGCTTTTGACAAAAAGGCTGGGTTTCGTGAGTTGACTCATGACAGGCATGAGTCGACTCAACCTGATGAGTCGACTCATGTACATGTATGAGTCGACTCACGAGCTGAAATCTGGATTCTTCGAATCTGCTGCTCCTCGTCTCGTTCCACGCTTCCACCTGTGCTCCGCCATGTCGCTTCACACCACTATTCTTAAGATATTATGAGAATCACCTATCCTCAAGCTCCCATGAGGATCACTTTTCTGAAAAGAAGATACACCCTTATCATGGGTCTCCCATTTAGAAACTTGAAGTCCCATTCAAGTTAGAAATTCAACTGAGGAAACTCTCGAGCCCCTCCATCTTTGTTGACTTCAATCATCTTCTTCTTCATTCTTCTCTGAACTCCTTCCAAAGAAAATGATCTCGCTAAGCTTCTTGTATTGCGATCGAGTCAGGACCATACACAGGATGCCCCTTCACCAGATCTGATGCTCTGATACCAACTTGATACGAGTTGCCGTGCGAGCACCCTTTGGTCGCGGAATTACCAAATGGTGGGTTGAGAAGAGAACGACCAAAACATAAGAACAATTCAGTTTGGTGAAGGAAAATACCTTCTCTAGATTTTGAAGAACAAAAGATTACAATCTCTCCCTCATAATCTCACTCTAGAGTTGAAGAACAAGCGCTCCAAATCTCAATCTAGAATCTAATCTCTCTTGATTAAACTCTCTGATCTAAAAGATTCCCTCTTGATTCTAAGATCTCGTAGAACCTCACTATCTAAACCCTAATCCTTTTGATTAGGATCTCACTTAGACCTAAAACTCTTTAGATCTACATCTTGGCCTAAACCCTAATCCTTTTGATTAGGATCTCACTTAGACCTAAAACTCTTTAGATCTACATCTTGGCCTCTCACCTCCTGTTTAGAACCCTAAACAGTCCCTATTTATAGGGTTTACAACGTGGTGGCAATCTGGTAAATAACCAAACTCAAACTCAACTAGAATTCCTTCAAAATAGAAACCGAGTCTGCCCAGGAAACCTCGATGAGTCGACTCATGACTGCATATGAGTCTACTCATGACTGATGAGTCGACCCATAAGCTGATGAGTCGACTGAGCAGAAGCTTTTGACAAAACGACTGGGTTTCGTGAGTCGAATCATGACAGGCATGAGTCGACTCAACCTGATGAGTCGACTCATGTACATGTATGAGTCGACTCACGAGCTGAAATCTGGATTCTTCGAATCTGCTGCTCGTCGTCTCGTTCCACGCTTCCACCTGTGCTCCGTCGTGTCGCTTCACACCACTATTCTCAAGATATCATGAGAATCACATATCCTCAAGCTCCCATGAGGATCACTTTTCCGAAGAGAAGATACACCCGTATCAAATCCATTCTAATTTCTTATCTTCTTTGAATTTATAATTGAATGTTTATCCTATCCATAATGAGACTTAACATGTTATTGGATAAAAGAGATACGTTTAATATAATTCAAATCTTTTACTTATTTCAGTTTGCAGAGAAATCTAAAAATATATGTTAGCCAACAAGTAAAAGTTTTTGGACCTTGTAAAAGTATCCTCTAAATTTTTAAAATTACAAAAATACCCTTACAAATTCAAAATTTTATTAAAACATCTTAAAAATTATAAATTTTACTTATTTTAATTCAGTGAGAAATCTAAAAAGTATATGCTCACTAAAAAATGAAATTTTTTCACATTGGAGAAAGTATATTGTAAGTTTTGAAAAAGAAAAAACACACCTAAAAATTCAAAATTTATAAAAAACACCTTGAAATTTTTAAATATATAAATACACTAAAACCTACAAATAAAACAAACAACCCCCAAAAATTTATGGAATTTGTAATAAACACTCTAAACTTTTTACAAATTGCAAGATAAAACCCTCAAGGTTGTAAAATTTATAAAAATCCTGATAATTTTCTACCTAACAGTACATTAAAATATAGGAGTTACAAATATCCCCTGTATAATTTATAATTTATAGAAAACACCCTTAAAGTTTAGAAAATAATAAACAAACACTCAAAATTCAAAACTTTACAAAAAAACACCCTGAGAATTTCAAACTCATTAGTAAATTGAAAATATAATAATTATAAATAGTTTATAAATAATTTACAATCTGTAGAAAAGGCCTATAAGTTTAAAATTTTAAAAAAACCCCTTATATTCATAATTTATAAAAAAACACCATGAGAATTTCTAACCTGTAGATATTAAAATGAATATATAAATTACTAACAACCCCTAGAAAATAAAAAATTTACAAAAAATATCATACTTCTTTTAAAAGTATAGGTTTAGGAAAAACTTTTCATGGTCAATATTACTCATAACTTTTTAAAAAAGAATACAACTAATTGAAAATCTATTAGATTTAAAATTTACAAAAAAAAAAACAAACTTAAAGTTTAGTACATTGCAAATTACCCCTCCAAAGTTTAAAAATTTTCAGTGATTTTTTGAAGTTCCTTGATTTTAATGTAATTTTTAATAGTTTTGTGTATTTGTAAATTATAAAAGTTTAGGGTGTTTATTTTTACAATTTTTAAAACTTTTGAGTGTGTTTCATTTGTAGTTTTCTAAATTTTCATTGTGTTTTTAGTGTAATGCATAGATACATCAATTAATAATGATATTGAAGAGTAAGTCGTTCTTAAGATGTATTAGGCTATAGTTAAGTGTGTACATCACTATTCCTAGGAAGTATAGTTTATACATGCAAAAGTTTTCAAACAATTGATATAGTGGTTAAAAGTTTTTTGACTTTAATGTACTATTATTTATAAATTATGTTTAATGTGAACCCACCATATAACTTTGACTGTGGTCATTATAATTTTCATACGTTTAATCAATTGACTATATAAGTATATAAACCATATATTACTTTACTTTCTCGCATGAACTAATATTTGTCACTTAATAATTTAAATTATTACTTTTAAATTTAATATAAATAGGGGCTTTAATAACATTTATTTATTTACCTATAAGATAATACAATTTCAATTCCAATTTTTTACTTGAGATTTATTTTATAGTTACGGGTATCAAATTAGTAACTAATATAATAATTATTTATGCTTAAATTAGGATAATTGTAGTTGGTCACTCACTATGAAAATATTACATGGCGAAATATATCATAATCTCCCAGCTCTAATTTCACAAGAAAATAATCATTCATACTTTCAGTTTTACATCTATAATACGGAGAATGAGCTATAAAATTGAATGAGAATATTAGATAATGTAAATATGAGTGAAACCATAACTAAAAGTTAATGTGAATATGAGTCAAACTACAACTAAAAGTTAATGTGAATATGAGTCAAATCACAACTAAAAGTTTAATGGGCACATTGCATGTAAATTCAAATGTAAAATTCCATTGCGAATTGAATAATCACTCATCTTTTAAAGACTTCAAGATATTAATAAACAAAGATATTGTACTAGATCAATGTGTTTATAATTCACAAATAGTAGATCACGTGGCGATAGTCTAGATTTATGAAAACAATGATAATATTTAATTTAAAAGAAAGATTATTGAGTTGATGATCAATCCCGCAAAAAATTTTATTTTCTCTTTTATTTTTATTCTATTTTTATTAATTTTAATAACCATGGTATTCAACCACGTGCACACTCCCACTAGTAAAAATAAAAAAAAGCCACTGCTTTGCCCACATCAGTCTTAAAAAGACACCCGACAGACCTCCGCATTTCCTGTTACAAAACAGGGCACATGCTAAGGAAAGAGGTTTGAAAGGCTATAAATATTGAAATGGATGGATCAGCCAATGAGGGGAGGTTTGGATTTGGACCCAAATCGTGGGAATAGATTATGGTGAGGGCCAGAGTTTGGACAATTGGACTAAGGTCGGCGTGTGATTTGTGAGGTTGAGAGTGGGATGAGTTGTGTCACTCGATGAGGATTGATGCCTGGTAATACTGTACAATTTCAAATCTTTGGTAGATCCTGTGTACGATGAGAACCTTCAGGATTTCGATTGGTGACCACGTTGCGCAAATGTGACCGCAATACCAATTTAAAGCTAGCAAGGTTGAAATTGGTTGGATTTTGGTTATTTTAGTTGTTCTTTTTCCAAAAACTTTATAGTGTGGGTATACATTACAGTGCGAAACATAAAGTTGATGATGGCACACATTGATAATGACTTGAGTAAACCAACTTCTTCCTGGTATCCACCCCCATGGACCCATGCTAGTTGAAAAATTGTTATTTTTCTTCGGTATTCTTATAGGGTATCTCTGTTCAGATTGAGCACGATCGTATCACATAGTTTTGGTTTAGATGCTTGAACAGAAAGTAAAACATTACAATAGCTAGAGCTTGGATAAAACATTACAATAGCTAGAGCTTGGACTATTCCGAATAAGCCGAATTGTCCAAAGGTAATCCTAGGCTGAGTTAGGGTCGGGTTTGATTTGATCCCACCTGTCAACTCTTGTCCGAACCCCAGCCTACTACTGCTTTGAGTTTTGCGAAGGAGAAATTATTCAATGGACACAGTTAACCGATCACAAGGAGGGGAGAGAGTTCTTATATCAATGCAAAACATGAATAGTTTAGAAATAGGTATACTGATCTAAGAGTTCCCTTTCTGACTTACCATGTTCATTGGTTGGAAAGTTTTCCTCATCGTAGAGCACCGTACAGAGCCTTTTGATCTCATCCATTAGATGGAAGGACTGACATACGTGCTCTGATACTTTTGTATTATATTCCTGCTTCGGTTGTGAGTTCGCAATCAAACTCATTTTGTTGATATTAGATTTAGTCCCACATTTGTTATGAGACGACATCTTACCCTCCACTACTCGTGTGTGTAGAAAGAGAGAAAGAGAGAGAGAGAAATATGGGTATGCTTGGTACCAAGCACAGATTTTGTGCTTGGTATAGTGATGTGTCACATGCTCATCCACTCACTACCCATGTGAATTTGTTCCCATATTTGAATGAGTGGAGGGGGATTTGACACCTCACTACAAAGCAAAATTTTTTGTGCTTGGTACCAAGCATACCCATATTTCTCATATATATATATACATATATACACACACACACACACACACACATATATATATATATATATATATATATATATATATATATATATATATTACTATACTATTATATATATAATATATATATATATATATATATAATATATATAATATATATATATATAAAAATATTAGTAGTAGAGCGCTGGCCAGTTCTCGTACATCGTAGCCTGCCTGGGTGTTTTTGAAAAAATGGGACGCGATTCTCAATAGATTGTCAAAACTGCTGGCCACAGCTCTCTCTCTCTCTCTCTCTCTCTCTCACCCCAAAAGAAATCAGATCCCCAAATCTCTCAGATCCCTCTTCCTCCCCACGACGATCTCCCCTTCTCTCTCACTCCGATGCTCGTGACCCCAGACCGACGGCACCGCCACGAGATCCAGCCCTCTTCGTCGCTCGTGACCCCAGACCGAGCAGCGCACCACCGACCATCGCCCTCTCTCTCACTCCGACACTCGTGACCCCATCCACCACCGCCACCGACCGAGCACTGCACCGCCACGAGATTCAGCCCTCTCTCTCACTCCGTCGGTCGTGGCCCCATCCACCACCGCCACCGACCGAGCACCGCACCACCACGAGATTCAGGTAATTATTCTATAGCTTATAGTTTAGTTCTCCTGATTCTGTGATTTTAATAATGAAAGTGGAATTAAGGAAATCCTATAATTTTGGTCTTTTGATTGGAATTAAGGAGCAAAGAGTGTCAATTTATTAACATATATTCCTAATCCTATAATTTTGGTCTTTTGATTGGAATTAAGGAGCAAAGAGTGTCAATTTATTAACATATATTCCTAATGATGAGCTAGAATGAATTTTGGTTCTAAGTGTCAATTTATTAACATATATTCCTAATGATGAGCTAGAATGAATTTTGGTTCTACATCAATGTTTTTTTAATGGGGTTGTTGATTCTGGGTTGTTGATTCTGGGTTTAGTTCATGTAATTCACTAATTTTCTTGTGATTAGATACAAACTGTAAGTATACTGTATATTCGAGGAAAAAACAGAATCACCTATAGTTTAAAAACTGTTAAAACATATTTATATCTTATAACAATCTTATTCTTTTTCCTTTTAAGATCAATGTGATTCATTTATTAGCAAAGATGCCAGGGCTCTAGTTAAAACTTGGACAACATCAATACTACATATAATTATTTGTTGTGAGAAACTATACATGGACAATATGAAATCACCATAACTATCATGTTTAGAAGTCCAAAAAATGAGTTGCATTCCTCTGTTTTCTTCAGACTCTGTAGAGTATTACACATTGTATGGTGGTCAAAAACAAATCGTTGGTATTAAATAGCAACAAATATCTCTTCAAGACAAAATATGGAGTGGAAATTTGAAAATCACATCAAATGGAGACAAAACTCAAACAGAGACTGGACCAAAGAGAATACCTTGATTTTGGATGTAGTATTTTCACATAACATATGAAAGCTCAAATTTTCACAGCTTGTGAGGTTTCACTTAATGTCAGCTTGTTTAGTATGCCTGTGATCTCACTTAATAGCAGTTTCACAGCTTGTGAGGTTATTTATGTTTTAAAAATAGGTCTAAACATTAATATATAGAACTGAAGCATCAATATTCACTTGTCTTTTTTCCATTGATAATAGAACCGTTCAAGGCACAAATTTCCAGGTGATATAATGGCAAGAAAGAGTTTTTATGTTGTAAAGAGAGATCGACGTTGTGGGATTTTTGATAATTGGGAGGAATGCTTTTCTCAAGTTGATAGATTCCAAATGTCTCCTATAAAGGGTATGCAACGTATGAAGAGGCTTTGAGTGAATGGGATAAGCACTTAAGCGCGCGTGATTCATCATCCAGCTCAAGGCATGTGCAGCCACATGTTTGTGTTCAAGAACAAATGTTTCCAGAGGGGCATAATCTTCTTGAGGACAAGGGAACACCTAGGAAAACTGCTATTAAGTACATCTTTGCTTTTGTATTAGGTTCAGTGTTTACAATTTTAACATTTCTAGTATGTATCGTTGCAGTATTTGTTGGTTTATCCATTAAGGGAAACATGTGATGTTATTCGTGTATGATTCTTCAATGTGAGGATAAGCTTGCACAACTTGGGTCATTTTGTACTTAGTTTGTACTCAATTTTGAGCGTTTTTGTGGTCAGTTTGTATCATGAGTTGTGCGCAGTTTGTACTCAAATTTGACCTTTTGTTTGATTTCTAGAACTGAATAATGCATACAACACTTTATTTTTCTCATGGGTTTGTTACAAATGAATATATTATTTTTCATGAAGCCAGGGATATTTAGTTGGCAAGCGGGGCACTGCTGCTGCTCAGATTTATTATACCTAGCTGTGACTCTTCTGTGTTTGCTCCATTTGTGCATATAAGATGTCCATGAAGCTTACCTCTTTAATGACTACAAGATGGCAAGAGGGAAAATCCTAAGGATTTGGCTTGGTATAAAGAAGCTTCATCTCGCCAGCCAATTCCTGAAGCCTTGGGTAATAAATAGATGGGGAGCATGATTCAAAAGAATATTAGTTAATTATGGTACTAGAGTTGCAAATTAGAAAGTAGAGTGATGTGCAGAGCATTGGAAATGTTGCAAATACAGAAGAAAGGTAATCTTTGATGGAGGTAATTCCAGCAAAAGAATATGGTACTGATATCTATGTTAGCTTTGTAATCAGACATCAATTTTCTTTGGTGTTCTTAAATTGACAACACTTCTCTCCCTTTTTCTTTTGTATTCCTCTCTTTCTTTGTTCTCTGGCCTCAGTTTGTACTCAATTGTTAAGAAGACAGTGATAAATGATGATTCCACATCAACAGAAAGAACAAAGTAGTGCATAGAAGCTGACCAATTTGTACATACCGGTATGCTATCTACAGACTAAGAACAAATAGCAACTGAAACATGAGCTATAATTTAAATTATTCATGAGCTGAAGCAGCACCCTTCAAACATGTGCAATAACAATACGCAGATGAGATCAAAATGAGAAGCAAATTCATACATAAAATTTGCACAAAATGCTCAACAAATAAAAAAGTCACCAATGTGAACTTCATACAGAGTACTATAACAAATGGAAGCATAATCAAAGTGCTCAACAAACAAAATGCACTTCATACAGAGTACAATCTACCCATCTTCTTCCAACAACTTGATTCTCCCATAAAATACCAATTTATACATAAAATTTGGCTCAGCAAAAGCCCAGCTTGCAATCTACCCAGCTTGCAGATTTCTTTTTGCTCTTACCTACAAAAAAGAAAATAGAACGTCAAGACAGTAGGATAACTAACTCAATATGCTATTATGACTGTCAGAGGGCAAGTTCAAAATAGGAAATCTGGAAGAAAGGGCAAGTTGGTGTTGAAAATGCATATAGGACAATTCTATATTTGAAAAAAACTAAACAAATAAGAAATTCACAAAAAAGCTAAATATGAAAAAAAAAGAAATTGTACCTTGGCAAATTGACTTTACAGCTAGTTCTATAATGCCCGAGTTCACCACATCTGCTACATATACGCTTCTTCGTCTCTCTTTTTTCTTGTGCTTGTTCTAAGCCTGACTGAATTCTAGTAGCATTGCGTGGCCGACCTTTAATCCTTGCAGATTTTTCAGGATCACGAACTGTAATCTGAGGAATGTTCTCCATTGTATGTGAAATGGGTGCTGAAATCTGAGGATTATCTTCTGTTTCTCTAACTTCTTCTTCAAGTGATTCTATGAATTTTGTTAACACATTATCTAATTTCTGCATCCTCTCTTCTGAATCAAATGCAAGCTAGAGCGCATTATTGAATTTTGCTCTTAAAGCCCAAGATTTTAACAAATTAATCTTCTCTTCACAGCTTGTGAGGTTTCTTCCAAATACAATATTGTCAACCCCAATGTTATGATGTCGAGCATGTATAGTCCAACGGTGTAGGATATAATGATCGGGTAATGAAGAATTTTGCCTAGCCATCATTAGCGATAATATATGTCTACATACAACACCATTAGTTTCAAACAAAGCACAAGTACAAATGAATTGCATCTTACTGGATTGTTCATAAGTAACCACCTCCCATTTTCCTCTATCCGCAAACTTACAAATCTTGTATTCAACAATGTCCCCATCTTTTCTCAATTCTTCACAAAACTCTATACCAAATCCTTTGAATTCAGTTTGGAACACATGAAACATGTTGCGTGTATACATTTCTCCAGCTTGGACCTCAATCGGATGTCCAAGGAGCATGACAGACTTTGTGTTAAGACTCTTAAAATCTTCATGTGCTTCACTTAAGAGACGATGAGTTAATGCTTTTTCATATTGTATCACAAACTCGTGTAATTGAGTCTGTGAGTTAACATACTCATCAAAAAATGCATTAATACTTTCACTTCTTTGGCTCGATCTCATTCCAGCAAAAAAAGTGTCCTTCAAATAACATGACACCCAATGTTCTCGATATTTGTAAACAGTTTGTAACCATCCATCCCCTTCTTCATTTATATCAAACTTCTCCTTCATCTCTAGGCAATATCCTTCACACTGTTCAATTGAAGAACTATTACACCATAAGCCCCAATACCTTTGAAACTGTTCACCATAACGAGAAACCAAAATAGGCAAATGATCAGTAATGTGCTTATGCATGTGCCAAAAGCAATAACGATGTCTTGTCAGTGGAAACACAGAGTGAATAGCATTACACATGGCTCTATCCTGATCTGTTATAATAGCACCTGGTTCAACCTCATGCATACATTTCAGCCATTCTTCAAATAACCACACAAAGGTATCTTCTTGTTCATCAGCTAATAATGCACAACCAAGTAAAGTGGACTGTCTATGATGATTCACACTAGTAAATTGAGCAAATGGAAGACTGAACTTATTAGTTCTGTATGTCACATCAAACACAACAACATCACTGAATTGCAAATAAGACGCTCTTGATCTTCCGTTAGCCCAGAAAACACTCCTCATTTGTCCACTACTGTCCACTTCTATTGCAAAATAGAATTCTGGATCATTCGCTGTCATACTCTGAAAATGTTTTATGATAGATATGCATTCATGGACAATATTGTTGACTCTCTGGTATCTGATGTGATCAATACACTATTGTGGTGTCACTAATTTGCCTTCTCTTCCAGTGGTTGCGTTAATGACGCGAGAAATAGTGGATGGACGCATACCTTCTTCTTGCAGACTCTCAATAAGTTTTTTTACAACTTTGAGATTTATGGAATTGTTGGTGTGATCTGTGCATTTTTGCTTTGTCTGGACCACTCAACACATGATTTGTATGTTCTTCAACAAACCCCGTGACCTCCAACGATTTGTCCTCCAATACTTTAACTCTCATCATTGACTTACATCCCACTCAGGTCTCTCGCCAAAAAGGCATCTCCATCTTGTCTCTATTAGATCTATAACCCTCCTTATCATAAACAAACTTTCTGTCCAGCACGTCTCTTGTCTTCTTCAAGTAATTTACCGTGCTCTTCCTTATTCCAAAACCCATCAACAATGCGTAATGGTTATAATAGTTATAAGCCTCTTCCTTATTCCAAAACCCATCAACAATGCGTAATGGTTATAATAGTTATAAGCTTCTTCATAAGTATTAAATTTCATTCCGAGTAGTGGCTTAGGAGCATTTTCTGTACTGGCAAGAATTTTAATTCCACTAGCACTTGATTCTCCCATTTCGAACACTTTTTTTGCTGTAAAAGAGATGCATGGATTCATCAAGAAACAACTATAAAATACCCAAATATCAACTTCAGTTTAAACTCTCAAAACAATCTAGTGTAAATCTACTATAGTCATCAGCATATAAAATGACTTAAATGCCCGTGAATAAAATGCCTCGGCCGCGGCGGCTATGAATAAAATTTCATAATAGGTTTAGGGATTTATTAATTCAATTATTGTTAATTAATTTAGTTTAATTTGTTAATTAGAATTATAATCTGACAAAGGCTAAACTTTCTGTAGAGATAATTTTCTAGTGTAGGAGGTGAATACTTAAGAGATTAAAAAAGAAAGAAAAAATTCCTAGCACATTTTGATACTGATGCATGAACTTGCTAATACCCAGAGTTTGTAAACGAATTGAGGTCTGAGAGAGGAGCTCACGCAGAGGAGGAGCAGCTCAAGGAGGGATTCGTGGCGGGCCTCTGGAATTCTTGGAGGAGGAGCTCGTGGCTGAGGTCTGAGAGAGGAGCTCACGCGGAGGAGGAGCAGCTCAAGGCGGGATTCGTGGTGGTGCGGTGCTTGGTGGGTGGCGGTGGTGGATAGGGTCACGACCGATGGCGTGAGAAGGGCTGGATCTCGTGGTGGTGTCGTCGGTCTGGGGCACGAGCATCGTGGGGAGGAAGAGGAATGAGAAGGGCTAGATCTCGTGGCGGTGCCGTCGGTCTGGGGTCACGAGCGTCGGAGTGAGAGAGAGGGGGAGATCGTCGTGGGGAGGAAGAGGGATCTGAGAGATTTGGGGATCTGATTTCTTTTGGGGTGAGAAAGAGATAGAGTTGTGGCCAGGTCTACCAATTTAACTACCTGAAGGTCTCAATTTTAGTACTTTGGGATTGAAGCTAGTTACATGAATTTCTTTTTCCTACTTTGACTTGAGAATTGGATAGGATGGCTATCCTTGACTTGTGACGCTTGTGATCGTAAATAAATTTTGAAATGTGATTTTGTTGAGAGTTTTGGAAATTAATTTGTTAAGTCCCGATGAAAAGTATTTGTTTTGTGATATGTTTGATATTGGTTAAAGGATTGATGAGGGGGTGATCCCTACTCTATTTGGCTTCCACTCCTCCTATTTTCTTTATTGTCTATTTTCTTGAGGACAAGCAAAAGTCTAAGCTTGGGGGAGTTGATAAACACGTAAAATATGCATTATCTTAGTGTGTTTCAAGCATGATTTACGAGTGTTTAATGCATATTTCGTGTTTAGATCGAGGATACTACTGTAGTTTGTGTTCTTATATGTAGGTATTGGCTCAAGATTGAAAGATTTGATGATCGTTGGAAGTTATACAAGAGTTTGAAGCAACAACAAGATTTCGAAGGCATAGTTCGTGAAGAAAATGAATGCACGAGTATGAAAAATTGGAAATTCAACCATGATTCAGTTTGAATCAATAAAAACTCAAAAGATGAAAGTTGTAGATCTCTTCAACAGATTTCCAATGCAACTTGAATTACCTCATTCCAAGGTCGAACACAAAAGTTATAGCCAAAATACCGAAAACTAAACAAAGAAGCACAAAATCAGCAAAACAGCCCCTACCACTCCCTGGTGTGGTGCAGACCACACCTGTGGCGCGGGAATTAGTTATTTTCTAGATTTTTGGGGATATATAAATAGTTGTTTTGATTTAGGGTTTTGGATATCTTTAGTTATGCTCTCTTAGCCATCAATTAGCAATTATTTTGGAGTTCAAGTATTGAAGAAAGACACTAATTTCTTGTACAAGATTGGATTGCAAGTTTTGATTTTGAAGATCTCAATTGAAAGACGGTTTAATTCTTTTCTCTCTTTGATTTATTTCTTCTTATGATTGATTTGCATAATTATTTAATGTATTCTCTTATCCCAATCATGTGTGAGTAGTTTTCTTATCTAGGATTGGGAAAGAACCTAACTTTTTGGTGATTGATGATAAATTGATATAGGTTCTTGGTGAAAGTTTAAATCTTTAAACTTGAATTCTAGTGTTTTAATTTTGTTTATTCGCTTGATCACCGTATTAGCAATCATAGGTAATTAATTGAAGGACTGAAAGGTGAAGATTAATACCGGATCTCTAGAAATTAAACAGGGAGCTCGAACCACGAAAGTAGGCTAGATTCCTTGGGGATTTGATTTGGATTAGCATAAAGCTTAATGGGTTTAACTTAATCTTAATTTCACGAAAGTAGGTTAATATAGATTAATTAGGCACAGTATTTAGACCTTGAAAGAGGTTTTAGATTAATTTAGGCTAATTCACCCTTTTTAGTTTAAACCAACACCGAGAATTGAAATAATTCATCATTGAGCATCGAAGTTGTGGTGATAACCCAATCCTGGCTCTTCATTATATTGAATTTCCACCTGATTAGTTATTATTTTATTTCTTTTAATTCTCATCTCTTCTAATTACTCATTAGTTTAGCTAGTCGAATAACGTGAGATTTGGTAATTAACCCTAGTCCATGTGGGATCGACCTTGATAGCTACAACGAGTCTGTGCACTTGTAGATTTTGCCTACCAAGTTTTTGGCGCCGTTGTTGGGGACTACGGTGTTAATATTGAGTTCTTACATTATTAAGCTAGACTAGATTTTATTTTATTTTATTTTTATTATCTTCGCTACTCACTTTCTTTTATGCAAGGGCATCAAACAGAAGTACACAACGAAAACAATCCTGAATTATCGGTGACTCTTGCAGAGATAAGAAGGTATATAAGGGAGCAAAGGAACACAGAACAAGCTACAATGGGTGATCAGAATCAGCTTCTTAAGGATTTCGCTGCCCCAAATGCTCAAGGAACGCATTCGAATATTACAAGGCTCACTGTTGAAGCTAATAATTTTGAGCTTAAACCATCACTGCTCTCAATGGTTCAGCAAAATCAGTTTGGAGGAGGTGCTACTGAAGATCCGAATCTCCACCTGTCGATTTTCTTGAAATATTGCGACACATTGAAGCTTAATGGAGTGACCAATGATGCTATTCGACTCAGATTATTTCCATTCTCTTTAAAGGACAAGGCTAGGGCTTGGTTGCACTCATTGCCCGCTGGGTCCATCACCACTTGGGATCAGTTGTCCAGGGCGTTTCTTGCAAAGTATTTTCCCCCAAGTAAAACAGCACAAATGAGGAACCGAATCACAAGCTTTGTACAGAAGGAAGGAGAGTCACTCTATGAAGCTTGGGAATGATACAAGGAATTATTAAGGATGTGCCCTCACCATGGACTGGAGAAGTGGTTAATTGTTCACACCTTCTACAACGGGCTCACTTATAACACTCGGATGACTGTTGATGCTGTTGCAGGAGGAGCTTTGATGAGCAAAACAATAGATGAGTCATACACTCTCATTGAAGACATGGCTCAAAATCACTATCAATGGGCGAACGAGCGGGCTCAGACATCAAAAGGTGGCAAGTATGAAATAGATGCTTTAGATCATATATCCTCTAAAGTTGATGCTTTATTTAAAAAGGTTGAAAGCTTGAGTATTAATTCTGTGGCGCCTACTTCAATTGCATGTGAGATATGCGGTTATGTGGGTCATTCTGCACTTGAATGTCAATTAGGAAACCCCTCATCCCTTAATACTTCTGATAATGAACATGTTAACTATGTTAATAACTTTAATCAAAAGGGAGACCCTTTCTCCAATACTTATAATCCGGGGTGGAGGAATCATCCTAATTTTTCTTATAGAAACCCACTTGGAAATTCCATGACCGCATCTAATTTTGGTCCACCTGGTTTTCGTGCTCCCCAATCTAATCTCCCTCCCCAAAGGTCTAATTTGGAAAATATGATGGAAAAGTTTGTGATGACTCAGTCAAAATTGAATGAAGAATTTAAACAACAACAACAAACCACGAATGAGGTAGTAAAACAATTGGCCTCTAAGATGGATTCCCTAGCTACGCATAACAAGATGTTAGAGACACAAATCACTCAATTGGCGCAAAATGCTAGCTCTTCCTCTAGGGCTTCAAGCATGCTACCTGGACAACCTGAGACGAATCCCAGAGGTCATGTGAATGCTATAACCCTTAGGAGTGGAAAACAATATGAGGGACCTAAGATGAAGGAAAATGATGGGATGGATGGTCATGATGAAGAGAAAACTAAAATTGTGATAGATGTGGATAATGAGACCCAAATGCAAGAAAAAGAAAAAGTTGAGAAATATGTGTCTCCCGCTCCTTACAAGCCTCCTCTACCCTTTCCACAAAGGTTAGCTAAGGCTAAGTTAGAAAAGCAGTTTGGAAAATTTTTTAAGATTTTAAAAAAGTTGCACATCAATATCCCGTTCACTGAAGCTATCTCTTAAATGCCTTCTTATGCTAAGTTCTTGAAAGAGATCCTATCTAACAAAAGAAAGTTGAAAGAATACGAGACAGTGGCCCTTACTGAGGAGTGTAGTGCTATCATCCAGAATAAGTTGCCTCCTAAGCTTAAGGATCCAGGTTCATTTTCTATTCCTTGTGTTATTGGTAATGTCTCTATTAACCGTGCTTTGTGTGATTTAGGTGCAAGCGTAAGTTTGATGCCGATGTCTATTTGTAAGAAGCTTGGCATAGGTGATTTCAAGCCATTCACGATATCACTCCAATTGACGGATCGATCGGTAAAATATCCGGTAGGTATACTTGAAGATGTACCTATCCAGGTCGGTAAGTTCTTTATCCCGGTTGATTTTGTTATTTTGGAAATAGAAAAAGATTCTAACATTCCAATTATATTAGGAAGACCCTTCCTTGCTACTGCAGGTGCTATAATTGATGTTAAAAATGAAAGGCTCTCTCTAAATATTGGAGAGGAGACAGTAGAATTTGATTTAAGCAATACTATGAAACTTCTTCTAACTGATAAAATTTGTTACAGGGTCGACGTCATTGACAAGTGTACATATGAGCAAATTGCAAACAATAACTCAGCTGATCCACTTGAGAAATGTTTGGTAAGTGATTGTTCAATAAATGATGAAGACCCCAAGGTAGCCGCGTATGCTCAATCTCTAGAATCAACATCAACGGCTCCACTTCGAAATGCAAAGCTTGAAAGATTGATGCTAGAGCCAAAAGGATCTATTTGTGAAAAGGATAATGTGCCAAAGGTAGAATTAAAACCCCTTCCTTCCTCTTTAAGGTATGAATTTCTTGGCCCTGACTCTAGTTATCCTGTGATTGTGAATGCATGTCTAAATGAAAATAAAACTGATAAGTTGCTTAGAACACTTAGGGTGCATCGCAAGGTCATAGGATACACCATGGACGACATTAAGGGAATCAACAAATCGATTTGCATGCATAGAATTCTCTTGGAAGATGATCATAAACCCTCAATAGAGCACCAACGTAGATTAAATCCTAACATGAAGGAAGTGGTTAAAAAAGAGGTGCTTAAGCTACTAGATGCTGGTGTAATCTATCCTATTTCAGATAGTGAATGGGTTAGCCCGGTTCATGTGGTTCCAAAAAAAGGGGGTATGATCGTAGTTAAGAATGTGAATAACGAACTTATCCCTACTAGGACGGTCACGGGTTGGAGGATGTGTATTGATTATAGAAAATTAAACAAGACAACCCGAAAAGATCATTTTCCACTTCCCTTTATAGACCAGATGTTGGAAAGGTTGGCTAGGCATTCCTATTTTTGTTATTTAGATGGCTATTCGGGATTTTTCCAAATCCCTATTCATCCTAGTGACCAAGAAAAGACCACTTTTACATGTCCCTATGGGACCTTTGCTTATAGGCGCATGCCTTTCGGTCTTTGTAATGCCCCCGCCACTTTTCAACGATGTATGATGGCTATTTTCTCTGATTTTATAGAATACATTATGGACGTGTTTATGGATGACTTCTCTGTGTACGGAACTACTTTTGATGGTTGTTTAGCTAACTTGTCTCGAGTTTTGCAGCGTTGCGAAGAAGTTAATTTAGTCCTAAATTGGGAGAAATGCCATTTTATGGTAAGGGATGGAATAGTTCTAGGACACAATGTGTCTGAGCAAGGAATTGAAGTTGATCGAGCAAAAGTGGAAATTATTGAAAAATTACTGTCACCAATGTCGGTTAAGGGAGTAAGAAGTTTCTAGGGACATGCCGGTTTCTATCGGCATTTCATCAAAGACTTTTCAAAAATTGCAAAACCCTTAACTAAACTTCTTCTTAAAGATGCTCCCTATGATTTCAATGATGAATGTCTTGATGCTTTTTGTAGGTTGAAGGAAGCATTGATAACAGCTCTTATTATGCAACCGCCGGATTGGAATCTCTCATTTGGAGTCATGACTGATGCAAGTGATTACGCGGTTGGTGCTGTGTTAGGTCAAAGAAAGGACAAGATTGTTCATGCAATTTATTATGCTAGTCATACTCCTGATGAAGCCCAAGTTAACTATGCTACCACTGAAAAGGAGTTATTAGCAGTTGTTTTCGCCTTTGACAAGTTCAGGTCTTACTTAGTAGGGTCCAAAGTCATTGTGTATACCGACCACTCCGCCATCAAATATCTTTTGAGCAAGCAAGATGCCAAACCTAGGTTGATTCGATGGAAACTTCTTTTACAAGAGTTTGACCTAGAGATAAAGGATAAGAAAGAGACAGAAAATTTGGTGGCAGACCATTTGTCGAGGATGAAACAAGAATCACATGATAAGGAGGATGAACTACCGATCGACGACTCTTTCCAAGATGATCAGTAGCCATAGAAAGATTGGATGCACCATGGTATGCGGACTTCGTCAACTACATAGTGTGTGGAGTTTTGCCTCCAGATCTGAGTTATCAACAGAAGAAGAAGTTCTTTGTTGACTTGAAGTATTATTTTTGGGATGAACCATTTCTATACATACGTCTCCAAATGGGTAGAAGCGATAGCATCCTCCACCAACGATGCTAAAGTTGTTGTGAAACTATTCAAGAACGTTATTTTTCCAAGATTTGGGGTGCCACGGACGGTAATCAGTGATGGAGGCTCACACTTCATTGAAAGAAAATTTGAAGCTCTTTTAAGACAATATGGGGTCACTCATAAAGTTGCCACGCCATATCATCCTCAAACTAGTGGTCAAGTGGAAGTTTCGAATCGTGAAATTAAGAGTATTTTAGAGAAAATAGTTAATCGTTCAAGAAAGGATTGGTCTATGAAACTCACGGATGCCTTATGGGCCTATCGAACTACCTATAAAAAACCCATAGGTATGACACCGTTCAAATTGGTATATGGAAAATCGTGTCACCTCCCAGTTGAGCTAGAGCACAAGGCATATTGGGCTATCAAACTCCTCAATTTTGATATGAAGACCGCAGGTGAGAGAAGAAAGCTTCAACTTCATGAGCTAGATGAGCTGCGTTTGGATTCGTATGAGAATGCTCGCATTTATAAAGAAAGGACTAAACAATGGCACGACAAGAATATTCTTCGAAGAGAGTTTAATCAAGGAGATATGGTGCTACTTTTCAACTCTCGTTTGAAGATTTTTCCGGGCAAGCTCAAATCTCGGTGGTTCGGACCTTTTCAAGTCCGTGTGGTTTTTCCTAGTGGAGTTGTTGAAGTTTGGAGTGAAACAACAGGATCTTTTAAGGTGAATGGGCAACGATTGAAGCACTACATTGTAGGGGAACAACACGAGAAAGGGGTCACTTATACCCTTTCTGATCCCCCTTCGTCGGATAATTGAGCGCAAAAAGGGGTCGAGCTCATGACCATAAACGAGCGCTTCTTGGGAGGCAATCCAAGTTTTCATCCATTTTTTTATTTCATTTAATTTTTATTTTTTTAATTTTTTTAGGCAATTGAATCGGCACAAATTTAACTTAAAATATTTTTGATCATGCAGTTGTGAAGAAAGGAAGACAATGAAAAAAAACTGCAGAAAAAGGAGTTAAAGATGGAGTGGCAGAGCCTACCACACCCAGGGGTGGTGTACGCCACCCCCACGGTAAAAAAATTCTAGACTCTACCACACCCTTCTGCCACACCCGTGGTTCGCTGTAGAGATAGTTGGACACCAAAATCCAGTGCGTACCACACCCGTTCGTCACACCTGTGGTTCGCTAGGTTAAAAAGAAGAAAAAAAACGGAAAAATCCCTCAAAAACCCCACCCCTCTTCTTCGACCTAACCAGCCCAAATCACCGCCGCCCCCATACTTCATCCCCTCCGACCACATCGTCCACCACCCCCATCCTTCGTTCTCAACACCGCAACCGACCACAGCGCTTCCGTTCCCTTTTTTTTTCTTCCCCTCCATCACCGGCATCTTTCCCCTATATCAACCAGCAATTGATCCACCTGCCACCTCCACTCTTCGCACCCCCAGCAGCCTGCGCCACCTCCACATCCAAAACGCGGCCACCTCCACATTCCAAACCCCCCCATCCCACTCTCGCATCAGCAAACCAGGCCGCAACCGTCATTGAATCAGTGACCCGCCGCTTCTCCTCCTTAACATAATCTACCTCTCCGATCAGCAACCATCCGCACACCTCTCACCACCGTGACCATTCTCCTCACCGGTCGGCCATTTCGACACCATCAGACCAGCCCGTCCGGCCCCTCTCCGACCTAACAAACCGCATTCATCTCTGACCAATGTGACCGCCTCCACCTCCTCTCTCCGACCAGACCATCAACCTCCGCCGCTCATCACCACCAACCGCCCGTTTCTTCATCTCCCCGACTTCGACTACGCCATCATCTTCGACCGCCGACCGGCTCCTCTCATCATCGCGGAGGTGGTTCTTGGCATTGAAGCTATACACGAAAGCAATTATGTTCACAGAGATTTTGGATTGTGCAAGCTTTTAGATTTTGGATTGTGCAAGAATTTGGATTGTAATAATGAAAGGGATGATGGCACTACACAAACAGTGAACCGTGAGGGGATTTTTTAGACTGATGTGTAGCAATTTATGGAGATAGATGCACAAGCCGAACAGTTAGGGCTTTAGAGAAAGAATCCACGAACTTTGGCTTATTCATCTGTCGCCACCCCCGACTATATTGCACCTAAAAATTTATCAAAGAAGGGGTATGGAATGGAATGTGATTGGTGGTCACTTGGAGCTATTATGTATGAAATGCTCATGGGTTATCCTCCATTTCAGTCTAAGGAAGCTCTGGCAACATGCAGAAAGTTAGTAAATTAGCAATCACATTTGAAATTTCCCGAATACTTGACAATATCTGAGGAAGCTAAAGACCTTATTCAAAGATTGTTGTGTGACGTTGAGCGTAGGATTGGCACAGGAAATGTTGAGGAAATAAAGACTCATCCTTGGTTTGAAGGCATTCAATGGGATAAATTGTATCAGATAGAGGCTGTTTACATACCTGAAGTCAATCATGAATTAGTTACCCAAAACTTTGATAAATTTGATGAGGCGCGGTTAGAGAATGAGAAACAAATTCCATTAAGACCAGCACCAGGAGATAAGACAATTTCTTCGAAAGACTTGAAATTTGTGGGTTACACATTCAAAAATTTTGAAATCGTCAACCATCATGGGCAACATCAAAAAGCAGATTTGACGAAAAAGAAGAAAAAGGTCCCTTCTGTTAAATCTATCTTTAACGCAAATTGATGCAGTCTTTTCATGAGTGGCAATACCGCCAGGATGCCACCACTCCGCCTCCTCCTGACCAGTGAGTTGGTATGCCCTCTGCACCCTTGCACTAATTTCTATCTTATTACATTGAGGACAATGTAGATCTTAAGCTTGGGGGTGTGGGTTGTTCATTCATTGGTTGCCCGTCTATAATTGTCTATTTTTCTTTTATTTTAGTTTTTCTTTTGCTTTGTTTCTCCTTTCAAAAAAAAACAAAACAAAATAGGGAAATGATCTCCTGATGATGACATGAATGCTTAACCTTTATCGATCATTGAACTAGATAGATGCTCATTAATCGGGACTTGGCAACTTCTTATATCATCTTTCAACTGATTCTCAAAGGTTTTTGATTACAAGTTAACAATATGGGAGAACCAGACTTGAATGTTCTCTTGTCTTATAGGATTTAGCATTTATGTGAATTAGTTACCCAAAACTTTGATAAATTTGATGAGGCGCGGTTAGAGAATGAGAAACAAATTCCATTAAGACCAGCACCAGGAGATAAGACAATTTCTTCGAAAGACCTGAAATTTGTGGGTTACACATTCAAAAATTTTGAAATCGTCAACCATCATGGGCAACATCAAAAAGCAGATTTGACGAAAAAGAAGAAGAAGGTCCCTTCTGTTAAATCTATCTTTAACTCAAATTGATGCAGTCTTTTCATGAGTGGCAATACCGCCAGGATGCCACCACTCCGCCTCCTCCTGACCAGTGAGTTGGTATGCCATCTGCAACCTTGCACTAATTTCTATCTTATTACATTGAGGACAATGTAGATCTTAAGATTGGGGGTGTGGGTTGTTCATTCATTGGTTGCCCGTCTATAATTGCCTATTTTTCTTTTATTTTAGTTTTTCTTTTGCTTTGTTTCTCCTTTCAAAAAAACAAAAACGAAATAGGGAAATGATCTCCTAATGATGACATGAATGCTTAACCTTTATCGATCATTGAACTAGATAGATGCTCATTAATCAGGACTTGACAACTTCTTATACCATCTTTCAACTGATTCTCAAAGGCTTTTGATTACAAGTTAACAATATGGGAGAACCAGACTTGAATGTTCTCTTGTCTTATAGGATTTAGCATTTATGTGGCTAGCATCATAACTATTACTCTATCGAGACAAGAGGGAAATTAAATTTGGTAGACAAATAAAACCCGTGAGACTTTGAGCCTGAAATTGGATGCATTACATATCCAATCATTATTTTCTTTTCTTGTGTGATATTCTCCAATGGTGTAGGATACTAGAACTTGTATTGAATCTCTTCAAGGCCACATATAACTTTTGTATGCATAAAAGGTGATTGAGGCACATTTTTGTTTATAGTCCACATTAGCCAAATAGCCTACCATGCACTATTGTTTCCTTTGATTAGCCCCCTTGATCCTATGAGCCTAATTTTTGTTGATTAAACCCACATATGTAACCTTCAAAATCCGATTTTATTCCTTACCCATTGCCTAAGCTAGTGGAGCACATTTTATGATACAATGGATTATGTGAGTAATGTGGTGTAAGCTTGGGGGCATGAAAGTAGGCGTTTGCTTCCCTTTTCATAATTCTTTCGAAAAAAAAGAGAAAAAAAAACTAATTCGAAAAAAATGAATAAAGTGTCATCTTTATGGTGTATATAATTGTGGGTGTCGAAAGAATTTATTATGGCATACTAAAAGGAGTAGTTGGAAGAAGTTCTTTAATAGACGATGGAGTTTGTGTAGATGTCATTGATCTTATTTTAAGATATAATCTTTTGCAATAATAGCTCCACTAGTGATAGGCTTTCAACCAATCCCAAATATCTATCCTACCCTTTTGACCCCAGCCCCATTACAACCAAATAAAAGACCTCATGATTTTGTTGCATGCGTTAGTTTTTGAAGTGGTGGAGAATTGAGATGAAATGCAAGCTTATGGATTGAATACATCCATTCGGAAGAATTTTGAGTGATACAATCTCATCCTTAAACACATGAGAGATTGAGAGATTGAGAGTCCACTTATCCTAAAGTGAGGTCTACCAATTTAACTACCTGAAGGTCTCAATTTTAGTACTTCGGGATTGAAGCTAGTTACATGAATTTCTTTTTTCAACTTTGACTTGAGAATTGGATAGGATGGCTATCCTTGACTTGTGACGCTTGTGATCGTAAATAAATTTTGAAATGTGATTTTGTTGAGAATTTTAAAAATTAATTTGTTAAGTCCCGATGAAAAGTATTTGTCTTGTGATATGTTTGATATTGGTTAAAGGATTGATGAGGGGGTGATCCCTACTCTATTTGGCTTTCACTCCTCCTAATTTTTATTGTTTATTTGCTCGAGGACAAGCAAAAGTCTAAGCTTGGGGGAGTTGATAAACACGTAAAATATGCATTATCTTAGTATGTTTCAAGCATGATTTATGAGTGTTTAATGCATATTTCGTGTTTAGATCGAGGATACTGCTGTGGTTTGTGTTCTTATATGTAGGTATTGGCTCAAGATTGAAAGATTTGATGATCGTTAGAAGTTGAACAAGAGTTTGAAGCAACAACAAGAATATGCATTTATCTTAGTGTGTTTCAAGCATGATTTATGAGTGTTTAATGCATATTTCGTGTTTAGATCGAGGATACTGCTGTGGTTTGTGTTCTTATATGTAGGTATTGGCTCAAGATTGAAAGATTTGATGATCGTTGGATGTTATACAAGAGTTTGAAGCAACAACAAGATTTCGAAGGCATAGTTCATGAAGAAAACGGATGCACGAGTATGAAGAATTGGAAATTCAACCATGATGCAGTTTGAATCAAGAAAAACTCAAAAGATGAAAGTTGTAGATCTCATGTTTCCAATGCAACTTGAATCACCTCATTCCGAGGTCGGACGCAAAAGTTATAGCCAAAATACCAAAAACTGAACAAAGAAGCACAAAATCAGCAAAACAGCCCCTACCACACCCTGGTGTGGTGCAGACCACACCTGTGGCGCGGGAATTAGTTATTTTCTAGATTTTTGGGGACATAAATAGATGTTTTGACTTAGGGTTTTGGATATCTTTAGTTATGTTCTCTTAGCCATCAATTAACAATTATTTTGGAGTTCAAGTATTGAAGAAAGACACTAATTTCTTGTACAAGATTGGATTGCAAGTTTTGATTTTGAAGATCTCAATTGAAAGATGGGTTAATTCTTTCCTCTCTTTGATTTATTTCTTCTTATGATTGATTTGCATAATTATTTGATGTATTCTCTTATCCCAATCATGTGTGAGTAGTTTTCTTGTCTAGGATTGGGAAAGAACCCAACTTTTTGGTGATTGATGATGAATTGATATAGGTTCTTGGTGAAAGTTTAAATCTTTAAACTTGAATTATAGTGTTTTAATTTTGTTGATTCGCTTGATCACCATATTAGTAATCATAGGTAATTAATTGAAGGACTGAAAGGTTGTTTGCGGAAAAAGTTGCTGTATTCATTGCTGCATTCATTACAACTTCAATCGTTACAATGAAACAAAAAGATAGCCTTTTTATAAGACCTTTACACAATGAAAACAAAAGAAATACAACTCTTTTCAAACAAACGCAAGATCTGTTCATCATCTCTTGCTTGCGTGGGTCTTTTGCCTGTGACGGGGATGTTGATATCCGTGGACCACCGGGGCACTCAGATCTGGTCCGGATAAATCGGACAGAGTTTCGTTGATCCGCGTGAGATCTAGAAACTTTCTGATCCGGATAAATCGGACAGAGATTCGTCTATCCGCAGAGGGATATAGAAGCAGAGCTTCGTCGATCCGCGTGAGATCTAGAAGCTATAAGCGTATACCTCGGCTAAAACGAGGTAATAGCTCTTCTTAGTATCAACGCTAAGGCCGATACTAAGGATCTGACGGGCGATGAAGGCTCTGATCAAGGCCTCTCCTCCTCTTGTTGAAGCACACGGGCACTCTTCACTGCAGCAGGGCTTCGCCAAGCTCTCCAAAAAATCCTCCTTTGAAAGCAAGGCCCAAGGGGGCTATTTATAGGTAAATGAGAGAGTGTAGGGGGTAATCCTCCCCCAATCAAGGCACTCAAAGGGGCTATTTATAGGTGTTTAGAGCGTGTAGGGGACCTCTAGGGGGTGCGGACACCCCTGGTGTCTCGGCCATGGCCGAGACACCCTTGGGGTGTCTCGGCCATGGCTGTCTCGGCCTGGCCGAGACACCCCTGGGGTGTCTTGGTGTTGCCAAGACACCCCTCGGGTGTTTCGAGCTTGCCGAGACTCCGTTTAGGTGTTTTGTTGGTTCCCCTGTATATTCTT
Organism: Asparagus officinalis; assembly: GCF_001876935.1. Taxonomy (NCBI): domain Eukaryota; kingdom Viridiplantae; phylum Streptophyta; class Magnoliopsida; order Asparagales; family Asparagaceae; genus Asparagus; species Asparagus officinalis. Next base: position 61,553,553 of record NC_033794.1, on the reverse strand, counting down.
CGTCCGGATTCGGATTTGAGTGATTCCGGGTGCGTTGGATGCGCGACGAAGAGTTTGACCCGCTCTGGTGATTGGATTATCTGTAGAGTGGTCGAGGCATGAAGGGCGTTGTCCTTTTTGTGAACAGTGCCGGGCTTCCCGATTGGTCCGGGTCTTCGTGATTCCGAAGTCCTATCCGCTCATGTAACTCGTCGATTCACTTCAGTCGTTCGTCGACGTCGATTAGGCTCATGTGGATTGGATGGTGACGTTCATCGTCGCTCGTTAACACTGAACCGGTTGTGGAGAACTATAGGCAATTTTTGATGCCTACAGATACCCCCTCCAAAGTGTTCCTGACTCGTTTCTTTTATAGAAGAGGCTGGAATACTTTGGATGTGATTGATCTGGCCTTCAGTCGGCGTAGTTAGCTTCAACTCTTGACTCTTTCGATTTTCGATCTATCCGATGCTTTGACGAATAGCCGAGGTTCTTCCGGCGCTGCGTTTATCGTCTGGCCGTCGTCGGAGTCTCGAGTCTGCAGCTGATGAATTGAGTTTGGCTCGTGTCATTGAGTTGACTTTGAACTACCTCCGCCACATTGTGCTGGCTTAGGGTTTCGGATCCCCGTGTGTTGGCTTTTTATCGCAACGCGTTGACCGGCGTTGACCTAGGGTTACGCGTTGACCGGCGTCCACCCTAGGGTTTCGAATCGTCGAACGTTGACTTTGATTGCAACGCGTTGACTGGCGTTGACCTAGGGTTACGCGTTGACCGGCGTTGACCCTTAGGGTTTGAAATCGTCGAACGTTGACTTTTGTTGCAACGTGTTGCTTGGCGTTGACCTAGGGCTACGCGTTGACCGGCGTCCACCCTAGGGTTTCGAATCGTCGAACGTTGACTTTTGTTGCAACGCGTTGCTTGGCGTTGACCTAGGGTTACGCGTTGACCGGCGTTGACCCTAGGGTTTACGGATCGCCATTAACACAGTTTATACTCGTACGTTTGCTGGAGTATACACAGTTTAAGCTCTTAAGGTATTGGAGCATCGCGGTCCCGAATGTTGGGGTTGCAGGACCAACTGTTAAAGTTGATTCATCTGCATGTGTGGATTTTATCCTGAATTTGTTGGGTGCTCAAGTCACGAGACCAACTAGGGGAGTTGATGCGTCAATGACTCGCAGTTATAGAATTTTTGGCAAATCCTCAGCCATCAACGGATTTGATGAGCCTTTACCGACTACCGTTTGAGTCGGGCTAGCATGCGGATTGTTTAAGTCCGTTCCGCATGTGACGTTGTGCTAAGAGAGTTAACGCTCTTAGTGCTACGATATTGAATACGTAGACTTCGTCTTTCTCACGGGAATAGACTACCCGGCGACGCGTGTTAGGCGTTGACTTTAGGATTTTTGGCTAATCCCCAGCCTTCAACGGATTTGATTAGCCTTTACCGACTACCGTTTGAGTCGGGCTAGTATGCGGATTGTCTCAATCCGTTCCACATGTAACGTTAAGCCAAAAGAGTTAACCCTTTTAGTGCTACGATATTGAATACGTAGACTTCGTCTTTCTCACGGGAATAGACTACCCGGCAACGCGTGTTAGGCGTTGACTTTAGGAATTTTGGCTAACCCCCAGCCTTCAACGGATTTGGTTAGCCTTTACCGACTACCGTTTGAGTCGGGCTAGTATGCGGATTGTTTAAGTCCGCTCCCATGTAACGTTTTAAGCTAAAAGAGTTAACCCTTTTAGTGCTACGATATTGAATACGTAGACTTCGTCTTTCTCACGGGAATAGACTACCCGGCAACGCGTGTTAGGCGTTGACTTATCCCTACTCAGGCTTCGGGATAAAATTCCCCGTGCATCGAGTGCCCGGATTTGACAATCGTGTCTTTTCTAAAAGCAAAGACAGATTGAGAAACGGGAGAGGAAGAATTTTATATTCTATCTCCCGGTGCTGAAGAGGAAGAATTTTATATTCTATCTACAGCTGGAAAGGGAACTTGAGGTGGGATCCCCCACCCCCAGAATCCGGAATGATGAACTGGGAGTGGGTTCTCCACTCCGAGCATCGGAAAGGTCCGAGGAGAGGAAGAATTTTATATTCTATCTCCCGGTGCTGAAGAGGAAGAATTTTATATTCTATCTACAGCTGGAAAGGAAACTCGAGGTGGGATCTCCACCCCCAGAATCCGGAAGGATGAAACTAAGAGTGGGATCTCCACTCCGAGAATCGTAACAATTCGGATAACCCTAACTGTCGGAAGGTTTGATTACCCGATTTGGAAGTGGACCTCTCGTTCATTGGGGGAATCGAGAGGAGATTTTGGCTGTGGCCCTAACTGTATGAATGTTTGACCAAGCAGGAGTTTGAGACGACCTAACTGTCGGAAGGTTTGATCGCTCGATTTGAAGGTGGACCTCTCGTTCATTGGAGGAATCGAGAGGGGATTTTGGCTTTGGCCCTAACTTTTATAGGTTTGACCAGAACGCAAAGAGAGTGGAATACGGGTAGCAAAGAAAGTGCCAACCCATATTACCACTCAAAGGGAGACTTTAATGTTAGGCGTTTAGGACCTAGCACGTTGAGTCTGAGAAACGCCAATGACTGGCAGATGGGAATGTTGGTGGGTCCACTGTCGTTTGATTTGATCAGCGGATGGTTTGGTGAGGAAAGATTAACCGATCAGAAGATTGGATCTCTTCTCACAAAAATAACTCATAAGAGTTAGAGAATAAGAAGAGACATTCTGACCTTCAGAGTTCGAATGTAGATTTCTCCTTCGTCAATTCCACAAAGACCGGGTTATCCCTAAGAATACCCATGTGGTATTCTTTCGGGAACTTCCCGATGCATTGGATAATCCACCCCCAGTTTCTCTCTTGGAACTGGGTTTGACTTGGTTGTCCGACCGGGTTATCCTTAAGAATATTAGCGTAATATCCTCCAGGAACTTCCCGTCAATGGTAGGAAATAGTTTAGACTCATATACCTATTGGAGTATCAGGGAGCAGTTTAACCTCTTATACCGGTAGGAGGAATGAGAAACAGTTTATACTCGTATACTCTTTGGAGTGAGAAGCAGTTTATACTCTTATACTTATCGGAGTATCGAGAAACAGTTTATACTCGTATACTCTTTGGAGTCGTAAGAAGCAGTTTATACTCTTATACTTATCGGAGTCTTGAGAAACAGTTTATACTCGTATACTCTTTGGAGTGAGAAGCAGTTTATACTCTTATACTTATCGGAGTATTGAGAAACAGTTTATACTCTTGTACTCTTTGGAGTATTGAGGAACAGTTTATACTCTTGTACTCTTTGGAGTATTGAGGAACAGTTTATACTCTTGTACTCTTTGGAGTATTGAGGAACAGTTTATACTCTTGTACTCTTTGGAGTATTGAGGAACAGTTTATACTCTTGTACTCTTTGGAGTATTGAGGAACAGTTTATACTCTTGTACTCTTTGGAGTATTGAGGAACAGTTTATACTCTTGTACTCTTTGGAGTATTGAGGAACAGTTTATACTCTTGTACTCTTTGGAGTATTGAGGAACAGTTTATACTCTTGTACTCTTTGGAGTATTGAGGAACAGTTTATACTCTTGTACTCTTTGGAGTATTGAGGAACAGTTTATACTCTTGTACTCTTTGGAGTATTGAGGAACAGTTTATACTCTTGTACTCTTTGGAGTATTGAGGAACAGTTTATACTCTTGTACTCTTTGGAGTATTGAGGAACAGTTTATACTCTTGTACTCTTTGGAGTATTGAGGAACAGTTTATACTCTTGTACTCTTTGGAGTATTGAGGAACAGTTTATACTCTTGTACTCTTTGGAGTATTGAGGAACAGTTTATACTCTTGTACTCTTTGGAGTATTGAGGAACAGTTTATACTCTTGTACTCTTTGGAGTATTGAGGAACAGTTTATACTCTTGTACTCTTTGGAGTATTGAGGAACAGTTTATACTCTTGTACTCTTTGGAGTATTGAGGAACAGTTTATACTCTTGTACTCTTTGGAGTATTGAGGAACAGTTTATACTCTTGTACTCTTTGGAGTATTGAGGAACAGTTTATACTCTTGTACTCTTTGGAGTATTGAGGAACAGTTTATACTCTTGTACTCTTTGGAGTATTGAGGAACAGTTTATACTCTTGTACTCTTTGGAGTATTGAGGAACAGTTTATACTCTTGTACTCTTTGGAGTATTGAGGAACAGTTTATACTCTTGTACTCTTTGGAGTATTGAGGAACAGTTTATACTCTTGTACTCTTTGGAGTATTGAGGAACAGTTTATACTCTTGTACTCTTTGGAGTATTGAGGAACAGTTTATACTCTTGTACTCTTTGGAGTATTGAGGAACAGTTTATACTCTTGTACTCTTTGGAGTATTGAGGAACAGTTTATACTCTTGTACTCTTTGGAGTATTGAGGAACAGTTTATACTCTTGTACTCTTTGGAGTATTGAGGAACAGTTTATACTCTTGTACTCTTTGGAGTATTGAGGAACAGTTTATACTCTTGTACTCTTTGGAGTATTGAGGAACAGTTTATACTCTTGTACTCTTTGGAGTATTGAGGAACAGTTTATACTCTTGTACTCTTTGGAGTATTGAGGAACAGTTTATACTCTTGTACTCTTTGGAGTATTGAGGAACAGTTTATACTCTTGTACTCTTTGGAGTATTGAGGAACAGTTTATACTCTTGTACTCTTTGGAGTATTGAGGAACAGTTTATACTCTTGTACTCTTTGGAGTATTGAGGAACAGTTTATACTCTTGTACTCTTTGGAGTATTGAGGAACAGTTTATACTCTTGTACTCTTTGGAGTATTGAGGAACAGTTTATACTCTTGTACTCTTTGGAGTATTGAGGAACAGTTTATACTCTTGTACTCTTTGGAGTATTGAGGAACAGTTTATACTCTTGTACTCTTTGGAGTATTGAGGAACAGTTTATACTCTTGTACTCTTTGGAGTATTGAGGAACAGTTTATACTCTTGTACTCTTTGGAGTATTGAGGAACAGTTTATACTCTTGTACTCTTTGGAGTATTGAGGAACAGTTTATACTCTTGTACTCTTTGGAGTATTGAGGAACAGTTTATACTCTTGTACTCTTTGGAGTATTGAGGAACAGTTTATACTCTTGTACTCTTTGGAGTATTGAGGAACAGTTTATACTCTTGTACTCTTTGGAGTATTGAGGAACAGTTTATACTCTTGTACTCTTTGGAGTATTGAGGAACAGTTTATACTCTTGTACTCTTTGGAGTATTGAGGAACAGTTTATACTCTTGTACTCTTTGGAGTATTGAGGAACAGTTTATACTCTTGTACTCTTTGGAGTATTGAGGAACAGTTTATACTCTTGTACTCTTTGGAGTATTGAGGAACAGTTTATACTCTTGTACTCTTTGGAGTATTGAGGAACAGTTTATACTCTTGTACTCTTTGGAGTATTGAGGAACAGTTTATACTCTTGTACTCTTTGGAGTATTGAGGAACAGTTTATACTCTTGTACTCTTTGGAGTATTGAGGAACAGTTTATACTCTTGTACTCTTTGGAGTATTGAGGAACAGTTTATACTCTTGTACTCTTTGGAGTATTGAGGAACAGTTTATACTCTTGTACTCTTTGGAGTATTGAGGAACAGTTTATACTCTTGTACTCTTTGGAGTATTGAGGAACAGTTTATACTCTTGTACTCTTTGGAGTATTGAGGAACAGTTTATACTCTTGTACTCTTTGGAGTATTGAGGAACAGTTTATACTCTTGTACTCTTTGGAGTATTGAGGAACAGTTTATACTCTTGTACTCTTTGGAGTATTGAGGAACAGTTTATACTCTTGTACTCTTTGGAGTATTGAGGAACAGTTTATACTCTTGTACTCTTTGGAGTATTGAGGAACAGTTTATACTCTTGTACTCTTTGGAGTATTGAGGAACAGTTTATACTCTTGTACTCTTTGGAGTATTGAGGAACAGTTTATACTCTTGTACTCTTTGGAGTATTGAGGAACAGTTTATACTCTTGTACTCTTTGGAGTATTGAGGAACAGTTTATACTCTTGTACTCTTTGGAGTATTGAGGAACAGTTTATACTCTTGTACTCTTTGGAGTATTGAGGAACAGTTTATACTCTTGTACTCTTTGGAGTATTGAGGAACAGTTTATACTCTTGTACTCTTTGGAGTATTGAGGAACAGTTTATACTCTTGTACTCTTGTTCAGAGGATTCCTAGACTTGAGGAAATCCACGCTGCGGTGGGGCTTTACCGAAGGTTCGGGACCTGAAATGGACGAAGGTTGGAGAGCAATATTACCTGCTTTTACCTTAGGCGTTGATTCGGCCTTTGGCATCCAAACTCGTTCGGACCTCGGCGATCTCTTAACGGCCTCTCCCTTTAGCATTTCTCGTGCTTTTTGGACCAGGGCTCGGGCATGCGCACGCAAGGCGCGGCGCTTCTGGATTCGCTCCTCGAGAGTAGAACGGGTCCTTTTGACATGAACCCATTTGTTTGTTTCTGCTTCGGAGGAGGGGCTGGTTGTTTGCCGTGGTTGCTCCTGGCGTTGCCTGGATTTTAGATCTACGTTATAGCGGATCCCATCCATTGGCTCCAAAGCCTCGGCCAGCTGTCGAGCAAGACGTTGACGCTGTCTTTGTCGTGCTCTCTTTGATAATGCCGGAGCGTCTTCAGAAGCCATCTCCTCGGCGGAAGAGGAGTCCGGATCTGCGATCTCGACCACGTTGGACGACACGGGGACGTCACGTGGTGCAAGTGCAGAGGCGGCAACGGGGTCTTGGATTTTTGAACCGAAGGACCTGCAATCATTTATGAAAGAGGTTACCTTTCTGTACCCGTTTGGAGAGGCGGATCTGGAGGAGGAGGAAGAGAGGCCTTCTTTGAACCGTTGTTGATCGAGCTCGTGTTCTTCATTCACCCCGATCTTGAGTGCTGGTTGCGTCACGACGGCGTCGGTTGCGATGCCGTTGGCTCCCACTGTGGTCGCCAGTCTGTTTGCGGAAAAAATTGCTGTATTCATTGCTGCATCCATTACAACTTTGATCGTTACAATGAAATAAAAAGATAGCCTTTTTATAAGACCGGTACACAATGAAAACAAAATTCATTGCTGCATTCATTACAACTTTGATCGTTACAATGAAATAAAAAGATAGCCTTTTTATAAGACCGGTACACAATGAAAACAAAAGAAATACAACTCTTTTCAAACAAACGCAAGATCTGTTTGTCATCTCTTGCTTGCGTGGGCCTTTTGCCTGTGACGGGGATGTTGATATCCGTGGACCACCGGGGCACTCAGATCTGGTCCGATAAAATCGGGCAGAGTTTCGTCTATCCGCGGGGGGATTTTAGAAACTCTGAACCCCGTCGATCCGCGTGGGATCTCAGAGGTGTAAAGCTTATGTCTCGGCTAAAACGAGGCACTAGCTCTCCTTTGTATCACCGCTAAGGGCAACACTAAGGGAAAAGAAGGTGGGGAATGAAGAAGAAGACTCCTTTGCTGCAGAAGGCTCGCTCACTCCTCGATCCGGCAGGGCTTCGCCGCTCTCTTAGAAAACCCCGACTCCTTCCTCCGGCAGGGCTTCGCCGCTCCTCTCTGGAATTTCAGATCTCAAAGGCTAAAGCTCTAGATCTGAAATTTCTCTCCCAAAACCAAGGCCAAGAGAATGGAGGCCCTAGGGGCCTATTTATAGGAAAAGCAAGGGGTAGGGGGCTGGTTGAGGACACCCCTAGGGGGGTGTCTCGGCTCCAAAACCGAGACACCCCTTGGGGTGTCTCGATGGTGACGTTCATCGTCGCTCGTTAACACTGAACCGGTTGTGGAGAACTATAGGCAATTTTCGATGCATACAAAGGTGAAGATTAATACCGGATCTCTAGAAATTAAGCAGGGAGCTCGAACCATGAAAGTAGGCTAGAATCCTTGGGGATTTGATTTGGATTAGCATAAAGCTTAATGGGTTTAACTTAATCTTAATTCTACGAAAGTAGGTTAATTGAGATTAATTAAGCACGATCTTTACACCTTGAAAGAGGCTTTAGATTAATTTAGGCTAATTCATCCTTTTTAGTTTAAACCAACACCGAGAATTGAAATAATTCATCATTGAGCATCGAAGTTGTGGTGATAACCCAATCCTGGCTCTTCATTATATTGAATTTCCACCTGATTAGTTATTATTTTATTTCTTTTAATTCTCATCTCTTCTAATTACTCATTAGTTTAGCTAGTCGAATAACGTGAGATTTGGTAATTAACCCTAGTCCCTGTGGGATCGACCTTGATAGCTACAACGAGTCTGTGCGCTTGCAGATTTTGCCTACCTTGTGTGTGTGTGTGTGTGTGTGTACACATTAAATATTTTATCTAAGGGAGTTTTACCCCAAGACTATCTCTCTCTCTTTTAACATGGTATCAGAGTGAGGTTAATCTTTTTTTGCCAAATCTTGGCCTCGCCACATTACAGCCTCTTTATTGTCACCTCCGCGCTTGTAGCATCGCGGCCTCCATGGCAGCAGTCTCTCGGCTCATACGAACAACATCGGCGTTCCATATTCAGTAATAGCATCGTCGTTTCAAGACCATCTCTCGGTCTCAAATTAACGACATCGCCGTTTCAAGACCGTCTCTCGGTCTCAAATTAACGACATCACCATTTCAAGCCATCTCTCGGCCTCAAACGAACGACATCGTCATTTTAGAGTCAGTAACGACATCGCCGTTTCAATCCATCTCGACATCTTAACATCAGCGTTGATCTGTTGTGGGTCTCAACGTCTCAACATCAGCGTTGATCCATTGTGGGTCTCAACATCTCAACATTGCTATTAATATGGCGCCTTCAGAAAAGATCACTAAACCACCCCAGGCTCTCAACGCTCAAAGTAATTGGGCGGGGTGGTCCACCATTGTCGCAAATTCCTTGTGTGGTGTTGGTCCGCTTGATCATCTCACTAGTTCGGGACCGGTTCCACCATCCATCAGCACTGTTGTTTCCGCTAATACTGTTACATCTAGCAGTGGTAATACTGATCTGTCACGTGTCGTGAAGAACCGTGCTCGCAAACCAAACGAGTCGACGAGCGATGAGAGAAGAACAAAACACGAGTGTAATTCATAAATAACAACCAAAATCACACAAACATAGATATTTACGTGGTTCGGCAAATTGCCTATGTCCACGGGGAGATGATGGGGTAGATTTTACTATATGGAGGAGAAACAATAAGTTACAATCTCTCATACAACTCTAAAAAAACCTAACCAATGATCTCACACTCCCTCGCAATAATCTCCCTCTCAAAGTGCTCAAAAGAATCAATTTTCATTGATTATCTCTTCTCCTAAATCCTAGAAAGACGTGTTTTTATTTATAACAAAACACAATCCAAATTAAAACAGGTTGGGAATCAGAAAATGTGTCTGCCACACCTGGGTGTGACGCACACTACACCCCTGATAATGAATTGTAGCAAATAGCTTCTGCAACACCTGGGTGTGGCACGCACTACATCCCTGACAATAAATTGTAGCAGACAGCTTCTGCCAAACCTGGGTGTGGCACGCACTACTGTTTGGGTCAGAAATTATTTTCTTCATTATATAACTCATTACAAGTTTGATCGTTACAACAAGTTCAAAAAAGATTGGTCTTTTTCTAAGACCTTTACATAATAAAAATAAAAAACTATAATCTCCTTCAAACAACATACAGAAACTATTTATTAGCCTCTATTTACGTGGAATATTTACCTGTGTCGGGGACGTCAATATCCATGGACCGCCTCGGATCAGATCTGGTTGACAGAAGGCTAAATGTTTGTTGCTTCACATAAGAAACAAGAGCAAAAGTGATAATCTCGACCAAGCGAGATTACGACTCTTCTCGAGATCAAGTCCAAGCCTGATCTCAAGGAATTGTGGAACGAGGCTTCAGATCTCTTGAAATCCACTCTTTATGCACAGAATATCCACTACTACAAAACAAGACAGCCCAAACGGTTGGAAACGTTTGGGAAAACAATGTCCCAAACGGTTACAATCGTTTGGGCTAGAAAAAAAACCGTTTAGGCTGAAGCCATTAGAGAAAAGTCTACCCCAACGGTTGCCTAAATGGTTACAACAGTTTGGGTAAAATCCCAAACGGTTATAACCGTTTAGGATTTTGCCCAAATGGTTGTAACCGTTTGGGATTTAATAAATTGCCAAACGGTTTCAACCGTTTAGGTTGATATCAGTCCAAATAGTTTACAACCGTTTAGGCTGATATCTGTCCAAACGGTTACAACCGTACCTTTTTATTGTAAATTTTTTTTAATTTTTGCTGTTTTATTTATTTTTAACTACTTGCTTACAATAAATATACACATCTCACATTGATTACTCAATTCACAATGAAATTAAAACATATGCATACACAAAAATGTCTCGAATTTTGCTAAATATCCAATATTATATATACATACACAATGAGTACTCAATATATAATATTAGAGACAAAACATATACATACACAATGATTACTCAATATCTCACAATGAAAAGCATCCAATATTATGTATTTGTCTCTAATATTCAAAATGTCTCAAACGTCCAAAATAAGATAGGAGTGGCTTGATCCATCCAGTCAAGGAACAGAAGAAATTCCTCGAAGAATGTCCTGTAACAAACCCGAACGCCTCAAGTCTGCAAATATCCTAGCAAGATTCTCCTGTGATAAACCCTGAGCACTGGAAGTAGACATCATAAGCAGAACACTAAAGGAATTAGAGCAGGACGAGATAAAGAATGATAAATAATATAATTTAAAAATGATATATATACAAACTGCTACCTCTATCGCCCTGTCGCTCCGCATGTCTCAAAGCACGATTAAGACGAAGATTACAAGAGTGTTTTGGAACACATGCGGTGCAGATGTAGATGCAACTAGACAATAAAAATGATTTATGTAAGTACAAATATTCCAAGATGATAGTAGATATACATATTACATAAATAGAAAATTTCATAAACAGCGAAGATAATGTGACTCAAAACAGCAAGAACAAATTTTGAAAGTTATTCTAGAGTAGGTAATATTTCTTTTTCATTACACTCAATTCATCAAATCTCAAACAAAATGGTAGAAAACATAACTCTTCTTTTACATAGAACAGAATTCCTCTTAACAAACTGGCCCAATAGAAGAAATGTATATTCAGAGATGAAATGGCTGCAATTATGCAAGGCTCCAGGCAAAGTCCAAATAATTGGAAAGAAATGTATATTCAGAGATGAAATGGCTGCAATTATGCAAGGCTCCAGGCAAAGTCCAAATAATTGGATTTTATGATATATTCATGAACCTTTATACTTTAAAAAAAAAAGGCATGCACTTACTTTCATCTCCCAGAAATTGAATTTCCATCCTGGGGTCCTCTGTTCTGACTCATCACGTTTGACCTTGATTCCAGCAGTTTTCAGTAATTTTTCAACAGAAATAGCAGCATTAAGGACTCCTGTTCTCTCATCAGCTTTCTTCCAAATGGGAACAATTATCACCTGAATATATTCAATTAGGAGCAAAAGAATATCTGATACAATTTATAATTATAAAATAAAAAAAGGAAACATTAGCTAGCAAGCAAGTACAAGAAACAAACAATAGAAATCAGCAGAGCATGAAGTAAGATGTCGAGAAAAAGGTGACTTGCCTACGAGGCTTGTTCTGATGTTGCTCAAATTCATCATTTACTATCTCTGCAACAATGACGAGGAACTTCTTAGATCAGAATAAATTGAAATTGACACAAGCGCATTTGAATAGAAAATGAGTGATGAACTGATCTCTCAAATGCAGATGACATATAAGCAACGTTTACCAGGCCTTTGTTGAGGCTTTAAAGCGTTAGCAGGCTTCGGTGAACTAGTGTCTTTGCTGCAAAAATGACATAGAAGGGAACATGTATGAATTGCATATCCATTCACAAGTGCGAAAAAAAGCTTGATAATGCATAGAACACGATCTATAAGAAGTACTATCATTGCTTTCTATCTCGTCTTCTATCATCATAAGATCAAAGCAAATCAGCATTAGTAAAGTTATCTCTAGTCATATCCTTGAAGACCTCTCCAGAGAAAATAAAAAACTTTGTTTTAGAGCTACGTTTTCAATAAATTTCATGCACTAGTAAGTTCAAATTCCATCTGGATGTAATGATAAAATAATGAAGCAGATATAGAATTATATCTCATTGAAAAGCGATATGGTGAAATCATTTGATCCTAAAATATATCAAATAAATCCATATTTCATTATACATGCTGGGAAAAGATAATTGCACCATACAACCATTGCAATTCAATGTTTTGCTCTAATTAGTTGGGATATGCACTTATAACTATTTTTGCCAGTCTTTTTACTAAAAGTAATATGCATAATCAGAAAGAATTTTCATATTTTATAATATCCTCATCCAAGTTTTTTTTTCTTTACTTCACCAGCTTAACTGTTATCTCTTAACACTTTAACATAAATGAAAATACCAACTCATCCAAGTATCTATGAAAAAAGACATAGCTTCCACATGCAGAAGGCTTCCAGGAATATCAAAATGCATGTGGAAGTTTTTCAACACAACTAAAGCTGGAAGTGATATGAAGCAGGCTCAAGAAACAAGCTGAGTTAGCTTAGTTAATAAAAGTGATGGATGCTGAATTCTTTATACATCCGCAACAAGTTATGCTGAGTTAGCAGATGTAGATGCGGCTATACAATAAAATTGATTTATGTAAGTACAAATATTTCATGATAAGATAAGCAATTTATAATATATTTTGAGCTTATTAGGTATAGTATAAAACTTCCTATTGTATGTCAGAGATGAAAAAGAAAACAACAGCATGTCTGCTGATGTGAATTTGGAGCAAATGAAAGACGTATGTAGCTGGCAATTGCCCAAATAGTTTAAGACCTACTAAAAAGATATTGGAAATTTAAAACAAAATAAAAAATTGGGAATTCATAATACATATTCACAAGAGATCTTAGACAGATGGCATGTAAATTTGGTCAGGGTCAGGTTAAAAGCTTCCCTAATAGAGGGATAATAGAGCTGGTTTCACTAACCTGAGATTGTTGTCTTGGAATAAAGAACATTACAGTGGGTATAGTCAAAGACTCAAAGAACACAATCATCAAAAGCCCATTCTACGAGAAAAAGAGAGATACTAACAGCGATTGTGAGCCAGAGATCAAGCGGAGCTTGCTCGGCTTTGAGGATGTAGAGGATGTCGTTGGCGTCCCTCGGCAATTGGTCGAGGACAACCCTCACCTCCTTCAAGCCCTACGTCAACGCGTCGACACTGTCGAAGGAGGCCAACGTGGAGGCGGCGGTGGGGCTTGCTCGGCTTTGAGGATGTCGAGGATGTCGTTGGCGTCCCTCGGCAATTGGTCGAGGACAACCTTCACCTCCTTCAAGCCCTAGGTCAACGCGTCGACGGTGTCGAAGGAGGCCAACGTGGAGGCGATGGCGGGAGCAGAGGAGGAGGAAGAAGATGCCGAGGGATTTGAGAGATTGGGGTTAGGGGCGCGGGGATTTTAGAATTTGGGCGACGGAAGAGAATATGTTTTATTAAAAAAAATAACTAAATCAAAATCACCCAAACGGTTTAGACAGTTTGGATTAAACATCCCAAACCGGTTTCAACCGTCTGGGAGATGCGTTTGGAATCTCCTACCAGCCCAAACGGTTTCCACTGTTTGGGTTTCGTTATCCCAAACAGTTTTAACCGTTTAGGTTGTTTTTACTTGCCCAAACGGTTATTAGAACCGTTTGGGCTGTTCTGTTTTGTACTAGTGATCACCAAGATCTAGCTAGCCTCTTCTGAAATTCGTGGGGGTTGACTCACAAAACCAGCAACACCTCGCCCTCTTGATTAAAATTCGCCACCTATGAATGAAAGCCCTAGGCTACTATTTATAGGGCTTCGGATGCAGGGTATTTGGATAAGAACCAGCGATTCGGCCTTATCTTCAGTTAATAACGGCCTAACCATGTTTATGGATGATATCAAATCAGTTGAGAAGCTTTGGAACAAAGAAATCTCGCAAACTTATCCAAAAACAAGTCGTCGGACACCGTCGTGCGCGGCAAGCCACTGTAACCCGCGCCTGTGCGGGTCACTAAGTGGCGACCCGTGCCTATGTGGCTCACCAAGTGGTGACCCGTAGGAATGCGGGTCACCTCGTGGTTACCCGTACGTGTGCGGGTCAGTTCGGGACTTGGCCATTTTTTGGCCTTCCGGACTTGTATTTTTCGTCATTTCGCGTATCTTATCGTTTTCCAACATTTTGAACAATTCGACGTTGTTTTCTACATGATCTTCAAACTGCACATGGTCTCTATGTTAAGGAGAGTTCAGACTGGCTGTTGCAGGAATTTCATGTCATGGATTATCTCACTCGCTGTGTTGGCTCTGGTCTCACTGTCGAGATTGGCTCGCTTCCCTCTGCTCGGACCATATAATCTATGATTCAAGTAAATATCATAAACCACTCCCAGATTCAAAATAATACAATTATTCGTATACTAAACTAACTTCAAACTTCTGCTTAAATCCACAGATTCTCACTAGCTTGGTGGGCATATACATTTCCAATGATAGGAGCAGCCATTGCAACGATCAGATACTCAGCTGAAGTCAATAACTGGCTCACTGAATCCTTATCTGTCGCTTTATCTGCAATATCTACACTTACAGTCTCTGTTCTATTAGTGTCAACAATTATTCATGCATTTGTGCTTCGTGATCTACGTAAAGAGAAGCAAACGTCGTCTGTTTCTTAAAAGGTGGATTGTCCAATTCTAATTTTTTTCGGTCTAGAATCCATATAGATTCCTAGCGTGTATACTTGCATAAAGCAGCCTCAACTTGACTAATCGTGTCACATGAGAGGTTCTCTATCAAGAGTATCCAGTAGTTCAGAGAGTGCAACGCCTAATGGGAAATAATGAAGCCTACAGAATAATAAAGCTAAGTCATAAACTCTAGAAGCATAGTACATCTGTTCATGTGTGTGGGCCCTCAAGAAACTGAAGACCAGCCGGGCGCGAGAGAGGGATAAAGACACCGCCACAGAGCGCAACAATGCAGCACAAACAAGCGAACCAGTTTGTAGACAGTGGTGTGGCCCGAATCGGCGGCTAGTCGCACGGCGGGCAAGGGGGGGGGGGGGGGGGTTCACTATTAGAAATCAAGAGGAACAAACTAGGGTTACAAATATCTCATAAACCCTTAACAAATCAACTCCCAATCTCTCCAATTGCTCCTAGAATAGAAGCCCAAAGAAAACCCTCTCTCTTCAGCTCAAAACCTTGTTTGCTCAAACCCTAAAAACACCCTTTGGGTATTTATACAACTCCAAAACGAAACGGGTCTGGAAACAGAACTCAGCCCAAAACCCGCATCGCGGTCGACCGCGATAAGTCGACGAGGCTCACCAAAGTCTCTGGAAAAACCGCGGTCGACCGCCGCGCCACGCGCAGTCGACCGCGACGAATCCTTCTCCTAATCAGCGCCAGTCGCGGTCGACTGCCGCGCCACGCGCGGTCGACCGCCAAACATCCAAAGGCATTCCCAGATCTCGTGCACGATCACGGTCGACAGTCGCGCCACCCGCGGTCGACCGCACAGCTCCCAAAAGCTCTCCTTCGACTCTTCGCCAATACGCTCGCCAAAACAACAATCTCCACCTTGAATCTACAATTCTCCACCTCGGCGAACGTTTTCCCAAAACTGAGCCGACACCGACCACACCAAATGCCTCACTTGTTACGTCCAGTACGCCATGGCAACAGACTCATGACAACGGAATCCATCCACAACAAGTCGAGACCCAAACGGGAGTGTGAACACTTACCCAAACCAACAGTGTCTACTCACCAAATCGGCTGCATCAAAACTGAATGCCTACGTATCCTCTTGCCCGAGGAATCAAGCATTCACGTAGTTCACCTAATGGCCTCCAAAGGCCCTCAATCCAAAAGAAGAGTTCTCAACTGTCCACCAATACCAACATCCAATGTACGACTGATAGCATCACCAACAGCCTAAATCCGACATGATCCAAACACCTCCACCTGAGGTGAACCAATGGTCGTATCCAAGCTATATCCACCAACTGCACTCGGATCTACCAACACATCATCCGCAGCCAAATCCAAATGACTCCCATGCTGTGCCACCTCAGCTGGAATCCCAACCAATGCAGAATTAACCTGGAGTATGTGGGGAAATCCCCACCCAATATGGAGTAGCATCACCCTCCACCCGCTGTGATATCCCACTGATCTGATCAATACTCTCTACCTACTGAGAGTCCAAAGTGACAAACCTGCTCAGACCAAACTCAGAACCTCCCAACTGATAGCCGAAAGGGCTTTTGAATCGCAAATGCGCAATCAGATCCAATCTCACATCTACGATGTGACAAAGTGCTGGAAAGCCCAATATCCGACGCCAACCAAAATCTGAAGCAGCTCCACCAGATCTAACAACTCTATACGCAGCAGTCGGTAACCTCATAAGATGGCCTAAACATGTCAAAGCCTGAATACCAAATCCACTGCTCGACAACCAACGCCGATCCTCCTCCAGAAAAAAACGGCCCACTAAATCCGCCATCTCGTCACGTCGCCACATTGTCTCCTCTCCTACGAAGTGTCTCCAACTGTCGTGAGCTTGGCACAAATGCAAGAAATGATCCTTACTAGAACTAGTACGATAGATAACCTTTCTGCCCATACACCTCCTCCAACTGTTACGGACTACTAGGGCTTCATACCAACGGGACTTGGTTGCAACCCATAAATACCTAGTACAATCCCCAACATAGGAAACAAAATACTTCATACCAACGGGACTTGGTTGCAACCCATAAATACCTAGTACAATCCCCAACATAGGAAACAAAATACCGATTACCTCCTAATGATACATCAATAGAAGACCCCCTGAATGCCTGACTGAACACCTCCAATAAGACCACTCGATCGATGGATAGAAGTGCTAAACTCCACCTCGGTCTTCTCGCTCATCCCAATGTGCTCAAAGGACTTCAATCTACAGGTCATAGCACTCTTCATCAACCTATGCACGACATAACCAATAATATACCACAGCACCAAATAATGTCACAGTCTAGCCAAAGAAGTCGTCAACACTTTTATCAATCACCGTGCTCCCAAACAGATAATACAAGTTACTCCTCCTGACACCCTTCATCACAATCATGGACCCCAATGTGACCTTCAAGCGAGAATCCACCAAGGTCACCCTATAGCGTGCTGCCTCCAATACCCCAAGTGAAATGATGTTCTTCCTCAGTTGAGGAACGAATCTCATATCAACCAACTCCCGAATCATCCCATCACTCGTCTGAATTTGAATGGTACTATTACCATCAATAGGGCATCTGTGATCATTACCCATAAGAATAGCATCCCCTCTTTTCAACTCCTGAAAGCTGGAGAACCAATCCCTCCTAGGGCATATGTGGTAAGTAGCACCTGAATCCAACTTCCACTCGGTGGAGTTGGCAACACCAACTAACGAAAGAGCTGAGCACGAATAGCCCGAAGAATCTGAATCTGAAATATCACCACCAGTTTTGACAATATTCTCCTCTGAAGCTTGAATAGCTTTCCCTTTATTCTTCCCGGCTTGTAATTTTGGTCATTCGGCTTTCCAATGTCCATCCTCTCTACAAAAGACACACTGATTCCTACCCATTGCAGGATGCCCCCTCTAGACTGCGACCTCCTACCACGGTTTGGACTTCTAGCTCTTGCAACCAATGCCCCTGCTACCGGCTCAATGGAAGTCTCATTGTCCTTCTTACAAAGTTAATAATTCACAAGAGCCGCGGTGACCTTACTATATGAAAGAGATGTCTTCCCATTAATAAGAGTGAGGACGAATGTCTCATATTCCTCGTCGGGTAAGGAACTCAACAATAACAACGCCTTGTCCTCATCTTCAATAATGACATCTACATTCGTTAAATCTACAAGTAGCTTCGTGTAGTGGTTCATGTGATCACTAATGGATGTCCCCTTATTCAATTGGAAGCGATAAAACATTCTCTTCAAATGCAAGTAATTTTTGCCCTCTAGGACTTCCCAAATCTTCTTTACATAAGTCTCATTCATCACATCATACTTTAAATCTTGAGTCAAACAAGACCTAATCACACCACACGCCGTTCTATTCATTTTCTTCTAAACCTTCTCATCAATATCGTCCGGTTTCCCGTCCAACTCTAACGTATCTTCCAAATTTTGCGCATTTAGCGCATCCAAGACTTCGCATCGCCAAAGTCCAAAATTATTTGTGCCATCGAACTTCTCCACATCTATCTTCATAGAATGGATACTCAAACTTTGGACAGTCTTCACACTAAAAGTACCCAATAACAATTGGGGAATAAACAATAAATAGATCTAACTTGAACAAAGATAGAATTTTTACCACAAAGATTCAACCTTTATCACCAACCGAAGCTCTAGATGAACTTCCCAACTGATCTACTCTTCCAAAAAACCCAAGCGTTGCCCGGAGCTCTGATACCACTTGTTGTGCCTCGAGAAACCAAACCAACCGCCGAGAGAGATAAACAACTACAACCAAACAATAGCACAAATAATCAAACACTAATTTTAACATGGTTCGACAATGGCCTACGTCCACGGGGCAAGGAGGGGGGAGTTTTCACTATTAGAAATCAAGAGGAACAGACTAGGGTTACAAATCTCTCATAAACCCTCAACAAATCAACTCTCAATCTCTCCAATTGCTCCTAGAATAGAAGCCCAAAGAAAACCCTCTCTCTTCAACTCAAAACCTTGCTTGCTCAAACCCTAAAGACACCCTTTGGGTATTTATACAACTCCAAAACGAAACGGGTCTAAAAACAGAACTCAGCCCAAAACCCGCATCGCGGTCGACCGAAGTGCCATGTGCGGTCGACCGCGATAAGTCGACGAGGCTCACCAAAGCCTCTGGAAAAACCGCGGTCGACCGTCGCGCCACGCGCGGTCGACCGCCAAACATCCAGAGCCAAATCCAATTTCTGGGCCAGCCGCGGTCGACCGCCGCGCCACGCGCGGTCGACCGCCAAACATCCAAAGGCATTCCCAGATCTCGTGCACGATCACGGTCGACCGTCGCGCCACCCGCGGTCGACCGCGGTCGACCGCACAGCACCCAAAAGCTCTCCTTCGACTCTTCGCCAATACGCTCGCCAAAACAACAATCTCCACCTCGAATCTACATTTCAAACAAGATAGTCATAAAATTCAAACGAGTAGTGGTATCCGCATTTTTGTGTTTATTCCTAATTAAACAATTAGGACACAAACTGACTATGACAAACTAATTATGATACATGAAATAATATGAAATACAGTCCTAAAGAATGCATACAAATTGTTCGACATTCTGAAACAAAGAAGAGGCACCGCTTCTGTATAGCATAATATAGTCATACATATACATACACTAATAAGAAAGTGAAAATGTGTGTGTGGGTTGGGGGGATTCATACAAATCAGTCATCATAGCCTCTACATAATTTCACTCTCTCCTCGCTCAAGCTGAAGCAAGAAAAATCCCACTCAGCCGTCACAGCCTAAAACAAAATCCTCATCTCTCCCAGGCTCTAGCTGATCTGCATAAAAATCCCAGACTCAAAATATCACATAGCAGCTCACAATGTACAAAATCCTCGCCTATTATGATGCACTCTTCATATCTATATCTATATAGAAAGGCAGGCTTCAATATCTTTAGCCTCACAACTCGATGTCTTTTGATGATGAGAACGCTTCTTGCTAGATTTGGGTGGTCTTTTTCCTTTGATGGCAATGGAGATATCATTAGGGAAGAGATCATGAAGCACAAATGCATGAATAATTGTTGACACTAATAGAACAGAGACTGTAAGTGTAGATATTGCTGATAAACCGACAGATAAGGATTTAGTGAGCCAGTTATTGACTTCAGCTGAGTATCTGATCGTTGCAATGGCCGCTCCTGTCATTGGAAATGTATACGCCCACCAAGCTAGTGAGAATCTGTGGATTTATGCAGAAGTTTGAAGTTAGTTTAGTATAC
>NC_033794.1:61498587-61532365 GCF_001876935.1 Asparagus officinalis | reverse complement strand
CAACCAAGTCATCAACATAGCATTCGATCGTTTTTCGGAGGTGTTCCTGGAAAATCTTAGTCATCGCTCCCTGGTACGTGGTGCCTGCGTTCTTCAGACCGAAAGGCATTACCGTGTAGCAGAAGATACTGAGGGGCGTTCTGAACGCTGTATGTTTCTCATCATCCGGGTGCATCTTGATTTGGTTATACCCCGAAAAGCCGTCCATGAAGGACATCCTCTCGAATCCACATGTATTGTCGATAATGACATCCGTGATTGGGAGAGGAAAATCGTCTTTTGGACATGCTTCATTCAGGTTCCTGAAGTCGATGCAAATCCTGATTTTGCCATTCTTCTTCATGACGGGAACGATGTTGGCTAACCAGTCTGGATGTTGTTCCTCTCGGATAAATCCCGAATCGATCAACTTCTTAACCTCTGCCTCAATGGCTTCCATAATCTGCGGACGAAACCATCTTTGCTGTTGTTTGACAGGTTTGGCATCCGGCTTGATGTCAAGGCGGTGCATTGCCACATTGGGGTCGAGTCCTGGCATATCTTCGTAGTTCCAGGCGAAGACATCAATGTATTCTCTGATTAGGGCAATTAATTCCTCCTTCTCATCTGGAGGAAGACTACCGCTGATGAATATGGGCTTTGGATTGGCCTCATCGCCCATATTAATTTGGACTACTTCATCTTCGGTTGGTGGTTCTCTTTGTTCGAACCTATCATCGTACTGCATGTTTAGGTGATGAACCCATGGGTCTTCCCACGTTGGCATTTGATCGTCATCCTCTAACGTAGATGGATCAGCTGTAGTCATGTTTGACATTAAGGTTTTGAACATTTCTCCCAAACTTGTGTCGGAATCCTCAGCTGAAGAATCTGGCAAGTACCCATCCTTAGCTTTGTTAGCAATTTGATCGATAATTTGCCAACCACATTCGTCATCTGATGAAACATAACCTAAGCCTCGCCCATATTTATAATAATCCTCAGGTTTCCCTTTTGGTACATAAAAATCGTATCCCTGCTTTTCCATGAGCTTGCGCGCTTCCGGACTATATTTAGACAAATGCTGACCAGGTTTGTCATCATCTTCATCTTCACTTAGGAAATGATCTGGCAACGGAAGATTTTCTCCTTTACCGTAAATTATTTCCTTCGCGCCCTTTATTTTGTTCGGGATGATCATGGTATCCTCGTCTTCTCTTAGGAAATGATCTGGCAACGGAAGATTTTCTCCTTTACCATAAATCACTTCCTTTTGTCCCCCTACCTTGGCAGGAATAATTCGGGTTGTTCCGAAAGAATGCTGGAGACTTCTCTTCGTTACATAGGATGAACGGAGCGGCATACATAAATCTGGGTTATCATATAATCCCTTTATCGCATCATTAAGAGACAAGGAGTACTCTAAATCATGATTTATTTCAATATCAGCAAGTTGCCAGTTACAACCGCCATCTGACGATTGTTCATCGTCAAGATTGATTACAAAGGGTACAATGTCATTTAAAACAAAACCACCATCGTAATCGAATCCGGCTTCAGAATCAGCTTCTTCTCCGCTGTCTGTGCCCTGGGCCGATGGTTCAGTATCGGATTCGTTACCATAAAGGAGAGAATCGGTGAAATAATTCTCATACCCTTTGAATGGTTGCTTATCTGCGACCACCGTCCTGACCCTTCCATCAGTGTCGACATATTTCAGACACTGATGTAAGGTGGAGGGAACTATAACATTACTATGGATCCAAGGCCGACCCAATAGTAAGTTGTACGAAGTCTCCGCATCGATCACATAACACGTGACTTCTGTCTTCAGATCTCCCATCTGGCTATGCATTAGGCGAAGCGGCATAATGCTCACAGCGGAACCCGGATCTACTTGGATTCGGTTGACCTCGCTGGAGCCAATGTACCCGACAAAATACAAGGGCCGATCATGGTTTGAATTCTTCGTCTGCATGTCTTCTTTGGTGAAGGTGATGCAGGGAATGTTCTTAGCTGCCACATTGCACTGTTGAGCTAACAGTTCTAGTTCCTCAGGCGCCGGTTTGATCCGAGTGAGGAATGCTTCTGAATCGGCCAAGGCCTCTTGCAATGCTTCTCTAGTTTCTTTAGACAGCCGCAGCAACTCATATAGCGTTATCCGCGCTGGAATATTAGCTAGCTGAGCCATGATGTCAAAGGCGCGTGGAGTTTTCGAACTCTCCGGTTTATCCTTTCCAATCGGACGACTGAAACGAGATTGCTTCGGATTTTGAACCTCCTCGGGCCTCTTTTCTTTATGTTTATCTACCGGCTGTCGTAGAGCTTCTTTACCCGGTGTGGGACTCGTAATCACCCCCATTTCTGTGAGAGTTTTGGCTGGTCCCCGTTTGTTCACCCCCTGCTCACTAGGTGGCGGATAATTGTAGTGATACTCATTTCCGCTCCGTGTCGCAAAAGCTTCTTGTTCTTCTTCAGAGAGCGGGAAAGTGGGGATTCTTTCGTCATCTTCCCCTGGGATAGCAGAGACTCCATAACAAGACTTCCCTTTCCCTTTGGACTTCTCCTTGGATGACAATCCGGCCCATTGTTCATCTTCAATCAGGTCGGGGTGCACCCAGAGGATCTCACCGTTTGGGGATGTGTATGGGACAAGTCCTTTTTGGCGTTGTCCGTGAGGGTCGTCATTCACCGTCTTCATCCCGACTTTGGTGACGCGTTTTGGCTCGAACCAAGTTGTAGGCACCGATCCAAAACTGATTGACACTGCGTTTGCTCCCACATTCTTGGCTGGTTTCGGGGTTATGACCCCTACGTCGATTAACGCCTGGATCTTGTCCTTGAGGTGGTAGCATGATCTCGTAGGGTGGTGGACCGCTCTGTGGTACGCGCAGTACTTTGGATCCGTCACTTTGCTGGCTCCCTCTTGATCCACGATCGCCGGTAGTTAGATTTTGTTGTTCTCTAGCAGGTATTTGAAGATGCCGGGAACTTCATCATCCTTGAAGGAGTAGACTTTGGGAAACCACGGCTCCGAAGACTTTTGTTTCTGAGGCCGTTGCTGCCAATGCGGCTGGGGTTGTTGTGGCGCTCGTTGCATTCAGATATGACGCAAAAGCGCGTGATATGATGGAAAAATACGGGTATGACTTCACACTCGGAGAAGGGCTTTTCTTTGGTCGAGGCCCACGAGTTCCGCCTCGAATGGCCTATGTACCAAAGGGAAAACCCGATGATTATTATCGCTATAAAAGAGGTCTCGGCTACGTCTCCCTATCCGACGACGAATGTTGCTGGCAAATCATTGATCAGATCGCTAACAAGGCTAGAAACGGATACTCTTCCGACTCTTCGGCTGGGGGTTCCGACGCTAGCCTTGGCGAGACATTCAAGAGGTTGATGTCAAACATGGTCACGGTCGATCCTACCGCAATAGAGGAAGACGACCAGATGCCAACATGGGAAGATCCTTGGGTTCACCACCTAAACATGCAGTATGGTGATAGGATTAGCATCAACGGCATTAGCATGAGCTTTACCTTTTCCTTTTTGGTTGAAGTTCTGTTTCGGAGGATTTGTTGCCGGTTGGCCTCTCTCCGCCTTCTTTCTCCTGAGGAATCGCTCAGCTTGCTCTCCTCGAACTTTCAGATCCTTCCATGTCTTGAATGGTGCTGTGCCCATTGTTTCCAACACGTCCAGCGAAAGGTTGTTGTGGTAGGTCTGGAGGATGAATTCCTCGGTGATCGGGTCCCGGCAATTCATCGCCTTGTTCCGGAACCTTTTGACGAAGGTGTCGACTAACTCCCCGTCTTTCTGCTTCTCATCGAGCAATGATCCGATAGAGATCTCGGTGTCATCGTCGAAGAAATTTGTAAGGAACTTAGTCTCCATGTCGTCCCAGCTGTTTATGCTTCCTGGCTTGAGGCGGCGATACCAATCGAAGGCGGCTCCGCGAAGAGTGCCAACGAATGACCGCACCATCAAAGGCTCATTACCAGAGATGACTCCCAAGTGCGATTTGAAGTAAATCAAATGCTGAGTGGGTGAACCCATCCCATTAAACGGCGTGAAGTTAATTAGACTGAACTTCACCGGATATGGGATTGATTCCCACTCTCTTGGGTATGGACAAGGAATGCCCGTCTTTTTCGTCTCTTGAGCAGAAATCAATGTATTGATTTTGCTCTTGAGGTTTTTAATTTTTAGGCTTTCACCTGTATCTTCACTAGCATTCCCGTTACTACCCCCTGCATTGATGGGAGGGTTATTGGTATTACGAACTTCATTCGTATCCTCGTCCTCCTGATGGACTTGGTTGCGCCGACTTGGTTCGCCTTGCTGGTTCGTCAGTGCTTGAATCTGCTGCTCATGCATTTCTCTCATGTTCTGCATGGCCATCTGCATTTCAAACCTGAATGTATCCTGTTGTTTAGCCAATGCGTCTTCCAGCATCTTAGCCACCTGCTCCGCGCTTATCATGAACGACTCGCGGGGCTGTCCTTCGCTGGACACGGTATTATCTGATGCAACCGCGGAGCCGGCATCAGATTCTTCGTCTTCTGAAGGAAGTCTCGTCCGAACCCTACCATAGGTTGCTCGCTTGATGGTCCCGGACTGCAGACGTGTTCTAGGTCGGGATGCTTTCAGAATTGACTCGAGATTATCTCGCGCCGATGTCCCTCTGCTGGTCATGTGGGCAGTGACCCTTGAACGTTCACCGTCTTCGACCATTGTTCTTCTTCTTCGGAAACGTCTAGTCCTTGGCTTTGGCGCTTCCATGCTGAGTCTTTGGAACATAGAAACTCTTTCGGGAAACATCTTGGTGCAGTCGCACTCAGACAATACCGCCCGAATGAGTTTTGAGCAAGGACATTGAGTCTCTAATCTTTGAGGGCTCCTCTTTCTGGATTTGCTCGTACCTCCAGCACGATAGTACATCTTGTCCGTTTGAAGGTCGGAACAACCTCTCATGTGTTGGCACGATCTCCCAGGTATAACGTCATCGTCATCAGACAACAACGTTTCCTTCTGAGAATGAATTTCCTTCTTTGAGCTCTCTAGAGTCACACGCCTCGAAACACGCCTTTGTGGGTGTGAATCTTCAGCGGGCTCCTGCACTTCGATGCGCAAAGTTGTGCGCTTGGGTGCCACGATTTTCTCCAAATGTTAAGGGTTGCGACGACCCCCAGCATGTTGAATTGTTTGGGATTTCTTCATTGGCCCCAACCATTCTTGAACTGGAGCTTTGCCTCATTCTTTGGGATGTGGACCGAGGCGCTCCAAAACTGGCTTCCTCCTTCGGGATGATTCTGCATGATCTCCCGGAGTGGCCATAGGAATTAACGGCGACTTTGGTTGACTCGCCGGAGTTTGACCTTGCTTAGAAGGCTGCGATGGTTGCTTTTTGGCCTGAGTCGCCGCTTCAGACTTCGGCCTCCAAACCCTACGAGTTGATGGCGGTTTCTTGACCACCTCCTTCTGTAGCTTCCGACGGGCTTCTTCAGCTTTGGCCCGTACTTGTGCCGATAATGCGCGGCGTTTGCGGATACGCTCCTCCAGCATCGTACGGTTCCGTTTGACCCGGACCCACTCCATCGTTGATGACTTGGAGGAACCACTCTTCAGTTGATGTTGAGGCTGTTTGCCTCGTTTGTTCTTCAGATCTGCATTGTAGCGGACCCCGTCAACGGACTCCATGGCCTTGGCAAATTACTTCGCGAGGCGTTGACGCTGCCTCTGGCGAGCTCTCTTAGAGAGAGTCACCACACCTTCGACGGCGGACTTGACCTGCTTAGAGGCCGGTGTGACTTCACCCGACGCAACTTCGGCGTCGATCGGGGTGAGGTTGTCGTTAGTGGCTTCAACTTCCTCGCACCAACGGACTTTTCTCCTGGAGGAGAACTTCTGGAATTTCTTGGACTTACTTGAATAATAGTTTTTCGGTTACAAAAGATCCGGTCTTTTTTAGATCCGGTTACAATGAAAATAAAAAATAAAGAAAATTAAAAAAATTACAACTTTTTCTCTTTTGTCGAACAAATCGCGAGCTCCTGTTTTGCGGTAGCTCGCTTTGGTGGGTTCTTTGCCTGCGCCAGGGTTATTTGCCGTGGACCACCGCGCGATCTAGATCCGAGCAGATCTACGCAGTATAACGGGTATTATTTCACCAAGGAAATAATAGCCGGAGGGATTATTTCACCAAGGAAACAATCGCTCGAATCTCGGGATCAAAGACCAAGCTTTGACCCGGAGTGTAACAACGTAGATCTGAGATCTCGATCCCCTCGAACTCCTGCCTTTTGCGATGCGGGTGCTCGCTAAGAATCAGATCTGGACGTCCAAGTCTTCAAGCCTTCAAAAAACTCCAAGATGAGGTCTCAATCCGGCAGAGTTTCGGCTCTCCAAAAGTTCTTCCAAAAGTTTTCCAAAATGATGAATGACCCCACCTATTTATAGGCAACCAGATCTGTGCATTTGGCACAGATCTGGGTGGCCACCTCAGGGTGGCTCGGCTCATGCCGAGCCACTCCGGGCTTTGCGTCCGTCTTTCGGTTGTTTCGGTCCTTGTGAACCACCTTGAGGTGGCTCGGTTTCGGCCGAGCCCCTCCGGGTTTTGCGTCCGTCGTTCGGTTGTTTTGGTTCTTGTATCCGCTTCATCCGTGATTCGGTTATGCGGTTGATTGGTCTGAAATCAATTCGTTGATTTGATTCCTAATTTGGCAGTAAATCCGATTCTGAGTTTGATTCCAAAACTAATCGTGACTCGATCGCGATTCATCCGAGTTTGCCTGTGGCGTTGCTCTGAACCCCGATTTGTTCTGAATCTTGATTTGGAAGCCTGGATGGATGACTCGTTGACTCCTTGAACCGTTGGTTCGATTCCACACGTGAGTGGATTCATTCCGTCGTTCGCGTGCGGTTCGTCAGCTTCGTAGCCTCGTTAATCCGCTCCGTCGCACATTGTTTGGCTTCGGTGTTGACGGGCTAACGATCGTGCTTAGATACGTCGCCCGATAGTTCATTAGTTCGTGTTGAGCCGTGTTAAGGGACCTATAAGCAATTTTATATGCCTACAATAGTATTCTTCCATTTGTTAACTTGATGATACTCTATATTCATGGATTACGCCCTGTGTGAAGTAAGCTTCACCAGTATGCTGTAAATGAAAGTGGGTCCCAATGGGGATATACACTGTGTAAGGGCGCTCACCGGTGGGTGTATAAACAAAAGCATACATGGTTTATTGATATATCCCATGATTGGGAAATTTTGGTATCCTGAATATTAGAACTTGATTATTCGTTATTGACATCTATTATTTTGTTTTGATCGACAATCATATTATAAGTATTGGTGGATTACTACTAATATCTATACATTTTTATTTCAAATGTCCACATATATTCCTTTCTTTTTATCCCATTATGTTGTACTGAAGATTTTTATGGTTGCCTATTTAGCACTAGCCTCACCCTTATCATTTCTATAGCATATTGCAAAGTATTTAAAGGAAATGGGATACAAACCTTGACAAAGAAGATTAGCTCACGTTTCAGTCAAAGTAGAAATAATTTTGTGTTTAAGTTTTATAGTACTTTTTGAGTAGTTGGATATGTAATAATTATACGACAATTTATGACTATGTGGTGTATTATTGTTCCATTTAGCTTTTTGCTATTCTACTATGCTGTGGACTCTGCTATCAACCTCGTGATTCTAGTGTTGTATATATATCTGCTGCTTTAATTTCTCTCTTCAGTATATTGCTTGATATATGAGTATATATAGCTGAGCAAGTCGACTCTCCTTATTACAGTCAGGTCATGCCTAATTTTTATGTACCTCCCTAGTCCTACCTCAATAGGTTTTTTTATGGGGGTGGGGGTGGGGGCGTTATATATATGACAACTTTTCTCATATGTAAAGTTTACTATAATTCAGTGATGTGCATGACATCTTTCTAAGATGGAATGCTAATTGATATCTTCTAGTGCCTCTTATAAATATATTGATTTTCTTCCACATGTGGAGTGTTATCTAGATGAGTATTTATCTTGCATTGTAAAATAAAATGGTTGCAAAGTCATTCATGACCCTGGATTTTCTTGAAGTCCAATTTGATGAAGGGTCTTTCTAAAAGTTTGTTCCTAGTATCATCGAGAAGGATGAGGTTAAGTTCTTAAAGGAGATCACTGAAAATAGGAACCCAACCTTCAAATAGGATGGTAGAAACAAGTTGGAGTTGGTGATTCTAGTGTGGAGCGCTGAACCTTAGAGTTATACTCTTATTTGTAGTAATAGATACATTTATTATGATTTGCACAGCTACAACTCCATTCCTACGATGACAATGCTCAAATGATGTCTTGTCCAGGTTGAGTAATTCTCTTAGTAAGTCCAATTCACAATCTGTGGAGGTGTCATTACAGACTGTAGACACCCTCTAAGGACTTACCTATGTGAGATGAACTGTGAAGGTCATGGTTATGGGACATTGGACTGATCCCTATTACCTCTTATGACTTGATATTCATGGGCATGGCCATTAAACCTCCAACCTGCTCACTCAATGAATAGATGCATACATAGACATTAATGACTGCATAAACCCTGTCGGTGGCTGGCGCCTGCTATGTTGCTAGTGGTGGAACATATGGGTCTGTCTGACCCTGAGGAAACTCCTGAATAGCGTGAATCTAGCCCGCTAGCCCCTCAATCCTCAGAACGGCAGGTGGTGCCTCTATTCTTTGCTGTTGTTGACCCTAACTACAGTTTTGTTGCTGTTTGTGTCCTCGTCCCTATTGCTGGCCCTAGCCTCTGCCCTGCTGTCCTTTTGCAGGTGCACTACGATAATCCTTGGCCTTATGCCCAATCTTGTTATAATTGTAACTTGCACCCTGAATCCTACGCTGCTGTGGTGTTCTCTGATCATGTTGTGGTCCCCTCTTGGACTGACCCTACTACTGGTGTTGAAAATCCTTACCCCGCTGCTGGGGTCCTCCAGGTCCGGCGAAAGGTCTCTTACCCTTACCCTCTCTAGTCTTTTAGAACATCACAGTCTCTATCTCCTACGAAATGGCTGCATCAGCTACCTCTCAAACTGAGTGAAACCTCCTAGATATGAGGTAGCGACGAAGGCTTGGACTAAGCCCCGTAAGAAACATCTGTGTCTGGCGCTCTCCTGTCTACCACATGCTCGTGAAATGAAGTAGACTCATGAATCGGCTCTCGTAGTTTGCTACGGTCATGTCTCCCTACTCTAATGTGGTCAACTCAAGCTCTTTTTCGTTCGTGCCGCAGAAGAGATGTACTGCTCATCGAAGAAATAGACAAAATCCTCCCATGAAAGCGTCATCTGCTGCTCTGGGGTAAACTGAAGCCTATACCATCCCCCGGCATCACCCTTCAGGTTGAAAGCTGCTAACATTTGCTTCTAGACTAAATCAACATCAAGCAAGTCAAGAATATTCCCCACATCTTCCTTCCACTTGTGGGCTAAAAGTGAATCTGATGATCCTTAAAATTCCAGTGCCCTCATCTTCTAGCACCTTTCAACAAGACAGAGCCAAGCCTCCTACTCCATGGCTTTACCTACAACTGGTGGTGGCGTGATCCCTAGTGTACCATCTGAGGACTCCTCTGAAATTGGAATGGCTGAAATCACTAGCGATGGAACTACAGACGGTGGTAATACCGGTGGAGTCTGGCTCGCCACTCACTCCTTGAGAACTGCTATCCTAGCTGCTATAGGTTCTATGAGGTCGATGATGAGGTACTACGGAGCCTGCTGCACCTCAAGTGGAGCCTACTGTGGCTCAAGTGGAGCCTACTGTTGCTCAAGTGGAGCCTACTGTGGCTCTAGCTTTGGCTCATACTGTTTCTCTCTGAGCATGGGATAATCTCCATTCACATCCTTGTCTAGCCATCTATAAATTTCCAGGAAGAGAGTTTATAAGACGCAGTTATGAGACCTCAGACAAAAACATATACAATATAGAGCAATAAGAAAAGTTGTATCGTAATTCATTCATGCAAATATTTTTCAATCGAAGTAAGATAGTCAAAAAAAGATTCGTAATTTTCAAGGTATACGTATATACCGTTCTCACTCATTCTAGGAATTCCTAGAGGACTCTATACATGAATCCTAATAAACTTTATTCTATCTCCACGACTCGACACAGGATGATCCTAAGGATGCTGGAACTAGAGCAGTGATACTAACTAAGGTTGATATACCTATTTATCGATTCTCACGGGGGTTGGATGAGTTGATATACTATTTATAGATCCGCATGGGGGTGCAATGAGTTAAAGAATTCCAGAGAAGGACGATTTGATAAATTTGATAATAACCTAATTGTAGGCGATTAGTGACACTCGTTCGATATGATCTATTGTGAATGTATTTCACAACTTTGGTACATGGGATAGTGTACTGGTATCTGTTTTGTCCACTAAGGGTGGTATGAGGAGTTGGATGACATTTTATTTGGAGACGATTGATGTATTTCTTTCTGTATTGTTCTCCTTTATTGTTTTATTCTTAGTTGGAAGTTATATCTAGAATTTAGGACTTGAGACACATGGTATATATATGAGAGTTTATTTGTTTGGATTATTTCGTTCGACATACCAGTCTTGTGTTGTAAATTTCTAAACATAAATTCCATATAGTACAGGGTAAAATGATTTTGGTAGACTATGCACTTATAGGTAGAGACTCCATCATACTTAGTAGCCCTTCCTTAGGGGAGGATGGAGATGATCTTGCTAGCACTCTAACATTGTTGATTTCACTTCTTTTCAGGCAGCGGAGCAGAAATTCGGAGAGTCGCAGGTTGACGGACTTTCAGCATAGTCGTCGTCAATTATTTTTAGTAGTTCTGCTCCACAAATGTTTAGTTTTATTTCTAGTTGATTATTAGTCTTACATTTTATTTTGAGGGCTGAGAGAGCTTATGTACTTTTCAGTTGACTTTGTGTATTGAGACATTTTATATTTATTCTAGTATCAGTTGTATTTCATTTTGTTTTATTTGGAACATGATTATATTATTGGATATCTCTTTATTTAATCATGTTCATTTTATTATTACCTTTATCTTTCCTGTTTTTACCTACACTAGTTGTTGTTTCCACTAGAGTGATATTACTGTGATGGTAAAACATGTTTTTGCACAGTGTTGGTGCATGGTAGGTTTGACATACTTGGATTCATATTGGACTGCAACCTTGTGTGAACCTAGGGGCGTCACAAGCTTCAATAAAATGTAGAAATTTGAGGGAAATAAGTTATTTTGGACTCTTATTCATTAAATCTTTATTAACCTACAATTAAGATAAAATACTTATTAGCAAATATTTTATTCAAAGTAAAATAGATTATGAGGGTATAATTGTGTAATAAAATGCAATGATCATTGAACCATAATCTTTTCAATGTGGGACAATACTCACACATAAATTTTAAATAAGCTCACTCTTTTATGAGTATATTATAAATTTTCTATAGTATATAAAAGTAATTACGATGGCATACAAAAGTGGAGGAAAGAGTTTTTATTCCTTCAATTTCATACAAGAATTGGAGGTCATTTAAAAAAAGATGAGGGTAGTTTGGTCATTTTTGTTATCATCTTGTTGACGTGGGCACCCTCGCTCCTCCTTTTAGAACGTTCCATAACTTTTCATTCTTCCATATCTTTTAAATCTATCTCTTTTTCAAATTTCAAATTTCATTCTCATTCTTTAGAAGGGCAATAATCTCCTTCTCAAATTTAAAATTCCATGCATGACAATTCAAAAGATTATAATTTAAAAAAATAAAAATGAAATACAATGTTAACTAGGTAGTAGCATGTTATAAATAAAGTCCTTACTTAATATATTATAAATAAGACCCTTATTTAACATGTATTTAATATTTAATTTAATTTTTTTAAATAACTAAAACAGTTCTTTTCATAATTATAGTAATAAATTCTAAAATGTGGATGACATTCTTTTGTATAATAGTTTTTGTTGCTTTAACCTAAAAGTTAACTGAGAAATGAAAAAGTTCATAAAATAATAAACTAGAATTCGTTTTATTTATATCCTCTAATGCTCAATAAACAAATAACTTTTAAGCTTAATTTCATTCCTATTATTAAAATGAAGAATGATACAATAATTTTTTGGATGCATAAAAAATATATTTAAAAAAAAATAGATTCTTATTGTTTTGATCAATATTTTTTACTAGAGATACTATAAATGCATGTTAAATGATTATATCATAATTAACATGTATGATCGAGAACTCTTTAGACATCAAATATTACTTGCACGTGCATGTGCACAAGGTAATGTAGTAGTTAATGTTAATAGCAGACAAATTTGCATTTTTTATCATTATCTAAACTTAGATCGTAAAGAATTTTATTAAAAATTTGAATCATATGATGCGCAAAAGAATGAGTTCCAATTTATATAATAAGTTTAGGGTTTCTTACTGCAGAACATATTTAGTACCAACTTCACATTGGAAAATGAATGATTTGGAATATAAAATATAATTTTTTCCAAAATTTAGTTTACAAGTAAGAAATTGTTCATGAATCACTCAAGAACAACAAGCTATCAATTCAAATAATTTTGATTAGCAGTAAATTACAAATTATAAAAAAGAGGGAAAATAAAATATATCATGTTTTATCAGCTGGTAGTGTTTTATGTTAGAAATAACTAATTGTGAATGCTTATGCAGAGAGTTGATGCATTGTGCAGGAAGTTTTTATGGGGCAAATCAGATCAGAACTTTAGAACCCCGATCAAGGAGGATTGGGTTTGTTTTCTGCTCCTATATGGAATTATGCCTCTGCTTTGAGGTGTATATGGTATATTCATACAAACAAAGAATTATTATGGATTAAATGGATTCATGGTACATATTTAAAAAACAGAGATATATGGAATATGAATACTAAAAGGGGTGACTCATGGACATGGAAGCAGTTGATTAAGATAAGAGACAAAGCTATTTCCTTCAGTGGAGGGGTAGATAATCTGAAGAATATCTTATGTTCCTACTATGTAGGGGGAAAATCAAACTTTCTGCACTATATCGGATCCTATATCCAAGGGCAAGCTATGTTTCATGGTCAAAACTTGTTTGGGAGAAGCTTAATATTCCTAAACACTCGTTCATATGCTGGCTTGCTATTCAGGACAGATTGTTAACATTGGACAGAATTATAAAGTGGGGGATCATCCATTCCAATATTTGCTGCCTGTGCTCTCTTTCAGTGGAATCCAGGAATCATCTCTTTTTTGATTGTCCATTTTCAGGTTGTGTGTGGAATGATGTGTTGGATTGGTTAAAATGTAGATGGAAATCTAATGATTGGAATCTATGTTTGAACTGGTTCTCAAACTGCCTGAGAGGTAAAGGATTAACTCAGAAGCTTAAAAGGATGGCCATGGTTACTACAATATACATATTATGGAGAGAAAGAAATAGAAGACTGTTCCAGGGGAAATATAAAGATGCAGATGCTGTGTTTAAGGAAATCAAGATGGAGATTTTGTACATTGCTCTCAATAATCCAGACATCAAAGATCAATGTAACCTCGGTGGATAGAGGTTTCCGTTTTGTTAGAGGGTTCTGGTTTTGTAATCTCAATTGATAGAGGGTTCTGTTTTTGGTACTCAGTTTTTGAAAAAAAAAACTGAGTTTTCTTGAGGTGTATTTAACTTTTAATATTTGGTAGTGAATAAAATTTTTCATTCACCAAAAAAACTAATTGTGAATGCAAATATCCTTTTAAAAGGCAATCTATAATTATAAATATCTAAATTTTAGACGAAACGCCTTGCAATACAATTACTACAATGAGAAACAATAGTTGCTTGAATTTTATACAATTGTAAAACCCAAATTTTAGCCATTTCCCATTACAACAATGCTGGAAACAATCAACAAAAGCTAACTTTAAACGAGTAGATAATTAGTAAATTGTAAAAACAAAAATCTCTTCTAGAAACTAGAAGACAAAGCTCATGTTACTTTAAAAAACTAAAAGCTAGGAACTAAATTAAAATATAGAATATTTATAAATTAGAAGACCTTAAAATTACTTCCTCCATAGCTTAGTCAGTGATTGAAAACTGGGGCGATGTAGAGAGACAAGGAGTGGAGATAGAGATAAGTGGAGCTTGAAGGAGAGGGCATTGGAGATATAAGGAGAGGAGATCAAAGATGGGTGGTGCTCAGAGGAGAGGAGATCCGAGGCGAGAGGATATTAAAGGTAAAGCTCGAGGTCAAGGGGAGAGGAGATTGAAGATGGAGATCGAGGGGAGATGAGATCAAAGATGGAGATCAAGTGGAGAGGAGAGGAGATTGCGAATATTTTAGAGGCAAAGTAATTACGGATTTTTGAGAGGCCCAATCCTGGTACCTTTAATACCCTAGGGGTTCAAGGGATTTCATAAACTCAATTTTGGGTTATACAACCAATTTTCAATGCCACCAATGTTCTAGTCCCATGCAACACCAAACATGGGTTTAGGTCCAAGTCCCAGGTTATCAAATCCTTGTCCCAATCTCAGACTCAACAAAGCACTAGCTTAGATTCAAGGTAAATTATTCCATAATTTTGCACGATAAGTTGCTTTTGTTGTTAATGTTTATCTTTAGCCTCTTATTATGGTAATATACGCTAAAATTTATTCGATGTTTGGGTTTAGGTATCATCAAAAGCTATTAATGTGATGCATTGTTTGGATCTAGTTACGCAACCCTAGAAGAGGGCAAATAGGGTTGAATTGAAAACGATGTTATTTTTAAAAAGTTATGCAATTAAATAAGTGAAATCAAATAACCAAGCAAGTAATCAAACACAAATACAATGATGTTATGTAGTTTAGCACGATGCCTAAATCCATGGATTTCATCCTTGCGAAATCAGTTTATTATCTGAGAAGTACCAAACTCCCAAGTTTGTAAAAGCTCTTACACCAGGTCCTACCTGATCTCAGTAAGGTAAAAAACTAATACAATTCTTAGATATCTCACATAGTCAATCTATCCCCAAGACTGAGACTTCAGATCAATTAACCTTGCAATTCAAATTTGAAAAGAGTTAACATAAAAATACGTCATTTAAACAATTGTGTAGATCTTCAATGGATAATGTCGATGCAAAGATCTCCTCTGAATGGTAGCATAGACATTGTCTTAAAACCTTGAAGAGATCCAATATGCAAAGCTTCAAAAATAATCCTTCAATAAAAAATTCTAGATTTTCCTCTTTTCTATCTCACAATAGAGATGTCAAATCTCATATCTAATTCTCTTCTCTCTTTTTTTCATCCATCTTTTTCCAAACAAATGAGGCTTAGTTTACAGGCTCAAGGTGGGGGACAAGATCAATGTGTACCATAAATATTTCACTTCAAGTCAAACTACTTAGAAATGGAATATTATTTGAAATTACCTTAGAATGACAAGAAATAGCCTAAGCTCTATGAGTATATTGCTAGAAAAGAGGTATAGATGTCGCAGATTTGGGCTAATTTTTGCTAGCCAAACCCGGGCGGATGGGTTGATGGACTAGTGGGTCATTCGTCGACTCGTCCGGACAATATGGCAGTCGTTCGTTGATTTGTCGAGAGAGAAAACTCAAATAGGTTTTTTATTTAGGCAGATTTCAAGATATTTACGGTTTTATCACTTGTTCACTAAAATGGTTATAATTTGAGCTCTACGACTCTGATTTGATCCAAACTTGACTATGAAGTCGTAATTGAAAGTCAAACAATCCTATGTATTTGTCTATCAGTTTTGTCAATTCAAATTGGCGTAGAAATCATACAATTTTTAGAACTAAGTTAATAGAAACCATGTGAAACATTACATAGCATGTTACTTTTCTTTAGCAACCATTTTCATTACTTTTCAAAGCTATCGTTGACCATTTTTAGAAAACTACAGTGATAGCTTGATAATTTTTACGTCCAACATCATCACTACATCCTATGTGACGAAGGCCGCTTTGATCCTATATTGGATGGACGAGATTGTTCGGAAATATCTTTACAATGATAGCAATTTTGAGCTCATAAGATTATACACACTTTAAGGAGTAATATGGTGCTCAAGTGGGAGATTGTTGGATTTAAATCTAATTAAATCTATTTGTGGGCACATATGATTAATCTGTGTGTATTGCTATCCTTCAGGATAACCCACTAAAGTGATCAATTAATTTGGGTTAATGAGTATTTAAATAAATCATGGGGTTATATGTGCAGATACCAGGTTGTAATTATGATTTGATGAGGGGCCAAATTACAAATATACAACACCTATAAATAAGGGGTTATGGTCCCTAATCTAGGGTTACATTCATATTTATTCATATAAAATAGATAATGAGGGTATAAAATTGTAATAAAATGTGATTATCAGTTTCTATGGGGTAAATCAGATCAGAATTTTAGAACTCCTCTTGTGTCATGGGAGAGAGTATGTTTAAGAAAGGATCAAGGAGGATTGGGTTTGTTTTCTGCTCCTATATGGAATTATGCCTCTGCTTTGAGGTGTATATGGTATATTCATACAAACAAAGAATTATATGGATTAAATGGATTCATGGTACATATTTAAAAAACAGAGATATATGGAATATGAATACTAAAAGGGGTGACTCATGGACATGGAAGCAGTTGATTAAGATAAGAGACAAAGCTATTTCCTTCAGTGGAGGGGTAGATAATCTGAAGAATATCTTATGTTCCTACTATGTAGGGGGAAAATCAAACTTTCTGCACTATATCGGATCCTATATCCAAGGGCAAGCTATGTTTCATGGTCAAAACTTGTTTGGGAGAAGCTTAATATTCCTAAACACTCGTTCATATGCTGGCTTGCTATTCAGGACAGATTGTTAACATTGGACAGAATTATAAAGTGGGGGATCATCCATTCCAATATTTGCTGCCTGTGCTCTCTTTCAGTGGAATCCAGGAATCATCTCTTTTTTGATTGTCCATTTTCAGGTTGTGTGTGGAATGATGTGTTGGATTGGTTAAAATGTAGATGGAAATCTAATGATTGGAATCTATGTTTGAACTGGTTCTCAAACTGCCTGAGAGGTAAAGGATTAACTCAGAAGCTTAAAAGGATGGCCATGGTTACTACAATATACATATTATGGAGAGAAAGAAATAGAAGACTGTTCCAGGGGAAATATAAAGATGCAGATGCTGTGTTTAAGGAAATCAAGATGGAGATTTTGTACATTGCTCTCAATAATCCAGACATCAAAGATCAATGTAACCTCGGTGGATAGAGGTTTCCGTTTTGTTAGAGGGTTCTGGTTTTGTAATCTCAATTGATAGAGGGTTCTGTTTTTGGTACTCAGTTTTTGAAAAAAAAAACTGAGTTTTCTTGAGGTGTATTTAACTTTTAATATTTGGTAGTGAATAAAATTTTTCATTCACCAAAAAAACTAATTGTGAATGCAAATATCCTTTTAAAAGGCAATCTATAATTATAAATATCTAAATTTTAGACGAAACGCCTTGCAATACAATTACTACAATGAGAAACAATAGTTGCTTGAATTTTATACAATTGTAAAACCCAAATTTTAGCCATTTCCCATTACAACAATGCTGGAAACAATCAACAAAAGCTAACTTTAAACGAGTAGATAATTAGTAAATTGTAAAAACAAAAATCTCTTCTAGAAACTAGAAGACAAAGCTCATGTTACTTTAAAAAACTAAAAGCTAGGAACTAAATTAAAATATAGAATATTTATAAATTAGAAGACCTTAAAATTACTTCCTCCATAGCTTAGTCAGTGATTGAAAACTGGGGCGATGTAGAGAGACAAGGAGTGGAGATAGAGATAAGTGGAGCTTGAAGGAGAGGGCATTGGAGATATAAGGAGAGGAGATCAAAGATGGGTGGTGCTCAGAGGAGAGGAGATCCGAGGCGAGAGGATATTAAAGGTAAAGCTCGAGGTCAAGGGGAGAGGAGATTGAAGATGGAGATCGAGGGGAGATGAGATCAAAGATGGAGATCAAGTGGAGAGGAGAGGAGATTGCGAATATTTTAGAGGCAAAGTAATTACGGATTTTTGAGAGGCCCAATCCTGGTACCTTTAATACCCTAGGGGTTCAAGGGATTTCATAAACTCAATTTTGGGTTATACAACCAATTTTCAATGCCACCAATGTTCTAGTCCCATGCAACACCAAACATGGGTTTAGGTCCAAGTCCCAGGTTATCAAATCCTTGTCCCAATCTCAGACTCAACAAAGCACTAGCTTAGATTCAAGGTAAATTATTCCATAATTTTGCACGATAAGTTGCTTTTGTTGTTAATGTTTATCTTTAGCCTCTTATTATGGTAATATACGCTAAAATTTATTCGATGTTTGGGTTTAGGTATCATCAAAAGCTATTAATGTGATGCATTGTTTGGATCTAGTTACGCAACCCTAGAAGAGGGCAAATAGGGTTGAATTGAAAACGATGTTATTTTTAAAAAGTTATGCAATTAAATAAGTGAAATCAAATAACCAAGCAAGTAATCAAACACAAATACAATGATGTTATGTAGTTTAGCACGATGCCTAAATCCATGGATTTCATCCTTGCGAAATCAGTTTATTATCTGAGAAGTACCAAACTCCCAAGTTTGTAAAAGCTCTTACACCAGGTCCTACCTGATCTCAGTAAGGTAAAAAACTAATACAATTCTTAGATATCTCACATAGTCAATCTATCCCCAAGACTGAGACTTCAGATCAATTAACCTTGCAATTCAAATTTGAAAAGAGTTAACATAAAAATACGTCATTTAAACAATTGTGTAGATCTTCAATGGATAATGTCGATGCAAAGATCTCCTCTGAATGGTAGCATAGACATTGTCTTAAAACCTTGAAGAGATCCAATATGCAAAGCTTCAAAAATAATCCTTCAATAAAAAATTCTAGATTTTCCTCTTTTCTATCTCACAATAGAGATGTCAAATCTCATATCTAATTCTCTTCTCTCTTTTTTTCATCCATCTTTTTCCAAACAAATGAGGCTTAGTTTACAGGCTCAAGGTGGGGGACAAGATCAATGTGTACCATAAATATTTCACTTCAAGTCAAACTACTTAGAAATGGAATATTATTTGAAATTACCTTAGAATGACAAGAAATAGCCTAAGCTCTATGAGTATATTGCTAGAAAAGAGGTATAGATGTCGCAGATTTGGGCTAATTTTTGCTAGCCAAACCCGGGCGGATGGGTTGATGGACTAGTGGGTCATTCGTCGACTCGTCCGGACAATATGGCAGTCGTTCGTTGATTTGTCGAGAGAGAAAACTCAAATAGGTTTTTTATTTAGGCAGATTTCAAGATATTTACGGTTTTATCACTTGTTCACTAAAATGGTTATAATTTGAGCTCTACGACTCTGATTTGATCCAAACTTGACTATGAAGTCGTAATTGAAAGTCAAACAATCCTATGTATTTGTCTATCAGTTTTGTCAATTCAAATTGGCGTAGAAATCATACAATTTTTAGAACTAAGTTAATAGAAACCATGTGAAACATTACATAGCATGTTACTTTTCTTTAGCAACCATTTTCATTACTTTTCAAAGCTATCGTTGACCATTTTTAGAAAACTACAGTGATAGCTTGATAATTTTTACGTCCAACATCATCACTACATCCTATGTGACGAAGGCCGCTTTGATCCTATATTGGATGGACGAGATTGTTCGGAAATATCTTTACAATGATAGCAATTTTGAGCTCATAAGATTATACACACTTTAAGGAGTAATATGGTGCTCAAGTGGGAGATTGTTGGATTTAAATCTAATTAAATCTATTTGTGGGCACATATGATTAATCTGTGTGTATTGCTATCCTTCAGGATAACCCACTAAAGTGATCAATTAATTTGGGTTAATGAGTATTTAAATAAATCATGGGGTTATATGTGCAGATACCAGGTTGTAACTGTAATTTGATGAGGGGCCAAATTACAAATGTACAACACCTATATATATGGGGTTATGCTCCCTAATCTAGGGTTAGCCACTCTCATTCTCTTATCCCCATCTAAAGAGATCCTTAAGGAGAGAAACCCTAAGGTTAGAAGATCATCAAAACCCTAATAAGGTTTTCCTTAAGAGATTCAGGTATATGCTTCCGCACCTTTTGATTCTTATTAATCTCTTTGAATTAATCATGACTTTAAGATTTAGATCTTAAATATTAGATCTAACATTTAATTCTTCTTTTTAACTTCCTTAAAGGCTATATATGGTGGAGAGTTTTGTCAGAGCCGTCTAAGTGCAAGTTCGCATCGCATGGCATTCTACCACAACGGCAACATCTTTTTAACGCCTATAATTCTCTTCACATGATCATGTTCCATGGTTGTACGACTAAGCCATTATTCTTTTATGATTTTAGCATTTGCAAAAAATTAAATTCTTTTTTTTTGTCATGTTTGCAATTTTTAAATATGTGATAATTTGAATCGTCAGTTGACCTAATAATGGAAATGATACACATAACTAATATGTCATTTGTTTAGTCAAATGCATGGCTAAATACCCATATTGGTATTTTAATTCAACCCCATTTTCCAACAAGGTATTTTAATTAGGAAATTCGGCGATAAGACATTTTAATTGAATAAAATTACCATTTAGGTCCTTTTTCTCGTCGGCGGCCACTTTTCCGGCGAAACTCATCACGTGCGTTGCACGTGGGGGCTTAATCTGTGTTTAAGATGCTGATTTAGCTCTGTTTTCTGACGTGGCAGGGAATTAACTCTCTCTCTCTCTTCTCTCTCTCTCTCTTTCTCATCTTCTTCCCCTCATTCTCAGATCCACAAAGAATCCTCTTCCGACCGTCGCCGGCAAGCCAGCACGACCGCCTCCATAACGGGGTTCGAGCTGAGGCGGTGAAGGAGGCTGACGGCGGCGCTGCTCAGGAAGAACCCCAGCGCCAACGTCGTCAGAAACAGGCCCGTGCTCATCGACTTCATCCTCTCCGGAGCCTCTCTGATGAAAAACTCCAGCTGCCCAACGTAAACAAAGGCCTCGCCGGTGCCCACCAGGAAGTACTGAGGAACAAGCCAGAAACAGCTGATCTTTACGCCGCGCTCGACCTAAAACCGCCTCCTCTTGTTCTCAACGACCGCGGACGTAGCCATTGCCAGCATTCCGAACATGAGCCCAATGGCGACGCGCTGGAGGCTGGGCATGCCTTGAACGTTGTGCGTGAACTTGCGGGCGAAGGGGATGAGGAGTCTTACGTTGAGAGAAGTTATCAGGAGGATCGTGAGGAAGAGGAAGACGGAGAGCGAACCTGAGAATGAGGGGAAGAAGATGAGAAAGAGAGAGAGAGAGAGAAGAGAGAGAGAGAGAGTTCCCTGCCACGTCAGAAAACAGACCTAAATCAGCATCTTAAACACAGATTAATCCCCCACGTGCAACGCACGTGATGAGTTTTCGCCGGAAAAGTGGCCGCCGACGAGAAAAAGGACCTAAATGGTAATTTTATTCAATTAAAATGTCTTATCGCCGAATTTCCTAATTAAAATACCTTGTTGGAAAATGGGGTTGAATTAAAATACCAATATGGGTATTTAGCCTCAAATGCATGCTTACTATAATGCTTTTTAGGAATTTAACCTTTAAGTATTCATCGTATGTTAACAAAAATATGTAGAGTAAGGGTCAAGAAGAGGCTGACTTCCTATTTGCAGAAGTGACTTTTGTCCAGCGTGATGAACTATTTTGCTGATGTGTTTTAATGCTAGTGTTCTATAGTATTAAATTTAAAACAAAGTATATTTATTTGAAAAAGAACCCTAATATCATGGAATCATAAATGAATGCTAGGTATAAATTTGATATACATGCTCTATCTCAATAAAAAAATGCTTTCAACCTGCATTACCACAAAACAACTGCTAGATGTTCCTTAATTTTGAGGTCATATTTCAGTTTAGAAATAACCACCAAACCTGAAAGTATATAAAATATGTAACGCCCCTTCCAAAACATATATTGAGGCGGGTCCAGGAGTGTGTATAAAAGTGAGCAGGTCGACCTTCCCTATTATGGCCAGGATCGTCGATCGTAATGAAATAACGAATGTCAATAACAAAAAATCAAACTCTAATATACATGATTCCCACTGACAAGGCTGACAGAGATGTGTGTTGGTGGGAGCTCTGTAGAATCAAGATCATGTTCCCCCACCCCTGGT
The DNA here is from genome assembly GCF_001876935.1 of Asparagus officinalis. Taxonomy (NCBI): domain Eukaryota; kingdom Viridiplantae; phylum Streptophyta; class Magnoliopsida; order Asparagales; family Asparagaceae; genus Asparagus; species Asparagus officinalis. Next base: position 61,510,095 of record NC_033794.1, on the reverse strand, counting down.
CCCTCTTCGGAGACTTCAATGTTACCTCCTCTTCCCAGGAAAGAAGTGGTAGGCTATCCTCTTACTCAGACATCAACAACTTCCAACTCCTCATCAACTCCCTTAACCTGATTGACCTTCCACTGAATGGTAAACTTTTCACCTGGTCCAACATGAAATCTTCCCCTTCCATGGCCAGACTAGACAGATTTCTTATCTCCCCAGACTTCGAATCTAAATTCCCTTCCATCTACCAATTCTGCCACCCATCATCCTGCTCTGACCACGAACTCATCATCTTAGACACCTTCTGCCCTCCCCCCAGGCCCCCCTTTCGTCTCGATAAGTCGTGGTTTTCCCATCCCTCCTTCTCTAGCTTCGTCTCTTCATGCTGGTCCAGCCTCTCTTGCGGAGGTAATCCAGTCAAATCTCTTCACCTTAAACTCAAGATCCTTAAGCGTAGACTCAAATGGTGGAAAGTTAACATCTTCGATTCCATCTCTTTCAGCAAATCTGCCGCTCTTAACGCCATCCTATCGCTTAATATCCTGGAAGAATCCAGACCTCTCCTCCCTTCAGAAATAGCCTACAGATCTTCCCTCAAACTTTTCCTTTCATCCTTAGCCTCTCAAGAAGAAATATACTGGAAACAAAGATCATCTATCCAATGGCTTCTAGCTGGAGACTCCAACACTGCCTTCTTTCACAAAACCGCTTCCTTCCACAGAAGGAAGAGTTTCATCCCCCACCTCACCTTCAACAATCAGACGTTCTCCTCTGAGCTAGACAAACAAAAGGCCTTCTATCAGCACTTCTCCAATCACTTTACAGCCAACCCCCCTTCCCCCTTCCAGCTAGATTGGAACCACCTCTATCCCCAACCGTCTGCTTCCCTCCTCTCTTTGGATCAACCCTTCTCAGCTGCCGAGATCAGATCAGCCATCTTTGGCCTCCACCCAGACAAAGCCCCAGGTCCCGACGGCCTTCCCATCTCCTTTTTCCAATCCTTTTGGGACCTGCTCCAACCCGACATCCTAGCTTTCTTCAATCATCTATACAGTGACAGCTCCCACCTCCATATCTTCAATCACTCCCTCATATCCCTCATCCCCAAAACTCCCTCACCTTCCCTTGCCTCTGAGTTCAGGCCTATCAGCCTCCTTAATGGTATGTTCAAAATCTTCACCAAAGTCCTGGCGAACCGCCTCAGTCCCATCCTGTCTTCCCTTATTCATCCTTCTCAATCAGCTTTTCAAAGCGGGAAATCGACGGTTGACTCCATTGTGTTAGCCCACGAAATGCTCCACCAATGTTACTCTAAGAAGCTGGAGGCCTGTATCCTCAAGCTTGACTTCAGCAAATCCTTCGATTGTGTAGGGTGGGACTTCCTCTTATCCCTGCTCGAGGCTAGAGGCTTTGGCCCCAGATGGTGTTCCTGGATCAAATCCTCCCTCATTTCCTCCAAGTCTTCTGTCCTTGTCAACGACACTGCTTCTAATTCTTTCGTCTGCCACAGAGGCCTCAAGCAGGGGGACCCCCTCTCCCCCATGCTCTTTCTCCTGGTAGCTGACGTCCTCTGTAGGATGCTTCTCAGCAGCAGCAACCATGGAGATCTCTCAGATCTTAACCTCAAGGGTCAGCTAAACGACATCAAATCTTTGCAGTTCGCTGACGACACCATCATTTTCTGCAAAGCTTCTGTGACAGACATCATTAACCTCAAATCGATCCTCTACCTCTTTGAAAGCACCTCTGGTCTGCCCATCAACTTTGCCAAATCCAACCTCCTATACAGCGGCAAATCCTCATCCTCTGGAGCTACGCTGGCCAATATTCTCAACTGCTCTCTGGCCTCCCCTCCTATCAAGTATCTTGGTCTCCCACTTAAACAGGGTTCTCTCTCCAGATCAGATTGGCTCCCTCTTCTGGACTCCCTCCATCGTAAACTATCTACTTGGAAAAGCAAACTTCTGTCCATCGGGGGTCGCCTCGTCCTCCTGAAATCAGTCCTCTCTTCCTTACCAGTTTACTACATGTCCTTCTTCAAACTTCCTCCTTGGGTCATCAAGCGCATTGATCGCATCAGGTGCAACTTCTTATGGGGTAAGACCCCAGACAATTCCAAAGGCAATAATCCTGTCAATTGGAGATCTGTCTGTTCCCCCAAAGCCAGTGGAGGCCTGGGTGTGATCAACCTTCATCTTCCTGTCAATTGGAGATCTGTCTGTTCCCCCAAAGCCAGTGGAGGCCTGGGTGTGATCAACCTTCATCTTTTCAACCGTGCCCTCCTCTCCAAATGGCTATGGCGCTACCTTGACACCTCCAGCTATGTAGGGAGGGTCCTCCAATCTATCTACTCCTTCCACCATCACAGCAGATCCCCCTCCAACCTCTGTTCCCATTTCTGGAAAGACGTCCACTCATGCTCTGACATCTTCTCCCCCTTCATCTCATGGTCTCTTGGTAATGGCTTAACTGCATTCTTTTGGGAAGACAAGTGGACAGGAGTCAACTCTCTTGCTAGCCTCTTCCCCCAGGCATATGATTTAGCCTTCTCCAAATTCGTCCCCGTTGCATCTCAAGGGAGAATTCATGAGGGATCATGGGTCTGGCATCCTATCATCAGGCGTTCCAGGAATGTCGTTGCTAGGACCCAAGTGCAAGCTCTTCTAAACCTTCTGTCCTCTCTCAACCTTGCTCCTTCAACCTCCGCAGTCTGCCCCGACAGCCCATCTTGGCTGCTATCAGCATCAAATTCCTTCTCAGTTAATTCCCTTCGCCGCTTCCTAGCAGATGGAGGTATGAGATCCAAACACCTCCCATCCATATGGAACAACTTTCTGCCCAGCAAAGTTCGGATTTTCTTCTGGCTCCTAAGCTCTCTTAGATTGAAGACCAAGGATAGACTAGCCTCTCAAGGGTGGCTAGCTGACTCCAGTTGCAGCTACTGTCCAGAACAAGAATCTCACGACCACCTGTTCTCCTCTTGCATCCGGACTCAAGTTATCTGGTCACCCTTCCTCCTTAAGTTAGGCATGGCCTCCCTCCCTGCTAGCACATCCAAGTGTCTAGATCTCTGTTCAGACCCTACTGTCCACGCCTCCACCCGCCTCTTATGGAGTGTCTGCTTTCCTACCATCAGTTGGGTCCTATGGCACGATCGCAACAATTTGATCTTCTGCAACAGCTCCTCTTCGCCTCATAGCATAATTAAGAAGTCTGCTAACTTCATTCTTCTCTGGGCAGGGGCCTCCAACTCCAAGAAATCGCTCGAGATCAAGAAGCTCATTCAAGACGTTGGTCTCTCAGATATCCTTGTATCGAGCGAGGACAGCAACACGTCGCCTTGAGCCGGTTCCCCCCAAGTTGGTTCCTGTTCTTATCGTTGTGGGTTATTTTGGTGCAGCAGTTAGCATCCTAGTTTCTTTTGTTTTAGAGTGATATACACTGTATAGGTGTATAAAATTGCTTATAGATCCCTTAGCACAGCTCAGCACAAACCGACGAACCAACGAGGTGACGAGATTAACGAATCGCACGCAAACAACGGAATAAATCCACTCGCGTGCAGAATTAAGCTAACGGGTTGAAGAATCAACGAGTCATCCATCCAAGGACGGACTCAGACGAATCACGATCGAATCAAGATCAGTTTCAGACTTGAACTCAGAAGTGGATTTACTGCCAAATCAGGAATCAGATTTACTGCCAAATCAGATCAACTAATCAGAGTCCGAATCAACCACCTATAGGTGGCCGGCCAGATCTGTGCCCGGGCACAGTTCAGAGAGCCTATAAATAGGCCCCCCTTGGTTCATTTCAAAAGGTTGGATTTTTTGGAGGCGAAGCTCTGTTGAATTGAAGACTCAGATCTAAAAAAGATCCAAGCTTTGGGGCTTTGAGGACTTGCTCTCCCAGATCTGGTGCTCGGCGATCGTCAACGCCAAATAAGGCAAGAGTTCGAGAGGACTGGATCTCAGATCTACGCAGGCGTACTCCGGATCAAAGCTTGGTCTTTGATCCCGAGAATTAAAGGCTACTATTTCCTTGGCGAAATAGTACCCTCGGCTATTATTTCCTTAGCGAAATAATACCCGTCGTACTGCGTAGATCCGACCGGATCTACATCTCGCAGTGGTCCACGGATAAACCCCGGCGCAGGCAAACAACCCACGCAAGCGAGCGACCGCAAAACAGGAGCTCGTGATTTGTTCGACAAAAGAGAAAAGTTGTAATTTTTATTTCCTTTTTTGATCTCGTTGTAACCGGATCTTATAAAAAGACCGGATGTTTCGTAACCGATAAACTGTTGCTTAAGAAAACAATGACTTCAATGAAAACTATTTTTCCCGCGAACAATCTGGCGACCACAGTGGGAGCCGCCGATCTCGCTGCCGAGATCGGAGCGTCGCAGCCGCGGATCTCGATCCCGGTCGTGGAGGAGGTCGAATACGAGTTCGACCAGCAGAAGTTCGAGGAGTACTTGTTGTCCTCGTCCGGATCAACCTCCCCCCGCAAATCCAAGAAGCTCTCCTCCAGGAGAAAAACTCGTTGGTATGAAGACGTGGAAAACACCAACGAAGATCTCGCCCCGCTGGATGCCAAAGTCGCATCGAGTGAGATTCCTCCAATTCCCAACCAGGTCGGATCTGCTCTGGCCAACCCTTCTGCCGCAGGGGGCGTGATGACTCTCTCGAAGAGAGCCCGCCAAAGACAACGTCAACGCCTTGCGAAACAATTCGCAAAGGCCATGGAGTCAGTTGACGGGATCCGCTACAACGTGGATCTGAAGAACAAGAGAGGCAAACAGCCTCAACAACAGATGAACGACGCCTCTTCCAAGCCGCCAATAATGGAATGGGTCCGTGTCAAATGGAATCGTTCGACGCTGGAAGAACGCATCCGCAAACGCCGCGCACTATCAGCGCAGGCACGGGCTCAAGCCGAAGAAGCCCGTAGAAAGCTGCAGAAAGAGGTAGCCAAGAAGCCGCCACCAACTCGCAAAGTTTGGAGGCCGAAGTCTGAAGCGGCGGTTCAGACCAAAAAGCAGCAACTGCGGCCGTCGAAAGTGCAACCTTCGGCGAATCAATCCAGACCACCGATGATTTCCACAACTACCCCGGGAGATCCCGCAGGACCATCCCAGAAAAGGAAGTCAGTCTTGGAGCGCATCGGTCCACTTTCCGAGGAGCGAAGCAAAGCTCCAATCCGAGGACGTTTGGGCCCACTAAGAAAGCCCCAAACGAATCAACATGTTGGTGGTCGCCACAAACCTCAACATGACAAAGAAATCATGGCACCCAAGCGCACTACTTTGCGCATTGAAGTTCAGGAGCCCGTTGAGAATTCACGCCCACAAAGGCGCGTTTCGAGGCGCGTGACTCTCGAAAGTCCGAAGAAGGTAATTCGCTCTCAGAAGGAAATGTTATCGTCTGATGATGATTGCGTTATACCTGAGAAATCGTGCCAACACACGATAGGTTGCTCCGACTTTCAAACGGATGAGCTGTACTATCGTGTTAGGGGTACGAGCAAAGCCAGAAAGAGAAGTCCTCGAAGGCTAGAAACTCAGTGCCCTTGTTCAAAGCTCATTCGGGCGGTACTGTCTGAGTGTAACTGCATCAAGGCAGTCCCCGAGAGAGTTTCAGTGTTCGAAAGACTTAGTACCGAAACCCCAAAACCAAGGCCTAGGCGTTTCCTGACGAAGAAGAACGGCGGTCGAAGATGGAGAATTTCTGAGGGTCACCGCTAACATGACCAGCAAAAGGACATCGACACAGGGTAATCCCAAGTCGATTCCGGAAGCACCCCGGTGTGTAACCCGTCTGCAGTTTGGATCCATCATACGAGGAACTTACGGTAGGGTTCGGACAAGAACACCTTCAGAAGATGAAGAATCGGATTCCTGCTTTGCGGTCGCATCAGATAATACAGTGTCCAGCGAAGGACAACCCCGCGAGTCATTTATGATAAGCGCGGAACAAGTGGCCAAGATGCTCGAAGAAGCCATGGCTAAACAGCAGGAGAGCTTCAGGTTCAAAATGCAGATGGCCATGCAGAACATGAGAGAAATGCATGACCAACAAATCCAAGCATTGACGAACAGGAAGTTGAGCATACGGATGCGGATGAAGCTCGCAACGCTAATAACCCTCCCGTTAATGCAGGGGGTGGCAATGAGGATGCTAGTCACAACACCACGCTTCCACCTCAGAATCGTGCTGACGAAAACTCGGGTGAAAGTCTGAAAATCAAAAATCTCGAGAGCAAAATCAATACGTTGATTTCCGCTCAAGAGATAAAGAAGACTAACATTCCTTGTCCATACCCGAGAGAATGAGAATCAATCCCGTATCCGGCGAAGTTCAACTTAATCAACTTCCACCGTTTGATGGGAAGGGTTCACCCACTCAGCATGTGATTTACTTCAAATCACATCTGGGGGTCATCTCTGGCAATGAGCCTCTGATGGTACGGTCTTTCGTTGGCACTCTTCGCGGAGCCGCCTTCGATTGGTATCGCAGCCTCAAGCCAGGTAGCGTGAATAGCTGGGACGATATGGAGACTAAGTTCCTCACTAACTTCTTCGATGATGATACCGAGATATCCATCGGATCGTTGCTGGACGAGAAACAAAAAGACGGGGAGTTAGTCGATACCTTCGTCAAAAGGTTTCGGAACAAGACGATGAACTGTCGAGATCCGATCACTGAAGAGTTCATTCTCCAGACCTACCACAACAATCTTTCGTTGGACGTGTTGGAAGCAATGGGGACAGCACCGTCCAAAACGTGGAAGGATCTGAAGGTCCGAGGGGAGCAAGCTGAGCGATTCCTCCGAAGGAAGAAAGCCGAGAGGGGTCAATCAACAACTAAGCCTCCGAATTCTAACTTCGCCTCCCGTGGTAAGGGCAAGACACATGCAGTGGCTGTTGATGCTAATCAAACATCGCAACAGCAATCCCGGAGACAGCAGAAGACTTCGGATCAGAGGCCTCAAAAAGAGTACTCCTTCAAAGACGAAGATGTTCCAGCCATCTTCGAATCACTCCTTAAAAATAACAAGATCAAGCTACCACCGATTACGAATCAGGAGGAAGCTGACAATACTACGAATCCGAAGTACTGCGCATACCACAGGAGGATCCATCATCCCACCAAGGCCTGCTTTACTTTAAAGAATAGTATCCAGACCTTGGTTAAAGCCGGCGTCATAACACTTTAAAGAATAGTATCCAGACCTTGGTTAAAGCCGGCGTCATAACGCTAGAGTAAGCCAGTTGAGAATGACACCCACTCCGATAAGTATAAGAGTATAAACTGCTTCTTAAGACTCCGAAGAGTATATGAGTATAAACTGCTTCTCAATCCTCCAACCGGTATAAGAGGTTAAACTGTTCCCTGATACTCCAATAGGTATATGAGTCTAAACTATTTCCTTTCTTCCACGGGAAGTTCCTGGAGAGTGCCATGCGTGGTATTCTTAAGGATAACCCGATCATGCAACCGATACGATGATAAACCCAGTTTCGCAAGAAAAGCTGGGGGTGGATAATTCATGTAACGGGAAGTTCCTGAAAGAATGTTATATGTAATTTTCTTAGGGATAACCCGATCATTACAAATAAAGTGATAAGCACTAAACCCACCGTTTACCTGGTCAAACCTTAGGACCACAACCAAAATCCCCTCTCGATTCCTTCAATGAACGAGAGGCACACAAATCGAGCGATCAAACCTTCTTACAGTTAGGATCGTTTTAAACCTCCCACTTGGTCAAACCTTCCTACAGTTAGGACCACAACCAAAATCCCCTCTCGATTCCTCCAATGAACGAGAGGTCTACCTTTAAATCAAGTGATCAAACATTCCTATAGTTAGGGTCACCTCAAACTATCGCTTGGTCAAACCTTCCTACAGTTAGGACCAAAACCACAATCCACTCTCGATAAACGAGAAATTCGTCTTTAGTTCGGTAATCAAACCTTCCGACAGTTAGGGTTATCTGAATCTTTTCGATTCTCGGAGTGGAGATCCCACTCTTAGTTTCACCTTTCCGGATTCTGGTGTGGAGATCCCACCTCGAGTCTCCTTTCCAGCTAAAGATAGAATATAAAATTCTTCTTCAGTGTCGGGAGATAGAATATAAAATTCTTCCTCTCCCATTTCGGGTTCGTCTTTGCCCCAAGAAAAGACACTAACTCTCAAAATCTGTGCCTCACAGGTACAGGGAATTTTATCCCGAATCCTAAGTAGGGATAAGTCAACGCCTAACACGTGTTACCGGTTTAGTCTTTCATCGATTGAAAAAGACACTAGAATTCCAGTCTAGGAAGTTTATCCCGAATCCTAAGCAGGGATAAGTCTGCGCCTAACACGCGCTGCCGGTTTAGTCTTTTTCTGTAGAAAAAGACACCAGAGTTCGATTCTGATGTATCCTATCCTAAAACCTAAGCAAGGATAAGTCTGCGCTTAACCCGCGCTGCCGGTTAGTTCTTAACCGTTAAAAAGAACACCCGTTCACATATTCAACATTGTGGCAGGTTGTTATTAATAACACCAAAATCCATGCCTTACACGCATGGGGAATTTCATCCTGAATCCTAAGAAAGAATATGCCGACGCCTAACACGCGTCGTCGGTTTAGTCTTTCACCGAAGAAAAAGATACCAGAGTTCGATTCTGGGGTATTTTATCCCGAAACCTAAGTAGGGATAAGTCAGCGTCTAATACACGTTGCCGGGTAGCCTATTCCCGTAACAATGGTGAAGCCTATGTATTCGACATCATAGCACAAAGTCTTAGAGAATTCACTCTCTTAGCACAACGTTACATGCGGAACGGATTTAGACAATCCGCATGCTAGCCCGACTCAAACGGTAGTCGGTAAAGGCTAACCAAATCCGTTGAAGGCTGGGGGTTAGCCAAAAATCCTAAAGTCAACACCTAACACGTGTCGCCGGGTAGCGTGAGAAAGACGAAGTCTACGTATTCAATATCGTAGCACTAAAAGGGTCAACTCTTTTAGCTTAACGTCACATGCGGAACGGACTTGAACAATCCGCATGCTAGCCCGACTCAAACGGTAGTCGGTAAAGGCTTATCAAACCCGTTGATGGCTGAGGGTTTGCCAAAAATCCTATAAATATGAGAGTCACTACACATCAGCTTCATTAGTTGGTCTCGTGACTTGAGCATCGAACGACATTCGAAACCCTGGGGTCAACGCCGGACAACGCGTAACTCTAGGTCAATGCCAATCAACGCATCGCAAATAAAGACTCAACGCCAACATTCGAGGGTCAGTTCTATGTTGAACCAACAAACATGAGCTAAAGATCATAAAATCAGGAATCGACTTCAAATTCAAAATTCTGACAACGGTCAGACAATAAATGCAGCACCGAAAACCTTACAGACATTCGACAAAGCACCGAATAGCCTGAAGGATTGAAGGAATCAAGAACAGAATATTCCAGACTCTTCTATAAAAGAACGAGGCTAAAATACTTTGGAGGGGGTATCTGTAGGCGTATAAAATTGCTTATAGATCCCTTAGCACAGCTCAGCAAAAACCGACGAACCAACGAGGCGACGAGGTTAACGAATCGCACGCAAACAACGGAATAAATCCACTCGCGTGCAGAATCAAGCTAACGGGTTGAAGAATCAACGAGTCATCCATCCAAGGACGGACTCAGACGAATCACGATCGAATCAAGATCAGTTTCGGACTTGAACTCAGAAGTGGATTTACTGCCAAATCAAGAATCGGATCTACTGCCAAATCAGATCAACTAATCAGAGTCCGAATCAACCACGAGACCGGATAAAATGGCACAAAACCACAACACCTAGGGGACTCGGCCAAAACCGAGCCACCTTTAGGTGGCTCGGTGGCCTTCAGAGAGCCTATAAATATGCACCCATTGGTTCATTTGTCAAAGGTTGGATTTTTTGGAGGCGAAGCTCTGCTGGATTGAAGACTCAGATCTAAAAAAGATCCAAGCTTTGGGACTTCGAGGACTTGTTCATCCAGATTTGGTGCTCGGCGATCGTCAACGCCAAATAAGGCAAGAGTTCGAGAGGACCGGATCTCAGATCTACGCAGGCATACTCCGGATCAAAGCTTGGTCTTTGATCCCGAGAATTAAAGGCTACTATTTCCTTGGCGAAATAGTACCCTCGGCTATTATTTTCTTGGCGAAATAATACCCGTCGTACTGCGTAGATCCGACCGGATCTAGATCTCGCGGTGGTCCACGGATAAACCCCAGCGCAGGCAAACAACCCACGCAAGCGAGCGACCGCAAAACAGGAGCTCGTGATTTGTTCGACAAAAGAGAAAAGTTGTAATTTTTATTTCCTTTTTTGATCTCGTTGTAACCGGATCTTATAAAAAGACCGGATCTTTCGTAACCGATAAACTGTTGCTTAAGAAAACAATGACTTCCATGAAAACGATTTTTCCCGCGAACACACTGTACATTTCTGGTTGAATTTTGTAATCTCTCCTTTTGACATCCACTACTGATTTGGCCTTGTTCTCCACCTCGGAGCAGCTGCCTGAATCAGTAGTTGATATCATTTTTGTGCTCCATCCCACCTTGGGCTTCAGTAATATATTGATAGGGAAATCCCTATTTTCACTAAAAAAATATACATGATTCCAAATTCCCAACCCGGGCTATAAACCATGCATGCCTTTATTTATACACCCACCAGTGGGCATCCTAACGCAGGGCATGTCTCCCAAAGATCCACGTTCCTTTACAACTGGTGAAGCTTACTTCACATTGAGCATAATCCATGAATATAGAGTATCAACACGCCAAAAAATGAAAGAATACTGTCATTCTCAACAATAGAGTCATTGAAGCAAGATGAATTACCATAACATAATTATTCGTGGAATTGCAATGACATAGTACCAAAATGACAAAACAACGATATAGTAATAGATAGTCAATTGGTAACCAGTCCACACATGAAGAAATCCAAGTAGGCTTTGAGTGTGCAAAAGAATATACAACTGAATCAAAATTTAATTTATAGAATTTTTAAGGAAACAAACAACCTAATTCTCAATGGATTGAGAGGGAACAAGGAAAGATTACCAACTTTTTGTGATGAACTCCTAGGCACTGTCGCATAGTTCTAAGAGGGTCACTCCTATATATACATAGATGTATATTCACGTAATGGTCAACACGATTAGGTTATATACATGCTTGATAAAGATGCACTTGACGCTATATGAAATGCATGATCATGAATGAATAGCAAAGTCAGTAGTTAATGTCATGATTTACAATAGCAAAATAGTTAGCTAACAAGGGTCCAAATTGTTAAAACATAGAGTCGTTTTACTCGTATATGAGTCTACTTCCTAAAACATTGGGTTTAGCATCAATTAGGTGACCAATGATAAAGTTATATAAACAAATACATGACGTGCATAAAATTGTGTACAACTTACATTAGAAGATACCCAGTTTGAGAGTCTAAACTGTAATGCCACCCTCCAAGC
>NC_033794.1:61493375-61498577 GCF_001876935.1 Asparagus officinalis | reverse complement strand
CCATATCGATGTGGGACCCAGGAAGTACATAAATATTGGTCATAAATCGACCGTAGTAGGGAGGGTCGTCCTGCTCAATTTTTATATACTTTCTTGTGGCAAACAATAATAATGAAGAGCAAAATTAAAGCATCGAAAATATATATTTACAACACCGGAATCACAAGATCGACAACAGAATCCATAGAATACAAGAATAGCATAAAGAAAGAGGGAACAATAATACTTCACATAGTCTGATAACAAACTACAATATACATTAGTACATATCCAACAACTCAAAAATACTAATATATACATACATGTTTTGGTTTTATAGTTTTCAAGTTTATACAAAAATGAATTTTTGAAAATATTGAATTATTTGTTTAAGGACTTCATAACAATATTTTATACCAATTCATTAAGTCTATAAAATCATTTTACAAAAGTTTCAATATTGTGTTTATGTCAAATGTTAAAAACATGTATGTTTAGTTTTCATGTTTTTGGACATTTGAAAAATGATGAGTTTTTACTATTGAGAAGTGAAATTCTAAAAATTCTTTTTGTAACATGTCCATTTACATGTTTACAATGACTTCCCAAAGTTTTATATTTTTTAGAATTTATTTGCTATTTTTAAAGGTACTTCAAAAATCAGTTTTTCTATTTGATTCAGGCTGATAACCTGTTATCAGTCGACTGATAAAATCAGTCGACTGATGTGTCAACTGAAGAATATGCCTAGAATCAACAAAAAAATTTTGTTTTATTTTGGTCGACTGATAAATGTTGTCCCGATGAGCTGGAAAATGCCTCTAACAGTCAGCTCATCAGTCGACTGATGAAAGCCGTCAGTCGACTGATGTTGTAACAGCTAGTTTTGTCCAACCTGTTTTAGTTTTGGGTTTTTGGTCTTTTTGCCTTATTTTCTCTTGTCATTGGGGTTCCTATAAAATACCCCCACTTATCCTGAGTTCTATTTAATCAAGAGAATGTTTTAAACAAGTTTTAGAGTGTTTTAACAAAGGTTTAAGTTTTGGTTTAAGTTTATTTAAGAAGCTTTTAAGCATTTTCAAGTTTCGGTTTGTGAAGATAATTTCACAAGAGCTTGAGGAGATCATCCATTGGCATTTGAGCATTCAACTCTTCTTCCTCTCTCTTGTTATTATTAGAGAAGTTTTTCTAAACTCATATCTAGCTACTTTATATGTTTGATTTTTATTTCCATAAGCTAGAATTTATTTGAGTTTAGTTTGATTTAATTTATCTCTTTTTCACACACAATCTATTGAGCTAATTGTATTTACATTCATAGTATAATTTGGGGTTGTGGGTTTATGACTTAGAGTGTGAGCTTTCATTGTGTTCTCTTTCATATTAAAGAACAAATATTTATTGTATCGAATGTTAATTGTGAGTTATACTTTGTAATACACTTGTACACTGAGAGGAGTGTGTGGTGAGAGATGGGGTCGTCCCAGAGGAGTGGGGTAGATGGTAATGTCTAGAGATAGGTTATAATTTCTAATACTTGAGGGAGACACGGGCTATAGACCAACACTTGAGGTGGTAGTGAGTGTGATTGCAAGAATGTGAGATTGAAAAGTTTTTGGTGAACTAGAAAACTGAGTTGTGAGGTGTAAATGTTATTCGGGTGAGCGTAGAAAACCAGGTTGTGTTAGTGGAGATCTCCTCGAGGTGAGGAGCGAAGACGTAGTAGGCCGTAAGGACCGAACTCTGTGATCATATTGTTTGTTTGTGTTTGTCATTGGTGTTCCTTTATATTCGTGCTTATCATTTATATCGCCTTTGCAAATTGCTTGTTGTTTATATTACCCTATCACTTTAGTAGTTTGTTTACCCTTGTGTTACTTGTATATCTTTGCACATATATTGTTCATATCTTATTTGCTCGGATTAGATTAGCATAAACCCTATTCACCCCACTCTAGGGTTCTTTCCTAGTGGAATTAGGTACTTTCACACATCACTTAGATATCAAATCTAGGGTTTATACATCTTAAATTAACAATAAAACTCAATTAATTGTTAAACTAGGGTTTAAACATGATTTAAGCATGATTAATAAATTAAAACAAAAATAAAAGCAACCCTAATGATCATGATCATCAACTAATATAAACAATAACTAAATCTATAGATTTTCATATTGGTTTAAAGATTAACATCATAAACTAAGATTTTAAAATATCGGGTTAAGCTTAAACATGAGATTCATTAATTAAACATATTAAATCTTGAATTAACTATAGGGAAAGGTTTGGAGAAAGATGATCTTGCCTCAGAGATCGTGTTGAACTCTTGAACACGTGCATGCAAGATCCCTCTTCACCAAAGTCGCAAAATCCCGCCTTCCTCTCGACAAACGCCTCAAGAACTCTCCCTATATATATATATATATATAATTGGAAACCCGAATCAAAACAGCCCAAACCCGAAGCAGGAAACCTAGTTAGACTGGGAAAAATAGTCTTCGGTATTTTGGCTGTAACTTTCACGTCCGACCTCGAAATGATGTGATTTGAAATGAGTTGGAAAGCTATTGAAGATACCTACAACATTTGTCTTTTGTATTTTTCCATATTCGAACTATATATTTGTGTAATGCATATATATTCTTAACAAGGTATTTTTCTAGATTTCTTCTTTGTACATGTTTAACCTTTGTATACTCTCATATATACTCTTAATTGATCTCAAATCAATTGTTAGCATAATCATTCATCCATAAATGATATTCACTATAATTAGAGCTCATTTATCAATATAATTCACACTATTTTCTAAAATTTATGGGGTTTTACAACATTTTAAGAGAGATTGCCAACCTCAAGGAATCAACCGATAACTTAACGAGCACTAGAAGGAAACTACATTATTCGAGCTAATCCCTATCAACAATCAAATGCTCCATCATGAAAGGCTCAGTCTCAGTAGAGCGTGCAACAAAACTAGAAGAACTAAGGAAGAGCCTTTACTCTGACAAGGGAGGATGCTTAATCATCACCATCTGTGGTTGAAGGTACACTTCCGGTGTGCTCATTCATTACCGATGCACTTTTTAACCCTGGATCTACACACTCTTTTGTGTCAACTCATAGGAACTTTTCCAATTCACCAACACTATTAAGTAGTAAGTTAATTGTCTCCATACCTATGGGTGGTTGTCTCCTAGCAACATATGTCTACAAAAATTGTTGAGTTTTATTGGGCAATCATACCATGAATGTAGACCGAATATGCCTAGATACGTTAGATTTTGACGTTATCCTAGGAATGAATTGGTTAACATCTCATCAAGCTACTTTAGACTATTTGAGAAAATTGATAAAGATTAAAAAAGGAAGGAAGTGCAAGTTTTGTTTTTCAAGGAGAAAGTAGAAGACCACTCACACACCTAATCTCATTTATGAAGGCTACCAAAATGTTGAGGCAGGGCTGTAGTAGATATTTAGCTTGTGTGATAAGTGTGAAAAATTGATTGAGAAGATGCTATCAGAGATACTTGTTGTGAGAGATTACCTACATGCACATGGTTTTCTAGAAGACTTGCCAAGATTACAACCTGATCGAGAAATAGTATTTGCCATAGACTTAGTCCTAGGGATTGCCCCTATATCTATGTCCCCTTATAGATTGGCACCTGCTGAGATGAAGGAACTAAAGAAGCAACGACAAGAATTATTACATAAAGGATTTATCAGACTCAGCATGTCTCCATGGGGAGCACCAGTCTTTTTGTGAAAAAGAAAGATGGAAGCATGAGACTTTGTTTAAGATTACAGAGAGTTGAATAAGGTTACTGTTCAGAAAGAGCACCACCGAAAGCAGACAAAAGAGCTATGCGGATCGTCAACACAAGGACCTAGAGTTTCAAGTTGGTTAGCATGTTTTTGTGAAGGCTACACTAACCAAAGGCGTATCAAGAGGTGGAAAGAAAGGCAAACTCCATCTGACGTGCACTGAACTATTCTAGATACTAGAGAGGATTGGATCTATTGCTTATCGCCTAGCCTTGCTGTTAGAATTAAGAAAGATTTACGACATTTTCCATGTCTCCAATATGAAGAAATATGAGCCAGACCTAGGGCACATCATCTCGTACCATTCTGTTAGACTCTAAGGAGAAGCAATTGAGGAATAAGTTTGAATCACTAGATAAAGTGTTGTGGAACAATTGAGGGGTTGAGGAGGAAACATGGGAACCAGAAACTAAGATGCGGAAGATATATCCACATTTATTTTAAGGATACATAAATTTCATGGATGAAATGTTTTAAGGGGGCAAGTGTGTAAAATTCCTACTCTTGTCATCTTGACTTTTTCAGGACCATTATCAACTTTCAAATCATGTACTGGCAAACCCGCATATATATATATATATAATAGTATATTATATATATATATCATATAGTAATAAATATAATATATATAATGCCTAAATATTATATTTACATATATTATATTAAAATATATATATATAGTAATATTACTTGCTATATATATATTTTAGTATATATAGTATATTATATATTAATAGAGAGAGAGCAGAGAGAGAGACCCTGAGAGAGAGAGATGAGATTTAATGGTATTTTCTTTGATCTCTACGGAAAAGAGGGATTTCCCTCATTGTCGCTCTATTTGCGGACAATCCCCACCTACTCCCTCATACCAAAGTAAAGCGCTACAAATAAATAACTGCTACCAACAACACTCTGCTTCTCATCACTTATGAGAATAGGTGTCAGAGGATTGTGCCATCGATAACCGCAAGGGAGAACCATTCCCCATCATTATAACATGAGAATACTCATATTTACATAGTGAGATGAATACCATATTAATATATAATATAAGTTATATAGTGCTATTAATATTATATTATATTATAATATATACTATATTATGGTATATACTTATTATATGAAATATGGGCATATAGCTGCGTACCAAGCATAAATTTTGTACTGGTAGCTGATGGCCACATCCATCATCCACATCGAGCTACCCAATGGATTTAGAGTATCCACACACTATTGAATGAGTGGAGGGGATTTCCTCACTACAAAGCAAACTTTATTACTTAGTACCAAGCATCACCATATTTACTCTCCTCATCTGCGTATCTCTCTCTCTATAATATTTATATACTATATATATATATATTATATACTATGTAGATATATACTATTATAT
>NC_033794.1:61486156-61492375 GCF_001876935.1 Asparagus officinalis | reverse complement strand
GTTTTGGTTTGTTAATTAATTTGTTAGGGTTCATGATCTGACTTGTGAAGTTTGATGTAAGGATTTAAGGGCGGAGTTGGTGGAGGAATTTGATGACAGCCGCTGCTAAAGGGTTTGTAGGAATTAATAGCGAGAGATCCTGAAAGTTGATAACGTTTGGGACCTGGAAACTTGAAAAGAGGAACCATTTGAACTGAAATCAGTTCGGTTTCGGTAAAAACTTAACAGAAGGTTGGGGAAAGTGGAAAGGGGAGCGAAGGGGTGAGATACCGCTTAGGCTTTTTGGGGCTTAAGCAGGACTTAAGCGGAAAAAAGCAGTCATTGAGAGAAGCCTGAGAGGGTGTGATAACATTTGATAACGAGTTCCTTTGATGACAATTGTATGTAAATCGATGGATGGACAGAAGAATTAGATCAAACTTAAGATTGTTCAAATGCATTTTTCACTGGCAAATAGCTCCTTGTGCATTAACTTCTATAGAATATTGTTCAAGTTCAACAACTGAACAGAAACGAAAAGGTCATGACCCATCAACAATGAGAGAAGTTGTGGTGCAGTGTTTTAAAAGCAAAAGGCGAGGTCAAGGTAACCATTTTAGAAAGTCCCCACCTAGTCCATCTAGGTGTACGCCTAAGCCTAGGCGGTACTAAGGCCGCCTAACTAGTGCCTAGGCGGTACCCTGGTTGCCCACTTAGATTTTAAGAGTGCTTAGGAGAGCATTGTCTACTTATATTAACTATACCCTTTAGGTCTTGATCGTGATTTTCTGTGTTGCAGCCTCTACGTTCTCCAACCTCCTTCAAACTCCTTTAACCTCCAAATATGTACCCCTCTATTACCTCCGACCTTTAGCAAAACCTCCTCGACCACCACTCAAATGAAGACAAAAATCCGTATAGACACCGGTCTGACACCTAAGCTTTCTATAAAATTAAAATTTATTATTAATTATTATAATTAAAAAATAAAAAAAGAAAACTTCCTAGGCTCTAGGCGACGGTTCCAACGCCTAGGTCTCCTAACGCTTTCTATAACCTTTTTAGTTATTATTTTGGCTATTTAGCATTCAAGTATGCATGGTTTATAGTGGATCTACGATTGCTATCTTTTTTTTGTAAATTTATATGAATTTAATACTTATTTTTATTAATTATTATAATTAAATAATTTTAAAAAATAGCCAACCGCCTAGGCGTATGCCTAGACGTCTAGACGCTAAGCCCTGGCTCAAACACCTAGTTCTCTTTCTGTAACATTGATCAATGTGATGAGGATCTATGTTGCATGAGGCGAGAGCGCCAAGAAAGGTGATCGCCTAAGTGAACCGAGGTGATAGACCTTCAAAAAATTCATAAACATTATAACCAATATGCAAATATCAATGAATAGCAATAAGATAAATTAATCACAGCCAATTTTCAAAGTCTTAAATCTAATAAGTCATGAACCATCTATATGAAGTAGTAAATAACAAATATTGAACACTAATATTAATTAGTAACTGCTAACATAGACTAGTAAGCAACAATATTTGAACTTTAAGGTTCAAATTGTGACATGTTCTCAAAATAATATAGCTGATAAAGTACATTACACGAGAGAGAAATACAAAACCAATTATGAAAACAAACTTTACTGGACATCTTTCACATGTTCAATATTTTGAAACAGAGAAACACTTCGTACTTTGCATCACATGCCTTAGGCAAGTGCCTGAGGCACCAAAGTGAGATCATGAGGTGCCATAAGGCGCTCGTCTTAGTAACAACCTTCATCGCATGACAATACGTAAGGCGCTAAGTTACAAGATCGCTTCATCTGAGCCTGAGGCGTTATGACGCATCGCCTTTAAAACATTGGCACCTAGAAGCAAATGATGAGAGGACCTAGCATCAAAATTTTCATCATTCTTAGATTAAAAAAAGTACAAAACTAAATAGCAGAATTACAAAAACATCAAACCTATGACTTTCAGGGAAAAAATATAGGTCTACAATTTAATCCTAAAAGATGCAAAAAGTCTGTACACAATGTTGATTCTTTTTCATGTAAATAGTAAAGAGCTATGTGGCAATTTGTTTGTTAAAGGAACAATGATATCATGAAGGGAAACATGAAGTATGCACAAGTTATTTGGATAAATTTCACTGATCCATCTTCTTCACTGTTATTTTTACCCATAATTGTTTTACTGATTAGAGATACTATGTAACTCACATGTAGAGTTGTTGAAATCACCCTTGTCTATTATGACATGCAAAACCATCGGGTACCATTGCCTTCACTGCTCTTTCGTAGTATGCAAAATACAATCTCAATAAAATTGTCTCGAACTTCTATTCCATTTTATATGAATTAGCCTCCGAATTTCTTTTTTTTAATCTTGCTTTTACACGTATTAGTCAATCTTTGTTGTCAGTCCTCACAAATTCACAATTTAAGTCAACAACTCTTTCTTGATAATTTTAAAAAATTACATAAGATAAGAAATATAAGTTTCAAGTTGTCCAAAGGGAGATATCCTCCCTTCATTTCCTTGAATAAAAGTGTTAAAGATACATAATAAGTACATAAACTTTGCATCTCAAAATGAAAGATTCTAAAGTACAATAAACTACATAACTTTTACAAAGAGGTGACATAAACCTGAAGATTCTTTATATTATAGATAATAGCTAAAAATAAAAAACTAAAAGAAAGACAACAACTTAAAGTAATGGTGGGCGTGGGCTGGGCTTGACCCATGAACCGACCCGCCCATTTTTGGTCTGGGTCAGTTCAGACCCGGGCAGGCCTCGGTGGACTAGACTAAGGACTTCGTCATCGGGTTGATTGCATTCTTTTTTCTGTGCAATTCTATTTATTTTTGTTTTTTTATTTTCAAGTTTTTTACTAGATTAATATGTATAGTGTAAAGAGGGAGAAGCGTATTTTTATCTTTTTGAAAAGTCTAAACCATAAAATTTACAATTGGTGATGGAATTATCTCAAACAACAAAAGATGCACAATAATTTGAGTGTTTTCGGTAAATCAAAATGATTATAAATATTCATCAAAATACAGAATATAGCTTAGAAACTCTTTATAATTACTATGAAAATTACAACTCAAAACTCGTGGAGGTTACGATTTTCAATTGAGTTGCTACTAAAATACATCAACATATAACTATCATCTAAAACGATCTAGGCCAAGTTGGACATGGGCCGCGTCAAGCGTGGGTCGAGCATTCTTCTTTGTCTGTGGGTCTAGAGCGAAACCCAATTTGACCCACGACCTGGGTATATCATGAGCCGGGTTGGCGTGGCCCACTATAGATCGTGTTAGATCTTGATCCAAGGCGGGCTAGGTCGATTCAGCCTGCGGTTCGAATCGGCCCACGCCCACCATTAGCTTTAAGTTATAAAGAAGACAAGGATTTATAAATTTGACATTTTGATTGACTTGAGCTTTGCACATGATCCGAATTGGTATTAGAGCTAGTGGAGTTCTTTTCATCTTGGAAGCTTAAGAAAATTTCTTTATTCTTTAGGAGAAGTCTCCCCAATCTCTCTAGCTATTTATGACTAATTTCATGTGAAAATTAATAAAGAACTAGACTACATTCTTGCTTATATTCATTTCTTTCTATTACGAGGCAGACTTGAATGATAAGAAGAGATTGCCTGAGAGGTGGTCTAGTGTTAGGAGTCCTGACTTCAATCGTGTTGTCATTAAAAAAATTTAGCGTCTTGGCTTAGCATTGAACATTAAACAACTAACAAGCAATCAAAAATTTTCTATGAGTCTAAGGGCTCATACCATAGTCAGGTTGCAGATAGAAAAAATGAATTTTATGAGGAAGAATTAGGTTCTTTGTTCTTTGTTATTTAGTAACATGAAGTTATATCTAATCTATTCTAGTAGAGTAAGGGAGAAATAAAATAAAATGGAAAATTATTTTGAAGAAGGATGTGTATATAAGACAAAACCATATAAGTATTTAGGGGTTTTTTGTTTTTAGGCCCATTTGTTTACTCCCCTTTATCTTTAAACCCAAGTAGTATTACTTGTATCTTTAAACCCAACTCTCTTTTTGTATTTATCTTTAAACCCAATCTCTAAAATACAATACTTAACAAACTTGTATTTATACGGAAACAGTGTAAAGTTCCCAAAATACCCCTTTCATTACCATATAAACTCATCTCTCTCTCCTCCATTCCCCAGAGAAATCCTACAGCCGCCCAAGCCCTGACTCTCCTCCTTACAACCGACCTCTCCCCTCCTCTCTCGCCCGTCGTTCACCATCCAACGTCGCCCCCTTTCCCAGCCGACGTCACCCCCTCCCAGCCGACGCCGCCCCCAACCCAGTTACGACTCCCGTTAACTCTGATGATAGATTCTAGTCTATTTTCTTCGTATTACGAGCATTTTCAGGTTACGCATTACGAGCATTTTTAGGTTATAGCATGAAACCTGTAAGTATAACACGTTATCAGTAAGTATATCACGTTATAATGTAAGTATAGCACGTTTTCTGTAAGTATAACACGTTAACCAGTAAGTATAGCACGTTAGCCTGTAAGTATAGCACGTTATCCACTAAGTATAGCACATTATAATGTAAGTATAGCATGTTAACCTGTAAGTACAATATGTTAACATGTAAGTATAGCACGTTAACCAATAAGTATAGCACGTTAACCTGTAAGTACATCACGTTAGCCTGTAAGTATAGCACGTTAGCCTGTAAGTATAGCACGTTAGCCTGTAAGTATAACACGTTAGCCTGTAAGTATAACACGTTATCCTGTAAGTATAACACGTTATAATGTAAGTATAGCACGTTAACCTGTAAGTACAGCACGTTAACTTGTAAGTATAACACGTTAGCCTGTAAGTATAGCACGTTAACCAGTAAGTATAATATGTTATCCAGTAAATATAGCACGTTAACTTGTAAGTATAGCACGTTCGCCTGTAAGTATAGCACGTTAATCAGTAAGTATAACATGTTATTCAAGATGAGAACTCCACTGGCTTCAATACCCATTTGGATCAAAGTGCGCAGATAAAATTACATAAGAAGTATAAGTTGTCCAAAGAACGAATCCTCCTTTGACTAGTGCATTTCCTTAAATAGAAGTGTACATAATAATTAGATAAAATTTACACCTAAAAAAAGATTCTAAAGTACAACAATTTACTTAACTTTTACAAAGACTTGACATAAAGCTAAATATTCTATAAATAATAGCTAAAAACAAAAAATTAAAAGAAAGATAACGACTCAAAGTTATAAAAAAATTCTAAAGTACAATAATAACTTTTACAAAGACGTGACATAAAACTAAAGATTCTATACATAATAGCTAAAAACAAAAGATAAAAGATAGATAATGACTTAAAGTAATAAAGAAAGAAAATGACACACACACACACATATATATATATATATATATATATATATATATCATTTAGTTAAAGGGGAAACTACATTCACACGGGCGCACATGGGTTGGATAATTGTACGAGTGGATGAGAAGTGAGCACTTCACTACCAAGCACCAAATTTGGTGCTTGGTACCAAACATATCCGTTATTCACACATACACACATATATATGTATGTATGTATGTATGTATGTATGTATATGAATATGATAAAATGAGATGGTGAGCTTAGATTCTTATCGTGAGCTAGCCCAATAGGCTACTCGAAATGATGATCTGCACCACTCTTCGTGATTTGCACTCATCATGATATATATGTGAAAAAAATTATGTTTTGAAATTTTCTTATTGTAGATCTGCACCACTCTTCGTGATTTGCACTCATCATGATATATATGTGGAAAAAATTATGTTTTGAAATTTTTAATCATTATTTTAGGTATGTGTAGAAGGGGGCGACTGTTAAACCGCCTGAAAAATCAATATATCAAATAGTTTGATTCATACTCTAGAAGATTCTAAATTATATGAAAATTTTATCATATACATTTCATGATGTGTTGAACAAGATGTATGGTGCCGATCATGAATTTGATGACTTGATTAGTCCAGCTCACGATAAGATTTGAGCTCACCATCTCATAATATCATTACTCTCTCTCTCTCTCTATATATGTGTGTGTGTATACATATATGTATGTATATACATATATACATTTATACACACACACACACATATATATATATATATGTATATATATATATATATATATATATATATA
>NC_033794.1:61482727-61485156 GCF_001876935.1 Asparagus officinalis | reverse complement strand
GGCTCTTTATAGATCCGCTACAACTAAACTCAAGAAGAAAAAAGTAAAAATTAAACTTTCTCGTTGTGAACATGGCGAGCTCCGTTTTGCGCCGCGCTCCGCCTTGTGTGGGTTTTTCGCCTGCGCCGGGTTGTTTGCCGTGGACGCAGCGGCGATTCTAGATCGTCGGATGCTAGCACGTTATGCGGGTATAATCCCGAAGGAATAATCAGCGGGAGGATTAATCACCAAGGGAATAATCGCTCGATCTCCGGTTACGTGTGGAGTATGCCTCGTTTCCGTTGTTCTCCTCTTCCTCCTCCGAGACCTGCCTTTTTTCGACGTGATGGTCGCCGAGGATCAGATTGAGATGTCTCATCTACCACTGGTCTGTCTATATGCCGGCAGAGTAATTAGCTCTTGAAAGTTTGACCCAGAATGAACATTGCTGTCTATTATAGGCTTTCTGACTGTGTCCGCGCACAGAGACATTGTCGCATGCTCGCCACTGTCGGCCCCATTGGTGCGCACCGTGCCGAGCCACCTAAAGTGGCCTCGCCCACCGAGCCCACCCCGAGGTGGCTCGCTTGGGCCGACGCCACCCTGAGGTGGTCGGCAGAGCCACCTCATGTGCTCGGCCCAAGGCCGAGCCACCTTTGAGGTGGCTCGGCTTTGCCGAGCCCCCGCGGCGATGTTTCGCGATTTCGAGTTATGTCGCGTTTTGCCGGTTTGTCCGTGATCGTGAATTGCAGACCTGATTAGGTTGATCTGGATCTTTGTAATCCAAGATGACAATTATCTCATTAATGAAGAAAGCAACAGTTTTCCACGCGAACATGTCCCAACCTTCAGTCGGTGTAACGGGACCCTGGAATGGCTTCTGTTCTTGATTCCTTCAATCCTTCAGGCTATTCGGTGCTTTGTCGAATGTCTGTAAGGGTTTCGGTGCTGCATTTATTGTCTGACCGTTGTCGGAATTTTGAACTTGAAGTCGATTCTTGATTTTCTGATCTATAGCCCGTGTTTGTTGGTTCAACATAGAACTGACCATCGATTGTTGGCGTTGAGTCCTTATTTGCGACGCGTTGTCCGGCGAAGTGTTGTTGAGTTATCCTTAAGAATATTTTTGGAAAAATATTCTCCAGAAACTTCTCAACTAAAAATAGGGAATAGTTATACTCGTATACCTTATTGGAGTAATAAGAAGCAGTTTATACTCGTATACTTTTCGGAGTAGTAAGAAGCAGTTTATACTCGTATACTTTTCGGAGTAGTAAGAAGCAGTTTATACTCGTATACTTTTCGGAGTAGTAAGAAGCAGTTTATACTCGTATACTTTTCGGAGTAGTAAGTGTCATCGAGTTGACTTTGAACTGACTATCTCCGTCATGATATATTGACTCGTGTTGACTTTTTGCTCGCAACGCGTTGACTGGCGTTAACCTAGGGTTACGCGTTGATAGGCGTTGACCTTAGGGTTTTGAACGTCGTACGTTGACTTTTTGATCGCAACGCGTTAACTGGCGTTGACCTAGGGTTACGCGTTGACCGGCATTGACCCTAGGGTTTCGGATCGCTTGACATTTGTTGGAGTATACACAGTTTAAGCTCTTGAGGTATTGGAGCATGGCGGTCCTAAATGTCGGAGTTGCAGGACCAACTATGAAAGTTGATTCATCTGCGTGTATGGATCTTATCCTGAAATTGTTGGATGCTCAAGTCATGAGACCAACGAATGAAGATGATGCGTCAATGACTTGCATTTATAGAATTTTTGGCAAATCCTCAGCCATCAACGGGTTTGATGAGCCTTTACCGACTACCGTTTGAGTCGGGCTAGCATGCGGATTATCTAAATCCGTTCCGCATGTGACGTTGTGCTAAGAGAGTTAACGCTCTTTACGACTTCGATACATAGGCTTTACCATTTGTTACGGGAATAGGCTACCCGGCAACACGTGTTAGGTGTTGACTTTAGGGCTTTGCCATTTGTTACGGGAATAGGCTACCCGGCAACACGTGTTAGGTGTTGACTTTAGGATTTTTGGCTAACCCCCAGCCTTCAACGGATTTGATTAGCCTTTACCGACTACCGTTTAAGTCGGGCTAGCATGCGAATTGTCTAAATCCGTTCCGCATGTAACGTTGTGCTAAGAGAGTGAATTCTCCTAGACTTTGCTGCTACGACTTTGAATACGTAGGCTTCGCTATTGTTACGGGAATAGGCTACCCAGTAACGTGTATTAGACGCTGACTCATCCCTACTTAGGCTTCGGGATAAAGGTCCCCAGAATCAGGTTCTGGTGTCTTCTTGGACAGTAAAAGACTAACCTGGCGACGCGTGTTAGGCGTCGGCATATCCTTTCTTAGGATTCAGGATGAAATTCCCCATGCGTGTAAGGCCTGGATTTTGGTGTTATTAATAACACCCTGCCACAATGTTGAATATG
>NC_033794.1:61478254-61482351 GCF_001876935.1 Asparagus officinalis | reverse complement strand
GTTTGACTGTTCCAAGTGGACCTCTCGTTCATGGAAAGAATCGAGAGAGGATTTTGGCTTTGGCCCTAACTGTAGGAAGGTTTGACCAAGTGGGTGTGGGAGTACAAATCACAATGGGAGTGTTGACTTGTACAAATTACTCAGAAGGAATTCCTGGTGTTAAGTTATAAGGGCTTAACACGAAGGGGTTTGACAATTCGTCAAGGATTGATATCAAAATTCCAAGTATTATATCCGGACTCTAACAGTGGGAGTGTTGAGTGCACAGATACATCGAAAGTTTGAATGGATTTAACCGAAAGGAATTTTAGTGGACCCACTGTCAATTAATTTGATCAGTGAGGGATTTTATGGTGGAAGACTGTGAGTCGTTAAACACCAACGGGAGTTTTGTGAGGGAAGATTGATCCAACGAAGTTATCGAATCTTATCTCAGCAAAAGAGTGCTCGGAAATCACAGTGGGGTTTAGTGTTTATCACTTTTTTTTCTTTTTTTTTAATGATCGGGTTATCCCTAAGAAAATTACATGTAACATTCTTTCGGGAACTTCCCGTTACATGAAATATCCACCCCTAGCTTTTCTTGCGAAACTGGGTTTATCGTTGTATCGGCTGCATGATCGGGTTATCCTTAAGAATACCACGCATGGCACTCTCCAGGAACTTCCCGTGGAAGAAAGGAAATAGTTTAGACTCATATACCTATTGGAGTATCAGGGAGCAGTTTAACCTCTTATACCGATCGGAGGATTGAGAAGCAGTTTATACTCATATACTCTTCGGAGTGTTGCCGTTCTCAATTGGCTTACCCTAGCGTTATAACGCCGGCTTCAACCAAGGTTTGGATGCTGTTCTTTAAAGTAAAGCACGCCTTGGTGGGATGAAGGACCCTCCTGTGGTATGCACAGTACTTTGGATCCGTCGTGTTATCAGCTTCCTCCTGATTTGTGATAGGTGGTAGCTTGATCTTGTTATTTTCAATAAGGGATTCGAAGATGGCTGAAACGTCTTCGTCCTTGAAAGAGTACTCTTTTTGGAGTCTCGGACCCGATGTCTTTTGCTGTTTTCGGAGTTACTTTTGCGACGTTTGGTTAGCGTCAACAGCTGTTGCAGGTGATTTCCCTTTACCACGGGAGGCGAAGTTCGAGTTCGGAGGATTAGCCGTCAGTAGGTTCCTCTCGGCCTTCTTCCTTCGGAGGAAGCGTTCGGCTTGTTCACCGCGCACCTTCAAGTCTTTCCAAGTGTTAGACGGTGCTGTTCCCATTGCTTCCAACACGTCCAATGCGAGGTTGTTGTGGCAAGTCTGGAGAATGAACTCCTCAGTGATCGAATCCCGACAGTTCATCACCTTGTTCCGGAACCTTTTGACGAAGGTGTCGACCAATTCCCCATCTTTTTGTTTCTCGTCAAGCAATGCTTTTGACGAAGGTGTCGACCAATTCCCCATCTTTTTGTTTCTCGTCAAGCAATGACCCGATGGATATCTCGGTGTCGTCATCGAAGAAGTTAGCGAGAAATTTAGTCTCCATGTCATCCCAACTATCCACGCTTCCGGGCTTGAGGCGGCGATATCAATCGAAGGCGGCTCCACGAAGAGTGCCAACGAAGGACCGTACCATCAGAGGCTCATTACCAGAGATAACCCCCAGGTGCGATTTAAAGTAAATTAAATGCTGAGTGGGTGAACCCTTCCCATCAAACGGCGTGAAGTTGATTAGACTGAACTTCGCCGGATAAGGATTGATTCCCATTCTCTTGGGTAGGGACAAGGAATGCCCGTCTTCTTTATCTCTTGAGCGGAAATCAACGTATTGATTTTGCTCTCGAGGTTTTTAATCTTCAAGCTTTCACCTGAGTCTTCGTTAACATTCTCCTTACCACCCCCTGCATTGACGGGAGGATTATTGGCGTTATGGGTTTCATTCGCACCTGTGTCCTCATCTTCCAGATTAACCTGGTTACGACGACTTGGCTCGCCTTGTTGGTTCGTCAATGCTTGAATTTGTTGGTCATGCATTTCTCTCATGTTCTGCATGGCCATCTACATTTCGAACCTGAAGCTCTTCTGTTGTTTAGCCATGGCTTCTTCGAGCATCTTGGCCACTTGTTCCGCGCTTATCATAAATGATTCGCGGGGTTGTCCTCGTTGGATACTGTATTATCTAATGCGTCAGCAGAGCAGGCATCCGATTCTTCATCTTCTGAAGATAATCTTGTCCGAATCCTACCATAAGTTCCTCGTATGATGGCTCCAGACTGCAGACGGGTTACACGCCGGGGTGCTTCCAGAATCGACTCGGGATTATCCTGTGTCGATGTCCCTTTGCTGGTCATATTCGTGGTGACCCTCGGAAATTCTCCATCCTCGACTACCCTTCTTCTTTGTCGGAAACGCCTAGGCCTTGGTTTTGGCGTTTCGGTGCTAAGCCTTTCGAAAACCGAAATTCTTTCGGGGACCGTCTTGATGCAGTTGCACTTAGACAATACTGCACGAATGAGTTTGGAACAGGGGCATTGAGTTTCTAGTCCTCGAGGACTCCTCTTCCTGGTTTTTCTCGTACTCCTATCACGATAGTACAACTCGTCGGCTTGACGGTCAGAGTAACCTATCGTGTGTTGGCACGACTTCTCAGGTATAACGTCGTCATCAGACGACAATGTTTCCTTCTGAGGGCGAACTGCCTTCCTTGGGCTTTCAAAAGTTACGCGCCTCGAAACATGCCTTTGCGGGCGTGAGTTCTTAGCGGGCTCCTGGACTTCAATGCGCAAATTGTTGCGCGTAGCTGCCCTGATTTCTTTGTCATGTTGAGGGTGGCGGCGACCCCCAGCATGTTGAGTCGTTCGGGGCTTCTTTATCGGGCCCAAACGTTCTTGAACTGGCGCTTTGTATCGTCCATCGGGAAGTGGACCGAGGCGCTCCAAAACCGACTTCTTTCTTCGGGATGATTCTGCATGATCTCCCGGAGTAGCCACTGGAATTATCGGCGACTTTGATTGTTTCGCCGGAGGCTGAACTTGTCCTGAAGGCTGCAATGATTGTGCCTTAGCCTGAATCGCCGCTTCAGACTTCGGCCTCCAAACTTGGCAGGTTGGTGGCGGCTTCTTGGCCACTTCCTTCTGCATTCTTCTACGGGCCTCTTGGATTTGAGCCTGTGCTTGCGCTGATAGTGCGCGGCGCTTGCGAATGCGCTCCTCAAGTGTCGAACGATTCCGTTTGACTCGGATCCATTCGTTCGTTGACGGCTTAGAGGAGTTGTAATTCATCGGTGGTTGAGGCTGTTTGCCTCTCCTGTTCTTCAGATCTGCGTTATATCGGATTCCGTCGGTGGACTCCATCGCCTTTACGAATTCTCGGGCCAAGCGTTGGCGTCGCCTTTGGCGGGCTCTCTTTGAGAGAGTCACCACTCCTTTGATGACGGAGGAATTGGCAGGAACAGGCTTGACCTGGTTGGAGGTTGGTGGAGCTTCACCCGACGCAGCTTTGGCGTCAACCGGGGTGAATTCTTCGTTGGTATTCTCTACTTCTTCATACCAACGGACTTTTCTCCTGGAGGAGAACTTCTTGGACTTGAGGGGGGAGGTCGATCCGGACGAGGATGACAGATACTCCTCGAACTTTTTTTGGTCGAATTCGTACTCGACCTCCTCTTCGACCGGGATCGAGATCCGCGGCTGTGACGCAATGATCTCGGCAGCGAGATCGGTGGCTCCCACTGTGGTCGCCAGATTGTTCGCCGTTGTGTCCGTTGTCCGGTTTCGCGGTTTGTCCTAACTTTATTGTTGCTCTGGACTCTGATTTGTTGATCTAGACTCTGATTTGGCAGTTTGGATCCTGATTTGGTAGTAAATCCGCTTCGGTGTTTGACCTCGTCGCTTCGTTAATCTGCTTCGTTGCGTGTCACTTGGCTTTGGTGTTGTGGACTAACGATCGTGTTTAGACACGTCACCAGATGGTTCGTTGATTTGTCGAATCACCGTGCCGAGCTGTGTTAAGGGGCCTATAGGCAGTTTTATACGCCTACAGATACCCCCTCCAAAGTATTTCAGCCTCGTTCTTTTATAGAAGAGTCTGGAATACTTTGGATATGATTGTCCCA
>NC_033794.1:61466007-61477881 GCF_001876935.1 Asparagus officinalis | reverse complement strand
CAGGATCTCGTGATTCGTTCGACATAAAAGGAAAGTTGTAATTTTCATTTTTTTTTGATTTTGTTGTAACCGGATCTTATAAAAAAGACCAAATCTTTTGTAACCGATAAACTGTTGCTTAAGGAACAATGACTTCAATGAAAACGACTTTCACCACGAACAATCTGGCGACCACAGTGGGAGCCACCGATCTCGCTGCCGAGATCGTTGCGTCGCAGCCGCGGATCTCGATCCCGGTCGAGGAGGAGGTCGAGTATGAATTCGACCAACAAAAGTTTGAGGAGTTTCTGTCATCCTCGTCTGGATCCACCTACCCCCGCAAGTCCAAGAAGTTCCCCTCCAGGAGAAAAGTTCGTTGGTACGAAGAAGTGCAGAATGCCAACGAAGATCTCACCCCAATTGATGCCGAAGTTGCATCGGGTGAAGCTCCACCGACCTCCAACCAGGTCAAACCTGTTCTCGCTGACGCCTCTACTGTTGAGGGCGTAGCGACTCTCTCAAAGAGAGCCCGCCAGAGGTGACGTCAACGCCTAGCGCGGCAACTCGCAAAGGCGATGGAGTCCACTGACGGAATCCGTTATAACGCGGATCTGAAGAGCAGAAGAGGCAAACAGCCTCAACAACCAATGAATGGCAGCTCCTCCAAGCCGCCAACGAATGAATGGATCCGTGTCAAATGGAATCGTTCAACACTTGATGAGCGCATTCGTAAGCGCCGCGCACTGTTAGCGCAGGCACGAGTTCAAGTCCAAGAAGCCCGCAGAAGACTGCAGAAGGAAGTGGCCAAAAAGCCGCCACCAACCCGCTAAGTCTGGAGGCCGAAGTCTGACAGGCTAAGGAACAATCATTGCAGCCTTCAACACAAGTAATTCCAGTAGCTACTCCGGGAGATCCTGCAGAATCATCCCGAAGAAAGAAGTCAGTTTTGGAGCGCCTCGGTCCACTTCCCGATGAGCGATGCAAAGCTCCAGTTCAAGAACGTTTGGGCCCGATAAAGAAGCCCCGAACGACTCAACATGCTGGGAGTCGCCGCCACCCTCAACATGACAAGGAGTCCATGGCAGCTACGCGCACCAATTTGCGCATTGAAGTCCAAGAGCCCGTTGAGAACTCACGCCCACAAAGGCGTGTTTCGAGGCGCGTGACTCTTGAAAGCCCAAAGAAGGCAGTTCGCCCTCATAAGGAAACATTGTCATCTGATAATGATGACGTTATACTTGAGAAGTCGTGCCAACACACGATAGGTTACTCTGACCTTCAAGCCGATGAGTTGTACTATCGTGTTGGGGGTACGAGTAAAACCAGGAAAAGGAGTCCTCGAGAACTAGAAACTCAATGCCCCTGTTCCAAACTCATTCGGGCAGTATTGTCTGAGTGTAACTGCACCAAGACAGTCCCTAAAAGAATTTTGGTTTTCGAAAGGCTCAGTACTGAAACGCCAAAACCAAGGCATAGGCGTTTCCGACAAAGAAGAACGGTGGTTGAAGATGGAGAATTTCCGAGGGTCACTGCTAATATGACCAGCAAAAGGACAACGACACAAGATAATCCTAATTCGATTCCGGAAGCACCCTGGCGTATAACACGTCTGCAGTCCGGAGCCATCATACGAGCAACTTATGGTAGGATTCGGACAAGATTACCTTCAGAAGATGAAGAATCGGATGCCGGCTCTGCGGTCGCATCAAATAATACGGTATCCAGCGAGGGACAACCCCGCGAGTCCCTTATGATAAGTGCGGAACAAGTGACCAAGATGCTCGAAGAATCTATGGCTAAACAACTGGAGAGCTTCAAGTTCGAAATGCAGATGGCCATGCAGAATATGAGAGAAATGCATGACCAACAAATCCAAGCACTGACAAACCAGCAAGGCAAACCAAGTCGTCGTAACCAGGTTAATCAGGAAGATGAGGATACAAATGCGAATGAAGCTCATAATGCCAATAATCATCCCGTCAATGCAGGGGGTGGTAACGAGAATGCTAGCGAAAACACAGGTGAAAGTTTGAAGATCAAAAACCTCGAGAGCAAAATCAATACGTTGATTTCCGCTCAAGAGATGAAGAAGACGGTCATTCCTTGTCCATACCCAAGAGAATGGGAATCAATCCCGTATCCGGCGAAGTTCAATCTAATTAACTTCATGCCGTTTAATGGGATGGGTTCACCCACTCAGCATTTGATTTACTTCAAATCACACCTAGGGGTTATCTCTGGTAATGAGCCTCTGATGGTACGGTCCTTCGTTGGCACTCTTCGTGGAGCCGCCTTCGATTGGTATCGCCGCCTCAAGCCAGGAAACGTGAATAGCTGGGACGACATGGAGACTAAATTCCTCACTAACTTCTTCGACGACGACACTGAGATATCCATCGGGTCGTTGCTTGACGAGAAACAAAAAGACGGGGAATTGGTTGATACCTTCGTCAAAAGGTTCTGGAACAAAGTGATGAACTGTCGGGACCCGATCTCTGAGGAGTTCATTCTCCAGACTTGCCACAACAACCTCGCATTGGACGTGTTGGAAGCAATGGGGACAGCACCGTCCAAAACATGGAAGGATTTGAAGGTCCGAGGAGAGCAAGCCGAGCGATTCCTCAGAAGGAAGAAGGCGGAAAGAGGCCAACAGGCGACGAATGCTCCGCAACAGAATTTCGTCCCACGAGGAAAAGGTAAGGCACATGCTAATGCAGTTGATGCTAATTAAACTTTCCAATTACAACCTCAGCAATAGCAGCAGCAACGAGCACCACAACAGTCGCAGTCGCAATGGCAACAACGGCCTCAGAAGCAGAAATCTTCGGAGCCAAGATTTCCTAAAGTGTACTCTTTCAAAGATGACGAAGTTCCCGGCATCTTTAAGTACCTGTTGGAAAATAACAAAATCCAGCTACCGGCGATTGGATTAAGAAGGGGCTAGCAAAGTGACGGATCCGAAGTATTGCGCATACCATAGAGCGGTCCATCACCCTACCAAGTCATGCTACCATCTCAAGGATAAGATCCAGGCGTTAATTGATGTAGGCGTCATAACCCCGAAGCCGTCCAAGAATGTTGGAGCAAATGTGGTATCAATTAGTTTTGGATCAGTGCCCACAGCATGGTTTGAACCAGAACGCATCACCAAAGTTGGAATGAAGATAGTGAATGACGACCCATATGGACAGCGCCAAAAAGGACTTGTGCCACACACAGCCCCAAACGGCGAAATCCTCTGGGGTCATCCCGATCTAATTGAAGACGATCAGTGGACGACTTCCTCGACCAAAAAGGGTAAAGGCAAGTCCTGCAATGCTACCTCCGCGGTCTTCGAAGAGGATGGTAATGAAGCTCCTACCTTCCCGGTCTCCGAAGAAGAACAAGAAGTCTTTGCCACTAGAAGCGGAAATGAGTATCACTTCAACTATCCATCACCTAGCGATCAGTTAGCTGAGCAGGGGGTGACTAAACTGGGACCAGCCAAAACTCTCACGGAGCTGGGTGTGATTACGACTCCTAGACCGGTTGAAGAAGCTCGACGACAGCCGGTTGATAAACAGAAAGAATAGAGGCCCCAGGAGGTTCAGAATCCGAAGCAGTCTCGTTTCAATCGTCCGATTGGAAGAGATAAACCGGAAAGCTCGAACACTCCGCACGTATTCGATATTATGGCTCAACTAGCTAACATTCCAGCACGGATAATATTGTATGAGTTGCTACGGCTGTCTAAAGAAACCAGGGAAGCCTTGCAAGAAGTCTTGGCCAATTCAGAAGTGTTCCTTACTCAGATCAAGCCGGTATCTGAAAAGTCAGAACCGTTAATTCAACACTGCAATATAGCGGCTAAAAACCTTCCCTACATTACCTTCACCAAAGAGAATATGCAGACGAAGAATTCGAACCATGATCGACCCCTATATTTCATTGGGTACATTGGCTCCAGCAAAGTCAACCGAATCCAAGTCGATCCGGGTTCTGCTGTGAGTATTATGCCGCTTCGCTTGATGCATGATCCATAGTAACGTTATAATCCCCTCCACTCTCCATCAGTGTTTGAAATATGTTGACGTTGATAATAAGGTTAGGACGGTGGTCGCGGATAAGCAACCATTCAAAGGGTATGAGAATTATTTCACTGATTCTCTCCTTTATGGTAACGAATCCGATACTGAATCATCGGCCCATGGCACGGACAGCGGAGAAGAAGTTGATACCGAAGCCGGATTTGATTACAATGGAGGTTATGTTTTAAACGACATTGTACCCTTTGTAATCAACCTTGACGATGAACAATCGTCAGATGGCAGTTGTAAGTGGCAACTTGCCAATAATGAAATAAATAACGATTTAGAGTACTCACTGTCTCTTGATGATGTGATAAAAGAATTGTATGATAATCCCGATTTACATATGCCGCTTCAATCGTCCTATATAGCAAAGGAACGCCTCTAGCATTCTTTCGGAACAACCTTGGTCATCCCGACCAAAATAGGAGGCGAAAAAGAAGTGATTTACGGTAAAGGAAAAAATTCTACATTACCAGATCATTTCTTAAGGGAAGATGAAAATGATGACAAACCTGGCTGGCATTTATCTAAGTATAGTCCGGAAGCGCGCAAGCTCATGGAAAAACAGGGATATGATTTCACACTCGGAGAAGGTTTATACTTCGATCGAGGTCCTCGTATTCCAGCCAAAGCGGCATATGTACCAAAAGGGAAATCGGATGATTATTATAAATTCAGACGAGGGTTAGGGTATGAATCTTCTTCAGAAGACGAATGTTGCTGGTTAATCAATAACCAATCATCTGAACAATACAAAGATGGGTACCCGTCAGATTCCTCGGAATGGGATTCCGATACAAGTCTGGGGGAAGCATTCAAAGCCCTAATGGCGAACATGGCTACAGCTGATCCGTCCACAATGGAGAACGACGATCAAATGCCAACATGGGAAGACCCATGGGTTCATCACCTAAACATGCAGTATGGTGATAGGTTTGAACAGAGGGAACCCCCCACTGAAGATAAAATAATCCAAGTTAACATAGGCGACGAGGCCAACCCAAAGCCTATATTCATCAGTGATGGTCTTCCCTCAAATGAGAAGGAGGAATTAATTGCTCTCATTAGTGAATATATTAACGTCTTCGCTTGGAACTATGAAGATATGCCAGGGCTCGACCCTAATGTGGCGATGCACCGCCTGGATATCAAGTCGGATGCCAAGCCTGTCAAACAACAGCAAAGACGGTTTCGTCCGCAGATTATGGAAGCCATTGAGGCAGAGGTTAAGAAATTGATCGAATCAGGATTTATCCGAGAGGAGCAACATCCAGACTGGATAGCCAATATTGTTCCAGTCATGAAAAAGAACGGTAAAATCAGGATTTGCATCGACTTCAGGGACCTGAATACGGCATGTCCAAAAGACGACTTTCCTCTCCCAATCACAGATGTCATTATCAACAATACGTGCGGATTTGAAAGAATATCTTTTATGGATGGTTTTTCAGGATATAACCAAATCAAGATGCACCCAGATGACGAGAAGCATACAGCGTTCAGAACGCCCCTTGGTGTCTTTTGCTACACGGTGATGCCTTTCGGTCTAAAGAATGCAGGCGCCACGTACCAGCGAGCAATGACTAAGATTTTCCAAGAACATCTCAGGAAAACAGTCGAATGCTACGTTGATGATTTGGTTGTAAAAAGCCGTAACAAAGAAGATCACATCAAAGACTTGAAGACGATGTTCGATCTCATGCGGAGTCATCAATTGAAGATGAACCCCACTAAATCCTTCCTTGGAATGTCTAGCGGAAAATTCCTTGGATTCGTCGTCACCACTAAAGGTATACATATCGATCCTGATAAGGTGAAGGCGATACATGAACTGCAACCCTCTAGAAATCTAAGAGAGCTCAGAGGATTGCAAGGGCGGTTAGCTTACATCCGGCGGTTCATCTCAAATCTTTCTGAGAAGTGCCAACCATTCTCTAAACTAAACAAGAAAGGGGTGTCATTTATTTGGGACGACGCCTGCCAAAAAGCATTCGAAGATATCAAAACATATATGACGAATCCTCCCGTTCTCGTTACACCAAAATCAGGTAGATCGTTCTTGATTTATCTCAAGGCGATGAACCACTCGATAAGTGCTTTACTAGCACAAGACGATGATAACGGTCACGAACAGGCAGTCTATTATCTAAGTCGGACCTTGATAGGCACCGAGTCTCGATATCCGATGATTGAGAAAGAATGCCTCGCATTAGTATTCGCAATGCAAAAGATGCGGCATTATTTGGTTGGACAGACGATTTACGTCATTTCCAACGTTAATCCAGTGCGGGTATTTATGACACAACCGGCCTCTATGAATTAGCGGTTAGTGAAGTGGGCCCTTCTCTTGTCCCAATATGATTTACACTTCAAACAGCAGAAGTCGATCAAAGGACAAGCGATTTGTGATCTTTTGGCGGCAAACCCGACAACGGATACGGCAGAAGTATATGATGACTTGCCGGATGAAACCCACGAGGTTAACACTACATCGCACCAACAAGTATGGCAATTATACTTCGATGGTGCTTCGAGGGTAGTTAATAGGGCAATAACCCCCGGATGTCCTAAAGTCTCCTCCGGAGTTGGAGTTATCTTAATTTCCCCGGGGAAGCATGTGATGCCTCGGGCTTATTCACTGACTAGTCCATGTTCCAATAACGTAGCTGAGTACAACGCGCTTCTCATTGGACTCAGTTTCGCCAAGGAGCTGGGGGTCGAATATCTCGAAGCTTTTGGGGATTCTCAATTGATAGTCAACCAAGTCCGTGGAGAGTATGAAGTCAGGAACCAAGACCTGATCCTGTACCACCAGGAGGCCATCAAAATGGCAGATTCTTTTGAAGAATTCTTTATTGAATACATCCCTCGTCTCCAGAACGCTTATGCGGATGCACTGGCAGCACTAGCGGTATCACTTGCGCAGCCTCCCGAAACTGAACTATTAGTCACAGTAAAGACGCATCAACTCTGCATACCCATATACGATATGGTTATTGAAGAGGAAGATGATAGAAACATAAGCGCCAAGGAGGTGAATTCAACTCAAATTGAGTCTGAGTCCCGAGATTGGCGTTTTCCTATCATTGACTACGTCCAATATGGTATTTTGCCAGAGGACGTAAAAGAAAGGGAATCAATTCGCCGAAGAGCACCAAGATTCTTCTATAATACCGAGACCCATACATTATACCGTAGAGGGTACGATGGTTTGTTACTCCGATGCCTTTCGAACAAAGAAGCAGAAGAAGTTCTCAAGGAAGCACACGAAGGAGAATGTGGTGCGCATCAGCCCGGTCCCAAACTGTATGATCGCATCAGAAGAATGGGATATTTTTGGCCAACAATGGTTCGTGACGCAATCGAATACGCCCGAGAGTGTCATGCTTGTCAAATACATGCAAATTATATGCATCAACCACCAGAGCAGTTGCACACATCAATCACGTCTTGGCCATTCGAGACATGGGGTATGAACATTGTCGGTCCTATTTTTCCCCCTTCAGTCAAAGGTGATCGATTCATTCTCGCAATCACAGATTACTTTTCAAAGTGGGCTGAAGCGATTCCGCTTAGAGAAGTGAAGACAAACAACAACGTCATCAATTTCATCAAACATCATGTCATATACCGACATGGCGTGCCAAGACGGATCATTCATGACAACGGTCCACAGTTCATAAGCAACGCTTTCGTCAGGTTTTGAGACAAGTTCAAAATTCAAGATATTTCGTCAACAGCTTATTATCCCGCCTCGAATGGATTAGCTTAGGCTTTTAACAAGACGATCATTAAGATCCTGTCAAAGCTCGTGAAGACCAATAAACGAGATTGGGATGATAAACTCGGTGACGCACTCTGGGCTTATCGTACCACCATACGCACACCTACAGGAGCTACCCCATATTCGTTGGTATACGGATGTGAAGCTGTGCTACCATTGGAAATCCAAATCCCATTCCTTCGGATCGCTCTCGCAACTGAGATGACGACAGAAGAACAACATCAGAAACGTTTCGAAGAACTCGAAATGTTGGATGAAAAGCGCTTGGAAGCTCAACAACACATTGAGTTTTATCAAGCCAGAATATCTAGGGCTTTTAACAAAAGAGTCCGACAGAGAAGCTTCACGGAAGGAGATCTGGTCCTCGCTGATCGCCGACCGATAATCCTCAACTCCAAGAAGAAAGCTAAATTTGAACCCAAATGGGAAGGACCGTTTGTGATAGACACAGTCTACTCAAACGGCGCATATCGCCTGATTACTCAAGAGGGCGCCAGGCAATTAATGCCAATAAATGGGAAGTTCCTGAAAAAGTACTATCCCTAGTACATTCAGGATAACCCATTTACCGGGAAGTTCCTTGAAGAATATTACACTTAATATTCTAAAGGATAACCCAAAATCATTTTTTTACCACCAAAATCCCTCACTGATCAATTTCAATTGACAGTGGGTCCACCAAAAATGTCTTCCTGGCCCTCTTGACTCTTTCCATGGGCCCTTTTGACTCTTTCCATGAACAAGAGGTCCACTTTCAGTTCAGAGTTCCCTTTCGATAAACGAAAGAACTCCCTTCTTTTTCTCTTTGGTTAAGCCTTCTCATGGTTATAACCGAAGTTGAAATTTCACTTCGATAAACGAAAAACTCATCTTCAGATTAGATAACCAATTCTATAAAAGGTAAGTTTATCTAGATCTTCCAGATTCTCGGAGTGGACACCCCACTTCTAGTTTCTTTTGCGCTGGAAATAGAATATAAAATTCTTCCTTTCCAGAATCAAGGAATAGAATATAAAATTCTTCCTTCCTTGTATTCGGATTCACCTTCACCCTAAAAGAAGACCGGGAAATAGAATATAAAATTATTCCTTTCCCGCACCAATCTTTTCCAAGAATTTATCAATCTAGGATTCATCTTAGAAAGTTTATCCTGAATCCTAAGCAGGGATAAGTCGGCGCCTAACACGCGCTGCCGGTTTAGTCTTTCTCCATAGAAAAAGACACCAGAGTTCGATGCTGGAGTATTCTATTCTGAAACCTAAGCAAGGATAAGTCTGCGCTTAACCCGCGCTGCCGGTTAGTTCTTAACCGTTAAAAAGAACACCCGTCCACATATTCAACATTGTGGCAGGTTGTTATTAATAACACCAAAATCCATGCCTTACACGCATGGGAAATTTCATCCTGAATCCTAAGGAAGGATATGCCGACGCCTAACACGCGCTGCCGGTTTAGTCTTTCTCCGTAGAAAAAGACACCAGAGTTCGATTCTGGGGTATTCTATCCCGAAGCCTAAGTAGGGATAAGTCAGCGTCTAATACACATTGCCGGGTAGCCTATTCCCGTAACAATGGCGAAGTCTACATATTCGAAGTCGTAGCAGCAAAGTCTCAGAGAATTCACTCTCTTAGCACAACGTTACATGCGGAATGGATTTATACAATTCGCATGCTAGCCCGAGTCAAACGGTGGTCGGTAAAGGCTAATCAAATCCGTTGAAGGCTGGGGGTTAGCCAAAAATCCTAAAGTCAACACCTAACACGTCTCGCCGGGTAGCCTATTCCTGTAACAAATGGTGAAGCCTATGTATTCGACATCATAGCACAAAGTCTCGGAGAATTCACTCTCTTAGCACAACGTTACATGCGGAACGGATTTAGACAATCTGCATGCTAGCCCGACTCAAACGGTAGTCGGTAAAGACTTATCAAACCCGTTGAAGGCTGAGGGTTTGCCAAAAATTCTATGAGTATTATGGTCAATCATTCCAAACAGAATGAGGAATCATAATAAAGATAAAGATAAAACCAGTTCCACTAAGAGGATCAAAAGTCAAAATATTCAGTAAATAAAATCATACATCAAGCCTATGGCTAAAAATCTGCTGACTAAACTCAGACAGCTTCTCATCATAAGCTTGCCTAAGCTCATCCTGCAATTCAGCTCTAAGGGATTCTTCAGTGGTGGCTAAAGTCTTCACAGCAATCTCCTCCGTCTCGGTCAGTTTCTGCTTCAAGGATTTTAACTCCTCAGATAATGTAGTGTGGGCTTGCTGATCCTGTACCTTCGTCATCTGAAGAATACTCAAAGTCTCCTCTTCTTCACGAAGCCCTCTTCTGAACTGTTCTATCTTGGTCTCGCAAGAGGCAATAGAAAGGTCAAGATCGTCAAGTGAAGATGACCTAACAGCAAGGTTAGCCGTAAGCGAGTATCCAAATTGGCAGCAATGAATGAAGAGGCACCTGCATCCTGGAGCTCACGTAACATCCGAAGCTCGTGCTCCAGGCAACCAAGGTCATCAACTATAGCCTTCGCCAGATCCGGATATCCTGCATCCCTTATTGAATTTATTCTAGAATCAAGGAAAGGCTTAAATTGGTGAAGGAAAAGTCCGCCGTTGATGAGTTTGCCAATCATAGCATTCACGAAGGAGAAGAAGGAGTGGACTTCTATACAGATGACTATCTTCTCAGGGTCGTTGTCTGATAATAACTCCTTCACAAGGACATGAAGCCGAGAAGAAAGCCCTACACAAAAAAGAGAAATCCGTCAAAAGCCTTGATGAGGAAATAAATAACATTTCTAAGTTGCTTAATTCATACCTTCTTCCCCTTGAATCACTGGGGGTAGTGGAGGTGTAACCGCTGTGGATGTATTAGCTGATGTAGTTGGTCTCACAGCCGGCCCTAAAAGAGGAGAAAAGGGGTTCTTTTATAGTGTGAACCAGCCTTGAACCAAACCAGACCAGGTTGAACCAGACCAAACCTGGCTGAACCAGACCGAACCAGGCTGAACCAGGCTAAACCAGTCCTGAACCAGTCCTGAACCAGTCTTGAACCAGGTTGAACCAGTTCTGAACAAGTTTGAACCAGATTTGGACCAAAATTCAAATTGGAGCTGAACCGAGTGTCGAAACGACTTCAAATCGACCGACGGTTCAGTCCCTTATTTATTCATTCCTCTCCCATATATTCGGAAGGGTCGGAGGATTTTTTGAGCCTAATTACTGCCTTTTTTGGGTCATTATCAAGCCGGTTCAGCTAATTCTTAATACTCCAATAAGGTATACGAGTATAAACTATTCCCTATTTTTGTTGGAAGTTTCTGGAGAGTATTTTTCTAAAAAATATTCTTAAGGATAACTCAACAACACTCCAAAAAGTATAAGAGTATAAACTACTTCTCAAGACTCCAACAGACATACGAGTATAAACTGTGTCAAACGCCGGACAATGCGTTGCGAATGAAGACTCAACGCCAACAAACGATGGTTAGTTCTATGTTGAAACAGCAAACACGAGCCAAAGATCAGAAAATCAGGAATTGACTTAAAGTTCAAAATTCCGACAACGGTCAGACAATAAATGCAGCACCGGAACCCTTGCAGACATTCGACAAAGCACCGAATAGCCTGGAAGATTGAAGGAATCAAGAATAGAAGCCATTCCAAAGTCCCGTCATACCGATTGAAGGTTGGGACAATCATATCCAAAGTATTCCAGACTCTTCTATAAAAGAACGAGACTGAAATACTTTGGAGGGGGTATCTGTAGGCATATAAAATTACTTATAGGTCCCTTAGCACAGCTCGGCACAAACCGACGAACCAACGAGGCGACGAGATCGACAAACCGCACGCGAACAACGGAATGAATCCACCCGCGTGCAGAATCAAGCTAACGAATTAAGGAATCAACGAGTCATCCAACCGAGAACAGACTCAGACGAATCACGATCGAATCAAGATCAGTTTCGGACTCGAACTCAGAAGCGGATTTACTGCCAAATCAGGAATCCAACTTACTGCCAAATCAGATCATC
>NC_033794.1:61436986-61465635 GCF_001876935.1 Asparagus officinalis | reverse complement strand
GAGCCTATAAATAGACCCCTAGGCTTATTGTTTGGAGGACTAGGAACTTTTGAGGTGAAACTCTGCCGGATTGAGAACTGAACTTTGGAGTTTTGGAGCTTTTGAAGACTTGGCTTTTCAGATCTGGTTCTTTGTGATCATCCACGTCAGATAAGGTAGGAGTTCGAGAGAGATCAGATCTGAGATCCACACGGTTATCCTCCGGATCAAAACTTGG
Organism: Asparagus officinalis; assembly: GCF_001876935.1. NCBI lineage: Eukaryota > Viridiplantae > Streptophyta > Magnoliopsida > Asparagales > Asparagaceae > Asparagus > Asparagus officinalis. Next base: position 61,465,418 of record NC_033794.1, on the reverse strand, counting down.
TTTTTGATCCCAAGAAGAGTATCGATTTCGCTTGGTCGATTTCGATTACTAAAGGCTATTATTTCCTTTGTGAAATAGTACCCCCGGCTGTTATTTCCTTCGCGAAATAACACCCATCATACCGTGTAGATCCGATCGGATCAAGATCACGAGGTGGTCCACGGATTAACCCCGGCGCAGGCAAAGAACCCACACAAGCAAGAGACCGCAAAACAGGATCTTGCGATTTGTTCGAGAAAAGGAGAGTTGTAATTTTTTCTTTCTTCTTTGATTTTGTTGTAACCGGATCTTATGAAAAGACCGGATTTTTTGTAATCGAAAAAAAAACTGTTGCACAAGAACACAATGACGTCAACGAAAGCAATTTTCCACGCGAACAATAAATATCCCTATATGCTTATCAAGAGTAAATATTCTGAGATGTTTATGTTTCCGGTTTAAATTAGACCATCTATGTGCTTTTCTAGTATTATTATTTTATTAAGTATGATTTTTGAATTTCGAGGACGAAATTCTTTTAACGAGAGAAGAATGTAAAACCCCAAAAATTTATATATTTTGTGATAAATAATAATAAATATGTTATATATTTATAAATAACATATTATGATGTTTGAGTACTTTTGAAGACTTGGCTTTTCAGATCTGGTTCTTGGCGATCATCCACGTCAGATAAGGTAGGAGTTCGAGAGAGATCAGATCTGAGATCCACACGGTTATCCTCTGGATCAAAACTTGGTTTTTGATCCCGAGAAGAGTATCGATTTCGTTTGGTCGATTTCGATTACTAAAGTCTATTATTTCCTTTGTGAAATAGTACCCCCGGCTGTTATTTCCTTCATGAAATAACACCCGTCATACCGTGTAGATCCGATCGGATCAAGATCGCGTGGTGTTCCACGGATTAACCCCGGCGCAGGCAAAGAACCCACACAAGCAAGAGACCGCAAAACAGGATCTTGCGATTTGTTCGAGAAAAGGAGAGTTGTAATTTTTTCTTTCTTCTTTGATTTTGTTGTAACCGGATCTTATAAAAAGACCGGATCTTTTGTAACCGAAAAACTGTTGCTTAAGAACACAATGACGTCAATGAAAGCAATTTTCCCCGCGAACAGGTCTTCAAAAATCAGCCCTCCTTCTCTATTTATAGGCATTTTAATACAGATCTGGGCTCAGATCTGGGCCCAGATCAGGGTGGCTCGGCCACCTAGGTGGCTCGGCCGGCCACCTAGGTGGCTCGGCCTTGGCCGAGCCACCAAGTGGTGGCTCGGCCACCGAGCCACCACAAGATTGCTCGGTTTTGGCCGAGCCCTCCCTTGGTGTTTGGTTTTGCCGTTTTTTCGGTCTCGTGGTTTATCCGAACTTTTAGTGTTGACCTGGACTCTGATTTGGCAGTCCGGATCCCGATTTGGCAGTAAATTCGCTTTGGTGTTCGAGTTCGAGTCCACTCCCGCTCTTGTTTGATGTGGTGGACTCTACGGTTGAATGACTCGTTGTTTCATCGACCCGTTAGCTTGATTAGGCACGCGATTGGATGTATTCCGTTGTTTGGGTGCGGTTCGTTAACCTCGTCGCCTCGTTAATCCGCTTCGTCGCGTGTCACTTGGCTTCGGTGTTGTGGTCTAACGACCATGCTTGGATATATCGCCCGATGCTTTGTTAGTTTGTCGAATCACCGTGCCGAGCTGTGTTAAGGGACCTATAAGCAGTTTTATACGCCTACAGATACCCCCTCCAAAGTATTTCAGTCTCATTCTTTTATTGTCCCAACCTTCAGTCGGTGTAACGGGACCTTGGGATGGCTTCTGTTCTTGATTCTTTTAATCCTTCAGGCTATTCGGTGCTTTGCCGAATGTCTGCAAGGGTTCCGGTGCTGCATTTATTGTCTGATCGTTGTCGGAATTTTGAACTTGAAGTCAATTCCTGATTTTCTGATTTTTAGCTCGTGTTTGCTGTTTCAACATATAACCGACCATCGTTTGTTGGCGTTTAGTCTTCATTCGCAACGCGTTGTCAGGCGTCTGACACAGTTTATACCTGTATGTCTGCTGGAGTCTTGAGAAGTAGTTTATACTCTTATACTTTTCGGAGTGTTGTTGAGTTATCCTTAAGAATATTTTTTAGAAAAATACTCTCTAGAAACTTCTCAACAAAAATAGGGAATAGTTTATACTCGTATACCTTATGGTGATAATGACCCAAAAAAGGCAGTAATCTAGGCTCAAAAAAATCGCTCGACCCTTCCGAATATATGGGAGAGGAATGATAAATAAGGACTGAACCGGTCGGTCGATTTCTGAAGTCGTTCGAACACTCGGTTCAGCTGCCAATGGTTCAAACTGGTTCAACCTGGTTCAGAACTGGTTCAACCTGGTTCAAGACTGGTTCAGGACTGGTTTAGCCTGGTTCAGCCTGGTTTGGTCTGGTTCAGCCTGAACTGGTCTGGTTCAGCCTTATCTGGTCTTGTTCAGCCTCATTTGAACTGATTTATCCTGGTCTGGTCTGGTTCAACCTGGTCTGGTCCGGTTCAATGCTGGTTCAACACTATAAAAGAGCCTCTTTTCCTCTCTTTTAGGGCCGGCCCCCCCTCTCCCTCTTTTGAATTTTTCTCTTCCCTCGTGCATCCTTACTCCTTCAAACCCTAAAATTCGTCCAAGATCCACCTTTCCCTTTGATCCTAGACTGAAAAATCCTTCAAAATCTCCATATATAAAATTTCTCTCAGGCCCCTCGAGCACGTGGTTCGAGCCTCCTTCAAGATCTGATTTTTGTTGGATCCTCGAGCTTTTCCTCAGGTAAATCCTCCATAATTTTGGCATATTTCATGTTTAATTCAGTATATGAATTTGTGGGATTGCATATGAGGGTTAGGGTTGTGACTTGACGCCTCGAGCTCATATTTTAGGGGGTAGAATTTGGAGATCTGAGGGGTTTAATTATAAAAAAGAGGGGATAAAATTTTAGGGTTAGAGTTTGTCACCCTAACTAAAATTTTTTCTGTATCTGATCCTCTGATTTACTTTGCAGATCATCATGTCGCATATCTCGAGAGGTCAATCCCCTACTGCGTCGGCTGATGGCGTGCTTCCCTCGTATGCCGGTGAGCTCTTTTTTGGCGTATTTGTAGATTAATCTTTCTCCCCGTTTTGTTCTCCTTGGTGAGACAATTGGGAAGAGCCTTGATTCTCCTTGGTGAGGATCGACGCTTTAAAGATAGGTTTTGCTTGGTCAAAACCATATCTCAAAATACATAAAAGGGGCGCTTTGAAGCTGCATTGTGCATTATAAGGCAAGGATATATTGTTGATATACCCTATTTTATGAATGCACAATGTAGCCAAATCGTCTCACCCTTTATAAAGCAGTGACTCTATCTTACCCATTTGTAAGATGAGTTCAACTTCCTTTTATAACTGAGACTAACAAACGCTTAATTGCTTGTTTCCAGTGGGATATCCTTCTGGAGCATTCTCATCTCATGCAGTGTACGGGTGTCATGATGAGTATTATTCGACCTCCGATGATTTTTCACCTATTCCACTTACTCCTCAGTTTGCTTCGGGCACGTCGACAGAGGTTGCCCATGTGGTGAAGGAAGGTGGCCATCGAGTTCTTCGACAGCTGATTACTGATGTGCCTTTCGTGAAGGATACCAGCTCTGTTCAGCCTCTCAGGAAGACTGACTTTTTGTTTGGTGACTCTGTTAGAGATCCTGATGCAGTGTTTATTGATGCCGAGCAGTGGCTTCATAAAGATGACGGTGGTTTTCTATAGTTGCCTAAGATTCCTCGAGACCGCTCATTGACTGAGCTCAGGCATCAGGCCGTGACACGGGAGATGTCGTGGCGCTTGACGGAGGAGCACGAGAGCATTCACTGTGGCTATATTACTCATCAGGCAGCTCCTGGTTTGAGCAGGAGTCATATCATTGGATTGCGTCCTGGAGTATTGGGACTGGATACACCGCCGCGTAACGAGTTTCTTGCTTCTGCTTCTACTTTGAAGAATCGTCTCGCCGACTTAGGACGGGAGATGCCTGCGACGCGCCATAGATTCTATGGCTGGGTCCATTCTTTAGACAAGCTTTGGTGGGCTCGTATGACGAAGTACGTCTTAAGCCGATGGAGCGAGGAGTTGCACGCTTGTGGTCTATATGCAGCTATTCGTTCCACCATGTATGGTTTACCCGTCAGCGCTAAACATTTCTTCGCTTTGTGCGAGCTCTATAACCCGGATTCGAACACTTTTCTTACTAGGCACGGAGAGTTGGGCTTGGCTCTTCATGAGATGCACAAGATTTCTGGTTTGCCCATGGGTCAGATGCTATATCAGGAGTACTTTCCCTCCAACCATGAATTGAGCCAGCTGAAGGACCGCATGCCCGACCGCTATGAGACTTTATGGGATCTCACAGGTCACTACCATATTACTTTGGCGCAGTCTGAGCCTTTAGCGAAGAGGACTGAGTCACATGTGAGCCTGAAGCAGTTTGCGTGTTATTTGTTCAGAAATCTAGAGAGCAATTCTGGCGAGGCTATTTGTGAGCTGGCAACGCTTACTCCTTCAGAGGTTAATGGTCTGCTGAAGAAGATTGACGCTCACTCCTATACCATTAGCAGTCCCGAGAGTGGCTTTCCTGCAGGGACCAAATTTAAATCATTCTTATGGCATGCCACCGCATCGATTCAGCCGATGACCCTTCTCGCTAGTTACCTCGCTATCTGGTTAAAGAAATACGTGGTCCCGTATCAGTCCAGTGACATTTTGCCATTGGAAGTGCTCTACCCAGTGGTTCAGCTTGCCTACAAAAAGGAACTTTCGCTTCTTCCGGTGATGGTAGCTAACATTCATCGAGGGCTTCGACAGATTTCTAGTGCTTTCACACAGAAAGAAGATGAACCGTTGGCTCGGATTCCTCTTACTAAGGTGGAGCTCCCATACACTTATTTGATGGCTTGGTTCGTCCTTCATCGTCCTGATATGATGTCGGTACCTAGCACCGTAGACCGCTCTGTTCCCCTACTACAGTTGTTTGAAAATGGCAGGTGGGAGGGGTGAGGATTCCTTGAAGTCAGGAAGCAGCTACAGGTCCACAAGTGTTGGGTATTTTTCACTTGCTTCCCGCAGTTCTTGAGCCAATATGGCGAGTGTTTGACTGATGAGGAGAGGCCGAGGGGGGCTCAAACTCATTTAGATGTCGGCTGCTTTAACTGGCTAGTGAACATTAGGCCGGGTTATCTGACCTTCCGGGTGAGGAATCAGTGCTTCATAGAGCCATATCTACCCTGCCGATTCGCCCACCAGTTTGGTTATGATCAGCTTTATGTCGGGAACCCGCGTCAGCAGCTTCGGACTCATGGTGGTTTGGTGGACGGTCTCCGGGCATGGCTGTGGACCGTGACAGGCTGTATTGGTGCTAAGTTCAGTCTCCCAAGTGTAGGCGTATAAAACTGCTTATAGGTCCCTTGACACAGCTCGGCGCGATGATTCGACAAATCGACGAACGTTCAAAGGTAAGGCACATGCTAATGCAGTTGATGCTAATCAAACCTTTCAATTGCAACCTCAGCAACAGCAGCCATAGCAACAAGCCCCACAACAATCTCGAGGGCAATGGCAACAACGGCCTCAGAAGCAGAAATCTTCGGAGCCAAGGTTTCCCAAAGTCTACTCCTTCAAAGATGATGAAGTTCCCGGCATCTTCAAATACTTGTTGGAGAACAACAAAATCCAGTTGCCAGCGATCGTGGATCAAGAGGGGGCCAGCAAGGTGACGGATCCAAAGTACTGCGCGTACCACAGAGCGGTCCACCACCCTACGAGATCATGCTACCACCTCAAGGACAAGATCCAGGCGTTAATCGACGTAGGGGTCATAACCCCGAAACCAGCCAAGAATGTGGGGGCAAACGCAGTGTCAATCAGTTTTGGGTCGGTGCCTACAACTTGGTTCGAGCCAAAACGCGTCACCAAAGTCGGGATGAAGACGGTGAATGACGACCCGCACGGACAGCGCCAAAAGGGACTTGTGCCGCACACAGCCCCAAATGGCGAAATCCTTTGGGTTCACCCCGATCTGATTGGAGATGAACAATGGGCCGGGTCGTCATCCGGGAGGAAGTCTACAGGGAAAGGGAAGTCTTGTTATGGAGTCTCTGCTATCCCAGGGGAAGATGACGAAAGAATCCCCACTTTCCCGCTCTCTGAAGAAGAACAAGAAGCTTTTGCGACACGGAGCGGAAATGAGTATCACTACAATTATCCGCCACCTAGTGAGCAGGGGGTGAACAAACGGGGACCAGCCAAAACTCTCACAGAGATGGGGGTGATTACAAGTCCCACACCGGGTAAAGAAGCTCTACGACAGCCGGTAGATAAACATAAAGAAAAGAGGCCCGAGGAGGTTCAAAATCCGAAGCAATCTCGTTTCAGTCGTCCGATTGGAAAGGATAAACCGGAGAGTTCGAAAACTCCACGCGCCTTTGACATCATGGCTCAGCTAGCTAATATTCCAGCGCGGATAACGCTATATGAGTTGCTGCGGCTGTCTAAAGAAACTAGAGAAGCATTGCAAGAGGCCTTGGCCGATTCAGAAGCATTCCTCACTCGGATCAAACCGGCGCCTGAGGAACTAGAACTGTTAGCTCAACAGTGCAATGTGGCAGCTAAGAACATTCCCTGCATCACCTTCACCAAAGAAGACATGCAGACGAAGAATTCAAACCATGATCGGCCCTTGTATTTTGTCGGGTACATTGGCTCCAGCGAGGTCAACCGAATCCAAGTAGATCCGGGTTCCGCTGTGAGCATTATGCCGCTTCGCCTAATGCATAGCCTTGGCATTCCAGTCAGCAAATTGGCGTCTACAGGCACAGTCATTTACGGATTCAACACCAGCGGGTCAAGGCCTTTGGGGAAGATCCGAATAAAATGCCAAATGGGCGATCTGAAGACGGAGGTCACGTGTTACGTGATAGATGCTGAGACATCCTATAATTTACTATTGGGTCGGCCTTGGATCCATAGTAATGTTATAGTTCCCTCCACCTTACATCAGTGTCTGAAATATGTCGACACTGATGGAGGGGTCAGGACGGTGGTCGCAGATAAGCAACCATTCAAAGGGTATGAGAATTACTTCACTGATTCTCTCCTTTATGGTAACGAATCTGACACGGAACCATCGATCCAAGGCACGGACAGCGGAGAAGAAGCTGATTCCGAGGCCGGATTCGATTACAATGGCGGTTTTGTTTTAAATGACATTGTACCCTTCGTAATCAATCTTGATGATGAACAATTGTCAGATGGCGGTTGTAACTGGCAACTTGCTGATATTGAAATAAATCATGATTTAGAGTACTCCTTGTCTCTTAATGATGCGATAAAGGGATTATATGATAACCCAGATTTATGTATGCCGCTCCGATCATCCTATGTAACGAAGAGAAGTCTCCAGCATTCTTTCAGAACAACCCGAATTATTCCTGCCAAAGTAGGGGGACAAAAAGAAGTGATTTATGGTAGGGGAGAAAATCTTCCGTTGCCAGATCATTTCCTAAGAGAAGACGAGGATGAAGACAAATTTGGTCTGCATTTATCTAAGTATAGTCCGGAAGCGCGCATGCTCATGGAAAAACAAGGATACGATTTCACACGTACTCCAGCCAAAGCGGTATATGTTCCAAAAGGGAGACCTGAGGATCATTATAAATATGGGCGAGGCTTAGGCTATGTTTCATCAGATGACGAATGTGGTTGGCAAATTATCGATCAAATTGCTAACAAAGCTAAGGATGGGTACTTGCCAGATTCTTCAGCTGAGGATTCCGACACAAGTTTGGGAGAAATGTTCAAAACCTTAATGTCAAACATGACTACAGCTGATCCATCTACGTTGGAGGATGACGATCAAATGCCAACGTGGGAAGACCCATGGGTTCATCACCTAAACATGCAGTACGGTGATAGGTTCGAACAGAGAGAACCACCAACCGAAGATGAAGTAGTCCAAATTAATATGGGCAATGAGGCCAATCCAAAGCCCATATTCATCAGCGGTAGTCTTCCTCCAGATGAGAAGGAGGAATTAATTGCCCTAATCAGAGAATACATTGATGTCATCAGAGAATACATTGATGTCGTCGCCTGGAACTACGAAGATATGCCGGGACTCGACCCCAATGTGGCAATGCACCGCCTTGACATTAAGCCGGATGCTAAACCTGTCAAACAACAGCAAAGACGGTTTCGTCCGCAGATTATGGAAGCCATTGAGGCAGAGGTTAAGAAGTTGATCGATTCGGGATTTATCCGAGAAGAACAACATCCAGACTGGTTAGCCAACATCGTTCCCGTCATGAAGAAGAATGGCAAAATCAGGATTTGCATCGACTTCAGGAACCTGAATGAAGCATGTCCAAAAGACGATTTTCCTCTCCCAATCACGGATGTCATTATCGACAATACATGTGGATTCGAGAGGATGTCCTTCATGGATGGATTTTCGGGATATAACCAGATCAAGATGCATCCAGAGGATGAGAAGCATACGGCGTTTAGAACACCCCTCGGCGTCTTCTGCTATACGGTGATGCCTTTCGGTCTGAAGAATGCCGGTGCCACATACCAGCGAGCGATGACTAAGATTTTCCAAGAACATCTCAGGAAAACAGTCGAATGCTACGTTGATGATTTGGTTGTGAAAAGCCGCAACAAGGAAGATCACATCAAGGATTTGAAGACGATGTTCGATCTCATGAGGAGTCATCAATTGAAGATGAACCCCACTAAATCATTCCTTGGAATGTCCAGCGGAAAATTTCTTGGGTTCGTCGTCACCACTAAGGGTATACATATCGATCCTGATAAGGTGAAGGCGATACATGAATTGCAGCCCCCGAGGAATCTGAGAGAACTCAGAGGATTGCAAGGGCGTTTAGCTTATATCCGGCGTTTCATCTCAAATCTTTCTGGGAAGTGCCAACCGTTCTCTAAGCTGAACAAGAAAGGAGTATCATTCATCTGGGATGATGCCTGCCAAAAAGCGTTCGAAGATATCAAAACATATCTGGCGAACCCTCCTGTTCTCGTTGCACCGAAATCTGGTAAACCGTTCTTGATTTATCTCAAGGCGATGAACCACTCGATAAGTGCCTTACTAGCGCAAGACGATGATAACGGTCACGAACAGGCAGTTTATTACCTAAGTCGGACCTTGGTAGGCGCAGAGTCTCGATATCCGATGATTGAGAAAGAATGCCTTGCATTGGTATTTGCGATGCAAAAGATGCGGCATTACCTGGTGGGACAGACGATCTACGTTATCTCCAACGTTAATCCAGTACGGGTGTTTATGACGCAACCGGCCTCTATGAATTGGCGGCTAGCGAAGTGGGCCCTTCTCTTGTCCCAATACGATTTGCACTTCAAGCAGCAGAAGTCGATAAAAGGACAGGCGATTTGTGACCTTTTGGCGGCAAACCCGACCACAGATACGGCAGAAGTATATGATGACTTGCCGGATGAAACCCACGAGGTTAACACCACATCACACCAACAAGTATGGCAATTATACTTCGATGGTGCCTCAAGGGCAGTTAATAGAGTAATAACCCCGGGATGTCCTACAGTTTCCTCTGGAGTTGGAGTCGTCTTAATCTCCCCTGGAAAGCACGTGATGCCTCGGGCTTATTCGTTGACTAGTCCGTGCTCCAATAATGTTGCCGAATACAACGCGCTTCTCATTGGACTCAGTTTCGCCAAAGAGCTGGGGGTCGAATATCTCGAAGCTTTTGGAGATTCGCAATTGATAGTCAACCAAGTTCGCGGTGAGTATGAAGTCAGGAATCAAGACCTGATCCCGTACCACCAGGAAGCCATCAAAATGGCAGAATCTTTCGAAGAATTCTTTATTGAATACATCCCTCGTCTCCAGAACGCTTATGCAGACGCACTGGCGGCACTAGCAGTATCACTGGCACAGCCTCCCGAAGCTGAGCTGTTAGTCACAGTACGGACGCATCAACTCTGCGTACCCATATACAGTACGGAGATTGAAGAAGAAGAGGATAGAAACGTGAACGCCAAAGAGGTGAATTCAACTCAAATTGGGTCTGAGTCCCGAGATTGGCGTTTTCCTATCATCGACTACGTCCAATATGGTATCTTGCCAGAGGATGTAAAAGAAAAGGAATCAATCCGCCGAAGAGCTCCAAGATTCTTCTATAATACCGAGACCCATACGTTATACCGTAGAGGGTACGACGGTCTTTTGCTCCGATGCCTTTCGAACAGAGAAGCAAAGGAAGTTCTTAAGGAAGCACACGAAGGAGAATGTGGTGCGCATCAGCCCGGTCCTAAACTGTATGATCGCATCAGGAGGATGGGATATTTCTGGCCAACGATGGTTCGTGACGCAATCGAATACGCACGAGAATGCCACGCTTGCCAGATACATGCGAATTATATGCATCAACCGCCAGAGCAGTTGCACACGTCAACCACGTCTTGGCCGTTCGAGACTTGGGGCATGGACATAGTCGGTCCTATTTTTCCCCCTTCAGTCAAAGGTGATCGGTTCATCCTCGCGATCACAGATTATTTCTCAAAGTGGGCTGAAGCGATTCCGCTTAGAGAAGTGAAGACGAACAACGTCATCAATTTCATCAAGCATCATGTCATTTACCGACACGGCGTGCCAAGAAGGATCATTCATGACAACGGTCCACAGTTCATAAGCAATGCCTTCGTCAGATTCTGCGACAAGTTCAAAATCGAAGATGTTTCGTCGACAGCTTACTACCCCGCCGCGAATGGATTAGCGGAGGCGTTTAACAAGACGATCATCAAGATCTTGTCAAAGCTCGTGAAGACCAATAAACGAGACTGGGACGATAAACTCGGTGAAGCACTCTGGGCTTATCGCACCACCATACGCACGCCTACGGGAGCTACCCCGTATTCGCTGGTATACGGATGTGAAGCTGTGCTACCGCTGGAAATTCAGATTCCGTCCCTTCGGATCGCCCTCGCAACGGAGATGACGACGGAGGAACAACATCAGAAGCGTCTCGAAGAGCTCGAGAGGCTGGATGAAAAGCGTTTGGAGGCTCAACAACACATCGAGTTTTACCAAGCCAGGATGTCAAGGGCTTTTAACAAAAGAGTCCGACAGAGAAGCTTCAAGGAAGGAGATCTGGTCCTCGCTGCTCGCCGACCAATAATTCTCACCTCCAAGAAGAAAGGTAAATTCGAACCCAAATGGGAAGGACCGTTTGTAATAGACACAGTCTATTCAAACGGCGCATATCGCCTGATTACTCAAGAGGGCGCCAGGCAATTAATGCCAATAAATGGGAAGTTCCTGAAAAAGTACTATCCCTAGTACATTCAGGATAACTCATTTACCGGGAAGTTCCTCGAAGAATATTACACTTAATATTCTAGAGGATAACCCAAAATCATTGTCACCACCAAAATCCCTCACTGATCAATTTCAATTGACAGTGAGTCCACCAAAAATGTTTTTCTGGCCCTCTTGATTCTTTCCATGAACAAGAGGTCCACTTTCAGTTCGGAGTCCCTTTTCGATAAACGAAAGAACTCCTTCCCTTTTTCTCTTTGGTTAAACCTTGTTCATGGTTATAACCGGAGTTGAAAATACCACTTCGATAAACGAAGGACCCATTTTCAGTTTAGATAACTCATCCTATAAAAGGCAAGTTTATCTAAATTTTCCAGATTCTCGGAGTGGACACCCCACTTCTAGTTTCTTCTTCGCTGGAAATAGAATATAAAATTCTTCCTTTCCAGAATCAGGGAATAGAATATAAAATTCTTCCTTCCTTGTCTGTTGGGTTCGCCTTCACCCTAAAAGAAGACCGGGAAATAGAATATAAAATTCTTCCTTTCCCGCACCAACCTTTTCTAAGAATCTATCAATCTAGGATTCATCCTAGGAAGTTTATCCCGAATCCTAAGCAGGGATAAGTCTGCGCCTAACACGCGCTGCCGGTTTAGTCTTTTTCCGCACAAAAAGACACCAGAGTCTGATTCTGGGGTATTTTATCCTGAAACCTAAGCAAGGATAAGTCTGCGCTTAACCTGCGCTGCCGGTTAGTTCTTAACCGTTAAAAAGAACACCCGTCCACATATTCAACATTGTGGCAGGTCGTCATTAATAACACCAAAATCCATGCCTTACACGCATGGGGAATGTCATCCTGAATCCTAAGAAGGGATATGCCGACGCCTAACACGCGTCGCCGGTTTAGTCTTTCGCCGTAGAAAAAGACACCAGAAGACCAGTCTGGGGTATTTTATCCCGAAACCTAAGTAGGGATAAAGTCAACACCTAACACGTGTTGCCGGGTAGCCTATTCCCGTAACAATGGCGAAGTCTATGTATTCGACATCATAGCACGAAGTCTAAGAGAATTCATTCTCTTAGCACAACGTTACATGCGAACGGAGTTAGACAATCCGCATGCTAGCCCGACTCAAACGGTAGTCGGTAAAGGCTAATCAAACCCGTTGAAGGCTGGGGGTTAGCCAAAAATCCTAAAGTCAACACCTAACACGTGTCGCCGGGTAGCCTATTCCCGTAACAATGGCGAAGTCTATGTATTCGACATCATAGCACGAAGTCTAAGGGAGTTCATTCCCTTAGCACAACGTTACATGCGGAACGGATTCCGACAATCCGCATGCTAGCCCGACTCAAACGGTAGTCGGTAAAGGCTAATCAAACCCGTTGAAGGCTGGGGGTTAGCCAAAAATCCTAAAGTCAACACCTAACACGTGTCGCCGGGTAGCCTATTCCCGTAACAATGGCGAAGTCTATGTATTCGACATCATAGCACGAAGTCTAAGGGAGTTCATTCCCTTAGCACAACGTTACATGCGGAACGGATTCCGACAATCCGCATGCTAGCCCGACTCAAACGGTAGTCGGTAAAGGCTAATCAAACCCGTTGAAGGCTGGGGGTTAGCCAAAAAATCCTAAAGTCAACACCTAACACGTGTCGCCGGGTAGCCTATTCCCGTAACAATGGCGAAGTCTATGTATTCGACATCATAGCACGAAGTCTAAGGGAGTTCATTCCCTTAGCACAACGTTACATGCGGAACGGATTCCGATAATCCGCATGCTAGCCCGACTCAAACGGTAGTCGGTAAAGGCTAATCAAACCCGTTGAAGGCTGGGGGTTTGCCAAAAATCCTATGAGTATTATGGTCAATCATTTCAAACGTGATGAGGAATCATAATAAAGATAAAGATAAAAACCAATTCCACTAAAGAGAATCAAATGTCAAGGTTTTCAGCAAATAAAATCATACATCAAGCCCATGGCTAAGAATCTGCTGACTGAATTCAGATAACTTCTCGTCATAAGAGCGTCTAAGCTCCTCCTGCAACTCAGCTCTAACAGACTCTTCGTTCGCAGCTAAAGTCCTCACAGCATCCTCCTCTGTCTCAGCCAGTCTCTGCTTCAAGGACTTCAGCTCATCAGATAAAGCAGCATTTGCTTGCTGATTCTGCATCTTTGTGTCTTCCTTCTCACGGAGTTCTCGTCGGAGCTGATCTATCTGAGAATCAAGCTCCTCGAGGAAAGAAGATCTAGTGGCGAAATCAGCCTCAACTCGATCTATGCGGTCCCGCTGCACCTGAATCTCGAGCTCAGCAACCATCCGAGTACTGCGCCATGTCTGTAAGCGAGCATCCAACTCGGCAGCAACGAATGAAGAGGCACCTGTATCCCGGAGCTCATGAAACATCTGAAGCTCACGCTCTAAGCGATCAAGGTCATCAACCATAGCCGTCGCTAGATCCGGACATCCTATGTCCCTAATCAAGTTTATCTTGGAATCGAGGTAGGGCTTAAATTGGCGAAGAGAAAGTCCGTCGTGGAGGAGTTTGCCAATTATAACAGTCAGGGAGGAGAAATAAGAGCGGACTTCTACGCTGATGATGATCTTCTCAGGGTCATCCCCTGATAACAACTCCTTAACGAGGATATGAAGCTGAGAAGGAAGCCCTACACAAAGAAGAGAAGTTCGTCAAAAGCCTCAATGAGGAAATGAACGGCATCGCTCAGCTAATTAAATTATACCTCCTTCCCCTCGAGTCACTGGGGGTGATGGAGATGTAACAACTGTAGCTGCATCGACTGGTGGAGTTGGTCGCACAGCCGGCTCAACATGGTCTTTCTCAACAAAAGCTCCTGTCAAATTCAAAACAGAATTCGCAGAGGCGTTACATTATAGCTGCATTAGTCAAGGTCGACTAGTCCTATAATCAACTCAGCAGGAGGCACATACCTTCAAAGGAACCATCCTCAGGATTGTTAGCAAATGCGGACTCAGGAAACATGTCTCCAGGTAGCTGGTCATCAATCTGAGGTGAGCTATATATGTAGTGCATCATAGGAGTGTCCGCAAACAGGCTTCCCTCGTCAAAATCGTCGATGGAGAAATCTGACATAAAAGAATATAAGTGCCAAAGAATAATGAAGAGACTACAACTAATGGAAATGAGTTACCTCTCACGGGTGCATCAGCCTCTTCGTTTCCAAGGTTCGCCTCCTGCAAATTATCTGAAGGAGCAAGGAGTAGAGGACAGTTAGAGGATACACAAATTCATTAATGTATTATCTAAAGAAATACGCTGTCAGTGATAGATGTACCTTGACTCACAGAATCTGGTCCTACACTGATCTCCTCCCTAATGTCAGCAACCCCTGTAGACTTCTCTACAGGGGGTAGTGGGTCAGACTCATCGGGAGATAAGGGAACAGGATCGGGACTCATCTCATCCTCCCCACGCACTCCTATATAGAAATGGAAAAGCATGAGTCAATGTTCAGAATAACCAAGAAAATGGTTCAAAGAGTAGACGTTACCTCTGTCACTAATAGGGTCATCTCCAGCCAGATCCATGTCAGATGCTCGTGAAGCTACACGAGGTTTGCGGGCCAATCTCTTCCGCCTAGCAATAGGGATCGAAGGTCTCGCCTGAGGAGGAGGACGGAAATCTTCATCCTGATCAACTGTGGTATCTGGAACATCAAACCATAGTCAGTTTCAACACTTCTGGAAGATAGAAGAAAAAGATGAAGTGCAAACCTCGCTCGGAAAAGTCATCGTAATCTTCGGGATCCCCGCCCGAAGCCTCGTCTGTGGAATGGAATGTCCTCTGTCCCTCTTCGTCAATCCGACGAGTCTTGTTCCGTATCCTCTGTGCCCGGGCGTTTTCCCGAATCCTGCGGGAATCAACCTGGGAAGCTGCCTCAGCCTCTAACTCTGCGATTGGCTTCACAGGGATAGTCTTGTTGGCTGCTAACAACCATTTGCAGCTCAAGAAAGTAAGGTTCAACTGCCGGTCAGCACTCGGGAGACTAAATCTAACACCAGTACAGCCAGTCACGGTCCACAACCAAGCGCGGAGACCGTCTATCAAACCACTATGAGTACGAAGCTGCTGACGAGGATTCCCAATGTAAAGCTGGTCATAGCCAAACTGGCGAGCGAATCGGCACGGTAGATATGGTTCGATGAAGCACTGATCCCTCACCCGGAAAGTCAGATAGCCGGGCCTAATATTCACTAGCCAGTTGAAGCAGCCGATGTCTAAATAAGTCCGGTACTCTCTAGGCCTCTCATCATCTATCAAGCATTCACCATATCGACCGGAGAACTGCGGAAAACAAGTAGAGAATGCCCAACACTTATGGACCTGCAACTGCTGTCTGACATCAGAAAATCCGCGGCCCTCCCACCTGCCATTCTCAAGCAACTGTAGCAGGGGAACAGAATGGTCTGTGGCGTTCGGCACCGACATCATATCCGAGCGATGAAGGACAAACCAGGCCATCAGATAAGCGTACGGGAGCTCCACCTTAAGCGTGGGAATCTGACCTGGTAAATCGGTCTCCTTCCGTGTGAACGCACTGGAAAGCTGTCGAAGTCCTCGGTGAATATTAGCCACCATCACCGGAAGAAGTGAGAGTTCCTTCTTATAGGCGAGCTGAACTGCTGGGTAAAGTACCTCCAAGGGCAAGGCGTCGCCAGACTGATATGGAACCACGCACTTTTTCAACCAGATAGCAAGAAAGCCAGCAAGAAGTGTCATTGGTCGAATTGGTGCGGTAGCGTGCCACAAGAATGACTTGAACTTGGTCTTCGCAGGAAAGCCACCCTCAGGACCGCCGGTGGTGTAAGATTGAGCGCCGATCTTCTTCAGTAGACTGTTCACCTCTGAAGGAGTGAATGGGGCCAGCTCACAAATATCCTCGCCATGAGTGCTCTCCAGATTCTTGAACAAGTAGTTCGCAAATTGTTTCAGACTCACACATACCTTGGTCCTCTTTGCTAAGGGCTCCGACTGTGCCAAAGCAATATGGTAATGACAAGTGAGGTCCCATAGAGTCTCATAACGGTCAGGCATGCGATCTTTTAATTGGCTCAACTCATGACTGGAAGGAAAGTACTCCTGGTATAGCATCTGTCCCATGGACAAGCCAGAAATCCTGTGCATCTCGTGAAGAGCCAAGCCTAACTCCCCCTGCCGGGTCAGAAAAGTGTTCGAGTCTGGATTATATAGCTCGAACAAAGCACAGAAATGTCTCAAACTGATAGGCAAGCCATACACGGTGGCACGAACGGCTGCATACAAACCGCAAGCATGCAACTCCTCGCCCCATCGGCTCAAGACGTATGTCGTCATGCGGCTCCACCAAGACTTGTCCGAAGAGTGGACCCAACCGTAAAACCTGTGACGTGTCGCTGGCATCTCCCGTCCCAGAACAGCGAGATTTGTTTTGCGAGGCCCGGTTTTACCACGGCAGTTTTGCTCGGATGGCCGTGCGGTGTAAACACGACGTTGAAGCTGGGCGACGAACAGGAACCGCGAATGGAGGTGTATGGCCGAAGAGTGGACACGTCATGATGGATCCGTGCGTGTGCAAGCCGCAGAGCGAGTTCCGTGTCGGACAGGGCCCCTGGACATCTGAGCTCAGTCAGAGGAACGGGATGCGAGAATCTCCGCAAAGGGTATATGAAGCCATTGCCGAATCTTGTAAAAGCCAGGATGCTCGAGACAATTGAATACGGCTCTGGTCAGTCTAGTCAGAATCACCAAATAGGAAATCGCTCTCCGAAGAGGGGAGTAGAGCTGGCGGTTCTGTCAACAAGAGGGCGCATCGTGATTAGGCTGGGAAGTAGCTCGATGACCACGTTCCCCTCACACTTGGGCAACGTCAGTCGACGTTCGAGAGCAAACTGAGGGGTAGCTGTGGGAATAAGGGAAGGATCGGTTGAGAAAGAATTTTTTGGGCCCTCGTGCCACGCGGTCGCGATTATATTCGTGGACGGGATGAATCCAGATGAGCGGGGTACCCGGGGCGGGCACTGGCAAAGTAGACATATTAGACGACTGGTGTGGGTGCGTGCGATGTGTAGGGGTAAAGGGAGGAATGTGAAGCTGGCATCTTTGACGAGATAGTGAAGATAGAGTCAGGGTTGCTTATAAAAGGGTGAGACATTTAGGCCGAGCATGTGGACAATCACAAGAACGAGGGTTTGTCAGCGGGCCAGAGGCCAGCGAAGCCGTGCGGAGTGTAAGTAAAACGAATGTGAGTGGTCAAGGTCGCCGGCCGGGCGTTGTAGTATTGAGATTCGGGGTTTGTTACCAGAGCGAAAAAGGGCCGATCTTTGAGAGGGGGTCGATATCGTCACCAAGGAGAAGTCTAAATCTGGGGGTTTCGGATCGGGGTCGCAGAGTGATGTATTGTAAGATTAATGGGGTAGAAAAATGGAGGCGTAATTGGGCGAATCGTAGGAAGAAGGGGGTTGAGATTTGGCAAAGATTCTCGGCAGTAAGGGCGGTCAATCGCGTCACCAAGAGAATCAGGTCTTCGCGATCGGGCCCGGCCAAGGAGACAGGGTGGGTAAAGAAAGGGGTCAATCAGCAGAGGATGGTTATAAGGGAAAAAAGGAGGTTGTATTTGAAAAGTAAGTCACCAGCATAAGAGGAAATGGAGGCGCAGTCAACCGAGCATGGCGGGGAGCACAGCTCTCGAGGCGGCGGAAATGCCGCCGCAAAAGGTAACTCGAAGGTTAGGATTCAAAAAAAATTTCAGCCTAATTTTGCATAAAAACCCCTCAAGAATTTCATTTTTAAAACCCCCCGAAAAGATTAGTGACGAGGCATCAAAGCACAGCCCTCAACCGCTGGCAGTATAACCCAAAATGCGATGAATTAAATGGAGCGGAAGAGAGAAAAATACCAAATGTGTGGAAGATGTTACGCTGAATAAAGCTCGAGCCAACGAAGATGAGACGCTTTTAGGAAATGGCACACGTGCTCGAGGGGGTTCTGAGATGAAGATTCTAAGAAAATGATTTTTGAGAGATTTCACAAGATCAAAAGGAAACCCAGATCTCGAATAAGGATATCAAAAGTTTCGAGGAGAAAAGACGCGGTCAGGGAAGGAAAAAATTTCAAAAAGGAGGAAGAGGGCGCGGCCCTGAAGAGAGGAGGAAAAGAAGAAAAAGAGCAAAAAAAAGAGCCCTGTGTTTATAGCCTTGGGAACAACCAGTGATTTTCTGCTGAACGCAACCAGGACAGGTAACGAGAAACCAATGCGCGAGGTAAGTGTGGAATCCATACTTGTGGGTCAGTGAATGAGGGCCAAAGTTGAGCGGGCAGGGGGAATGAGATGGCCCAATTGAACAGAGTTGGAAGCCGGGCTGGGTGGAGGCTGGGAGAGGCGAGGAGCCAGAGGATCCATAGATAGTCGGCGAGATGTGGGGAACGCAGGTGTGTGGTAGGAGTGTGGACCAGGTTTGGGTCAAGGGTTCGAACGGAGTGTGTGGAGGACCCAGAATTCGAGGACCGAGGAATTCAAAGTTGGAGGTGGAGAGGGGGAGTTAAAGGCAGGCAAAGGAGATTGCAGATCGAAGTCAGAGGTCGGGGGATCGGCCGGTGGGCGACGCGTGGTGGTACCCGGGCGTGTGCGGGGCAGCGAGTGGTGTGGGGAAAGTGGCGAGGAGGATTTTGAACCGGAAGTGATGCCGTGTTGGAGTGGTAACGGTAGCGGATGCGGAGGGGTTTGGAGCCAGGGGGAGAGATACGTGGAGAGTAAATACGGGAGGTAGTGGGAAAAGGACGGTGGAGTGGTGCCTGATTGGGTGTTGATA
Organism: Asparagus officinalis; assembly: GCF_001876935.1. Lineage (NCBI taxonomy): Eukaryota > Viridiplantae > Streptophyta > Magnoliopsida > Asparagales > Asparagaceae > Asparagus > Asparagus officinalis. Next base: position 61,446,218 of record NC_033794.1, on the reverse strand, counting down.
GGTGCGGAGGGGAGGAATAGTGTGGTTTCGTAAGAAGAAAAGAGATTTAAAAGATTTGCGTTGGAGGGAGGATGAAGGCGGTCGGAAGTAACACGGACGTCGATGGTGTGGTGTTTGGTGGGTGTGGTGGTGGTGTGGGGGGGTGGTGGGTTGGGTGGTGGTGTGTTGTAGGGTGTGGTGTGGTGTGTTGGGAGAAAGTGGTGGGTGGGTTGATTGTGGTGATTGGGTGTCGGGTTGTGATGACATTCATGTGTATTATTGTTCGGTTCTGCTGTGATTTTGTTTTGTGTTGTGTGGTTGTTGGTTTTTTGTGGGTGGGGCGCTTAGTGCACGTCTTCGACCAACCAACGGTAAAGATTGAAAATCAAGGAATCGACTCAAGTTCAAAATTCCAAACAACGTCCAGACCAATAAACAGCCCGGAACCCCTCTACAGCATTCTACAAAGCACTGAAATGGCCGAAGATTGAAGAATACAGAACAAAAGTCATTTCCAGGTCACGTCACACGAAAAGGAGTAGGGCATCATAATCCAAAAGCATTCCAGACCTCTTTATAGAGAAGAGCGAAGAAGCTTGGATGGGATACTTGTAGGTAAAAATCGTTATGTCCCTTTGAACAGCAGGGCTGCGGCGGCGGATGAGTGTCGACAAATCGACGAACTTTAACAACGAACAGACAAAAGAGGTACAAATGCTAACTAAGTGCATGGAACAAGGTTTATGGTTCGGAATAAAACGGGTTTCAAACAAAAATGGATTGAACTCAAACAACCGACTGAGTTTATTGCCAAATCCGAAATTAAGTAAAAAATCAACAAAACAAACCGAATCAACGACAAAAACGGAACAAGAAAAGAAAAACCAGCGCACCTGGGGAAACTCGGCCCGAAACGAACACCCTAGGTGGCTTCGGCCCACAGCCGGCCAACCCATAGGGTGCTCGGTGGCCGAGCCACCGCAAGGGGGCTTCGCCCAAAGCCGAGCCAACCCTAGGGTGGCGTCGGTGCCGAAGCCAACCCCAGGGTGGCTCGGCATGAGCCGAGCCACCCTCAGGTGGCCCGACTCCCCCCCCTCTCTCTCTTGTGCACAAAGGCACAGTTCAGAGAGGCTATAAATAGGGGGGGTGGTTGTTCATTTGAGGGACTTCTTCTGAAACTTTTGAGAGAGCCGAAACTCTGCCGGATTGTCACCTCAACTCGGAGATCTGAAGGCTTGAAGACTTGGAGACCCGGATTTGATTCTTAGCGAGCACCCGCACCGAAAAAGGCAGGAGTTCGAGAGAGTCTAATCCTCAGATCTACGTCGTTACACTCCGGATCTAAGCTTGGTTCTTAGATCCCGAGATTCGAGCGGTCGTTTCCTTGGTGAAACGATCCCTCCCGGCTATTATCTCCTTGGTGGGATAATACCCGTAATACGTCGTAGATCTGCTTGGATCCAGATCACGCGGTGGTCCACGGTAAGCAACCCCGGCGCAGGCAAACAACCCACAGAAGCAAGAGACCGGATAACAGGATCTTGTGATTTGTTCGGTAAAAGAGAGAAGTTGTAATTTTGATTTCTTTGTTTTATTTTGATTTTCATTGTAAGCCGGATCTTATAAAAAGACCGGATCTCTTTGTAACGCATAAAGTTGTTAACTGAGTGCAATGGAATCGATAATGAAGAAAACACCAACTTTTCCCGCGAACACCAAGTGCTGAGCGTCAGTTAAAGCTCACCTTCTTAAGCTGCAGGTAGTTGTTAGCAGCTAACAAAACCGTCCCCGTGAAGCCGATTTCAGAGTTGGTGGCTGAGGAGGCTTCTCAGGCTGATTCTCGTGTGATTTGGGAAAATGCTCAGTCACAGAGGACGCGGAGCAAGACTCGTCGGATTGACAAAGAAGGAAAGAAGATCTTCAATTCTGCTGATGAGGCTTCAGGCGGAGATCTTGAAGATTACGAGGACTATTCTAAGCGAGATTAACTACCTATCCTTTCCTTCTGTCTTCTAGAATTATTAATCTTGACAATTGTTTGATGTTTCAGGGACTACGGCTGACAAGGATGAAGAATTCCGTCCTTTTTCCCAAGCAAGACCTTCTATTGTTGTCCCAGCTGCTAGGCGGAAGAGACTAGCCCACAAGCCACGTGCAGATTCGCGAGCATCTGAGATGGATTTGGCTGGTGATGATCCCGCTAGTGACGGAGGTAACATCTACCCTATAGACCATCCTCTTGATCATTCAGAACTTCAGACTCATGCTTTTCCATCTCTATATAGGAGAGCGTGGGGAAAGCGAGATGAGTCCTGATCCTGCTCCTCATGATTTTGTATTTTCTGGTGAGCCTGACTTGCCGCACCAGGTAGAAAAGCCTGCAGAAGTTGCCGACATTAGGGAGACTATCGATGTAGGACCCGATTCAGCGAATCCAGGTACATCTACCATTGACAATATACCCTTTAGATGGCACACAAGGGAGTTGAACGATTCAGAATTCGTGCCTCCCCTAATTGTCTCTATGCTTCTTGCTCTTTTAGATAAATTGCAGGAGGCAAACGTGGATCTTGGGAATAGAGAGGCTAACACACCCATAAGAGGTAACTCATTTCCATTGGTCGTAGTCTCTTTATTCTTCTTTCGCATTTATATTTTCTTGTGTCAGATATTTTGACTGATGATTTTGACGAGGAAGGTTTGCTCGTGGACACTCCTATGCTCCACTTCATGTATGGCTCTCCTTAGATTGATGACTGTTTGCGGAGAAAGTTGTTGTATTCATTGCTGTATTCATTACAACTTCAGTCGTTACAATGAAACAAAAAAAGATTGTCTTTTTATAAGACTCTTACACAATGAAAACAAAAATTACAACTCTCTTCAAAAACAAACGCAAGATCCTGTTTTGCGGTCTCTTGCTTGCGTGGGTCTTTTGCCTGTGACGGGGACGTCAATATCCGTGGACCACCTGGCACTCAGATCTGTTCCGAAAAATTGGACAGAGCTTCGTCGATCTGCGTGAGATCTAGAAGCCTGAAGCGTCTATCTCGGCTAAAACGAGATATCAGCTCTTCTTAGTGATTACCGGCGAAGGGTAATACTAAGGAAAAGGGGGGACGGGTGATGAAGACTCTGATGAAGACCTCTCCTCTCCTTGTTCAAGCACTCGACCACTCTTCACTGCAGCAGGGCTTCGCCAATCTTCTCCAAAAATCTTCCCCTTGAAAAATGAGGTAAGGGGTGCTATTTATAGGCAAATGGGAGCGTCTAGGGGGCCTAGACACCCCTTGGTGTCTCGGATTGTCCGAGACACCCCTGGGGTGTCTAGGCTTTTCCTAGACACCCCCGGGGTGTTTCGACTTCCCGAGACTCCGTTTGAGGAGTATTCGATTGTTTTCCCCGTAAATTCTTCGTCCGAACTCGGATTTGAGTTGAGGTGTATTCGATTGTTTTCCCCGTAAATTCTTCGTTCGAACTCGGATTTGAGTGATTCCAAGTGCGTTGGATGCTTGACGAAGAGTTCGATCCGCTCTGGTGGTTGGATTGTCTGTAGAGTGATCGAGGCATGAAGGGCGTCGTCCTTTTTGTGAACACTGCCGGGTTCCCGATTGGTCCGGGTCCTCGTTGTTCCGAAACCCTATCAACTCACGTAGTACGTCGATTCACTTCAATCGTTCATTGACATCAATTGGACTCCTGTGGATTGGATAGTGACGTTCATCGTCGCTCTTTAACACTGAACTGTTCGTGGAGACCTATAGGCAATTTTCGATGCCTACAGATACCCCCTCCAAAGCGTTCCGGACTCGTTTCTTTTATAGAAGAGGCTGGAATACTTTTGATGTGATTGGTCTAGCCTTCAGTCAGTGTCAGGACCTGTAGTTAGCTTCAACTCTTGGCTCCTTCGATTTTCGGTCTATTCGATGCTTTGACGAATAGCCGAAGTTCTTCCGGCGCTGCGTTTATCGTTTGGCCGTCGTCGGAGTCTCGAGTCTGCAGCTGATGAATTGAGTTTGGCTCGTGTCATTGAGTTGACTTTGAACTACCTCCGTCACATTGTGTTGACTTAGGGTTTCAGATCATCGTGTGTTGACTTTTTGTCGCAACGCGTTGACTGGCGTTGATGGCGTTGACCTAGGGTTACGCGTTGACCGGCGTTGACCCTTAGGGTTTGAATCCTCGAACGTTGACTTTTGTTGCAACGCGTTGACTGGCGTTGACCTAGGGTTACGCGTTGACCGGCGTTGACCCTTAGGGTTTTGAATCGTCAAACGTTGACTTTGGTTGCAACGCGTTGACTGGCGTTGACCTAGGGTTACGCGTTGACCGGCGTTGACCCTTAGGGTTTTGAATCGTCGAACGTTGATTGGTGTGGATTTTCATCCTCGAACGTTGACTCTTGTCGCAACGCGTTGACTGGCGTTGACCTAGGGTTACGCGTTGACCGGCGTTGACCCTTAGGGTTTCGAATCGTCGAACGTTGACTTATGTTGTAACGCGTTAATTGGCGTTGACCTAGGGTGACGCGTTGGCCGGCGTTGACCCTTAGGGTTTTGAATCGTCAAACGTTGACTTTGGTTGCAACGCGTTGACTGGCGTTGACCTAGGGTTACGCGTTGACCGGCGTTGACCCTTAGGGTTTTGAATCGTCAAACGTTGACTTTGGTTGCAACGCGTTGACTGGCGTTGACCTAGGGTTACGCGTTGACCGGCGTTGACCCTTAGGGTTTTGAATCGTCAAACGTTGACTTTGGTTGCAACGCGTTGACTGGCGTTGACCTAGGGTTACGCGTTGACCGGCGTTGACCCTTAGGGTTTTGAATCGTCAAACGTTGTCTTTTTGGTCGCAACGCGTTGACTGTTGACCTAGGGTTACGCGTTGACTGGCGTGGACCCTAGGGTTTCGAAAGTTTATACTCGTACGTTTGCTGGAGTATACACAGTTTAAGCTCTTAAGGTATTGGAGCATCGCGGTCCCAAATGTTGGGGCTGCAGGACCAACTGTTAAAGCTGATTCATCTGCATGTGTGGATTTTATCCTGACTTTGTTGGATGCTCAAGTCACGAGACCAACTAGGGCAGTTGATGCGTCAATGACTCGCAGTTATAGAATTTTTGGCAAATCCTCAGCCATCAACGGATTTGACAAGCCTTTACCGACTACCGTTTGAGTCGGGCTAGCATGCGGATTGTCTCAATCCGTTCCGCATGTAACGTTGTGCTAAGAGAGTGAATTCTCTTAGACTTTGTGCTATGATGTTGAATACATAGGCTTCGTCTTTCTCACGGGAATAGACTACCCGGCGACGCGTGTTAGGCGTTGACTTCAGGATTTTTGGCTAATCCCCAGCCTTCAACGGATTTGATTAGCCTTTACCGACTACCGTTTGAGTCGGGCTAGCATGCGGATTATCTAAATCCGTTCCGCATGTGACGTTGTGCTAAAGGAATGAACTCCCTTAGACTTGGCCTTAAACGGATTTGATTAGCCTTTACCGACTACCGTTTGAGTCGGGCTAGTATGCGGATTGTCTCAATCCGTTCCGCACGTAACGTTGTGCTAAGAGAGTGAATTCTCTTAGACTTTGTGCTATGATGTTGAATACATAGGCTCATCAAGTGCCCGGATTGGAAGTTGAGAATCGTGTCTTTTCTAAAAGCAAAGACAGACTGAGAAACGGGAGAGGAAGAATTTTATATTCTATCTCCCGGTGCTGAAGAGGAAGAATTTTATATTCTATCTTCGGCCGGAAAGGTTTACCGATTACCGTTTGAATCGGGCTAGCATGTGAATTATTAAGACCCGTTTCACACGTAACGTTGTGCTAAGAGAATTACTTCCCTTAGACTTAATGCTATGATTTTGAATACATAGACTTCGTCTTTCTCACGGGAATAGACTACCCGGCAACGCGTGTTAGGCGTTGACTTATCCCTACTCAGGCTTCGGGATAAAATTCCCCGTGCATCGAGTGCCCGGATTTGACAATCGTGTCTTTTCTAAAAGCAAAGACAGATTGAGAAACGGGAGAGGAAGAATTTTATATTCTATCTCCCGGTGCTGAAGAGGAAGAATTTTATATTCTATCTACAGCTGGAAAGGGAACTTGAGGTGGGATCCCCCACCCCCAGAATCCGGAATGATGAACTGGGAGTGGGTTCTCCACTCCGAGCATCGGAAAGGTCCGAGGAGAGGAAGAATTTTATATTCTATCTCCCGGTGCTGAAGAGGAAGAATTTTATATTCTATCTACAGCTGGAAAGGAAACTCGAGGTGGGATCTCCACCCCCAGAATCCGGAAGGATGAAACTAAGAGTGGGATCTCCACTCCGAGAATCGTAACAATTCGGATAACCCTAACTGTCGGAAGGTTTGATTACCCGATTTGGAAGTGGACCTCTCGTTCATTGGGGGAATCGAGAGGAGATTTTGGCTGTGGCCCTAACTGTATGAATGTTTGACCAAGCAGGAGTTTGAGACGACCTAACTGTCGGAAGGTTTGATCGCTCGATTTGAAGGTGGACCTCTCGTTCATTGGAGGAATCGAGAGGGGATTTTGGCTTTGGCCCTAACTTTTATAGGTTTGACCAGAACGCAAAGAGAGTGGAATACGGGTAGCAAAGAAAGTGCCAACTCGTGTCATCACTCAAAGGGAGATTTTAACGCTAGGCGTTTAGGACCTAGCATGTTAAATCTGAGAAATGCCAATGACTGGCAGATGGAAATGTTGGTGGGTCCACTGTCGTTTGATTTGATCAGCGGGTGGTTTGGTGAGGAAAGATTAACCTATCAGAAGATTGGATCTCCTCTCACAAAAATAACTCATAAGAGTTAGAGAATAAGAGGAGACATTCTGACCTTCAGAGTTCGAACGTGAATTTCTTATTCACCAATTCCACAATGATTGGGTTATCCCTAAGAATACCCATGTGGTATTCTTTCGGGAACTTCCCGATGCATTGGATTATCCACCCCCAGTTTCTCTCTTGGAACTGGGTTTGACTTGGTTGTCCGACCGGGTTATCCTTAAGAATATTAGCGTAATATCCTCCAGGAACTTCCCGTCAATGGTAGGAAATAGTTTAGACTCATATACCTATTGGAGTATCAGGGAGCAGTTTAACCTCATATACCGGTAGGAGGAATGAGAAACAGTTTATACTCGTATACTCTTTGGAGTGAGAAGCAGTTTATACTCTTATACTTATAGGAGTATCGAGAAACAGTTTATACTCTTGTACTCTTTGGAGTATTGAGGAACAGTTTATACTCTTGTACTCTTTGGAGTATTGAGGAACAGTTTATACTCTTGTACTCTTTGGAGTATTGAGGAACAGTTTATACTCTTGTACTCTTTGGAGTATTGAGGAACAGTTTATACTCTTGTACTCTTTGGAGTATTGAGGAACAGTTTATACTCTTGTACTCTTTGGAGTATTGAGGAACAGTTTATACTCTTGTACTCTTTGGAGTATTGAGGAACAGTTTATACTCTTGTACTCTTTGGAGTATTGAGGAACAGTTTATACTCTTGTACTCTTTGGAGTATTGAGGAACAGTTTATACTCTTGTACTCTTTGGAGTATTGAGGAACAGTTTATACTCTTGTACTCTTTGGAGTATTGAGGAACAGTTTATACTCTTGTACTCTTTGGAGTATTGAGGAACAGTTTATACTCTTGTACTCTTTGGAGTATTGAGGAACAGTTTATACTCTTGTACTCTTTGGAGTATTGAGGAACAGTTTATACTCTTGTACTCTTTGGAGTATTGAGGAACAGTTTATACTCTTGTACTCTTTGGAGTATTGAGGAACAGTTTATACTCTTGTACTCTTTGGAGTATTGAGGAACAGTTTATACTCTTGTACTCTTTGGAGTATTGAGGAACAGTTTATACTCTTGTACTCTTTGGAGTATTGAGGAACAGTTTATACTCTTGTACTCTTTGGAGTATTGAGGAACAGTTTATACTCTTGTACTCTTTGGAGTATTGAGGAACAGTTTATACTCTTGTACTCTTTGGAGTATTGAGGAACAGTTTATACTCTTGTACTCTTTGGAGTATTGAGGAACAGTTTATACTCTTGTACTCTTTGGAGTATTGAGGAACAGTTTATACTCTTGTACTCTTTGGAGTATTGAGGAACAGTTTATACTCTTGTACTCTTTGGAGTATTGAGGAACAGTTTATACTCTTGTACTCTTTGGAGTATTGAGGAACAGTTTATACTCTTGTACTCTTTGGAGTATTGAGGAACAGTTTATACTCTTGTACTCTTTGGAGTATTGAGGAACAGTTTATACTCTTGTACTCTTTGGAGTATTGAGGAACAGTTTATACTCTTGTACTCTTTGGAGTATTGAGGAACAGTTTATACTCTTGTACTCTTTGGAGTATTGAGGAACAGTTTATACTCTTGTACTCTTTGGAGTATTGAGGAACAGTTTATACTCTTGTACTCTTTGGAGTATTGAGGAACAGTTTATACTCTTGTACTCTTTGGAGTATTGAGGAACAGTTTATACTCTTGTACTCTTTGGAGTATTGAGGAACAGTTTATACTCTTGTACTCTTTGGAGTATTGAGGAACAGTTTATACTCTTGTACTCTTTGGAGTATTGAGGAACAGTTTATACTCTTGTACTCTTTGGAGTATTGAGGAACAGTTTATACTCTTGTACTCTTTGGAGTATTGAGGAACAGTTTATACTCTTGTACTCTTTGGAGTATTGAGGAACAGTTTATACTCTTGTACTCTTTGGAGTATTGAGGAACAGTTTATACTCTTGTACTCTTTGGAGTATTGAGGAACAGTTTATACTCTTGTACTCTTTGGAGTATTGAGGAACAGTTTATACTCTTGTACTCTTTGGAGTATTGAGGAACAGTTTATACTCTTGTACTCTTTGGAGTATTGAGGAACAGTTTATACTCTTGTACTCTTTGGAGTATTGAGGAACAGTTTATACTCTTGTACTCTTTGGAGTATTGAGGAACAGTTTATACTCTTGTACTCTTTGGAGTATTGAGGAACAGTTTATACTCTTGTACTCCCAATATCGGTGCCCGGCATATCTAGCTTGCCTCGGAGTGACGGACTCGCAGGTACGCATACGATTTAGGGATATCGTACTTCTCTATGTTCATCTGACTAACGAAGGATTAATATTATAGCGCCAACCATTGGGATTAGCCCAATATCGATTCCTGGCATATCTAGCTTGCCTCGGAGTGACGGACTCGCAG
>NC_033794.1:61425771-61436810 GCF_001876935.1 Asparagus officinalis | reverse complement strand
TTTGACTAGTAAGAGGGTGCCACCATAGGACCAGCCGCTTGGGCCGATACTCTTATGACTCTTGGCATTGCGACTGCATCTGAGGACGGGGGGATTGCAGGTATGCATGATAATCTAGGAGTGTAACTATAGGACCGGCCGTTGGGCCTGATACTACTACAGTTCCCGGGGCTGAAAATCTGCATAGAAGTGACGTCTCTCCGTCCTTGCCGAGTGATATAAGCAATCCGCCTGCGGGGGTCTCCATGACTACTTCTGCCACTGTCTCAGAGCCTGTCGGACCTCAGCCTGAGGGGACGTCCGTTGGCGTTGGTATGCTCAGAATTTGCCTTTTGAATTTCCTTATCGTATTCGATAATCCGCTGAACTTCTATGTTGTTGCTTGTAGGATCTCGATCTTCCCTATACGAGCATGTCCACGTCCTTTTGGTCGATACTGATCCTGACAGAGAGGCTTTTCGTACGGACCTCAGCTTCTTCACTGCCTTTTATAACGGCCTGATCGAGAAACTTCTTCATAGAGGATGCGGCTTCGATCAGTTCAGGCGTTCCTTTTCTCGCCACATGATGATGATGAGGGAAGAAGGATACCCGGAATTGGCCGGTAACGGGGTTTCTTCTTTCGTGTCCTCTCAGTTGGAGCATAGGATGGCACAGTGGCGTGACCTGAGATCTTCCATCGGGTGCGAGCTTCAGTCACATGAGAGCTCAATTGCGCAGCTAATGGCTAACGTGGCGAGGAAAGATACGGAGAGAGCTGAGCTACTCCGCTCTTTGGACTCGAACCGCGAGGAAACGACTAGGTTGAAAGAGGCCTTGAAGTACGTTGAGGAATCTACTGCTCTTATTGTAGATGACCTGGCTGGACTGGAGCGTTCTCGTGGGCAGGCACTCGAGGAGCTCGGATCCACCCAGGAGAGACTGATGAAGCTGAAGAGTGAAGCCGCGGAGATTTTAAGCAGTTCTGAGGAATCTGCCCGAGCTGATCTGCAGGCGGGACTTGAGCGGAGTTATGTAGATAGACTTTTTAGCTTAAAGTCTCATATTCTCAGCCGCCAGCTGCCTTCGGGCTAACGAGCTTTTCGTTGTATGCTTTTGACTCAATCTATTAATAGAAACTCCGTATTTGCTTCTTTCTTGTGATTTTTCTGTATTTCTTCCGAATGACAGATTTATGGGATTTTTGGCAAACCCCCAGCCCTCAACGGGTTTGATATGTCTTTACCGATTACCGTTTGAAATCGGACTAGCATGTGAATTATTAAACCCGTCTCACATGTAACGTTGTGCTAAGAGAGTAAATTCTCTGAGGCTTTGTGCTATGATTTTGAATACATAGGCTTCGTCTTTCTCACGGGAATAGACTACCCGGCAACGCGTGTTAGGCGTTGACTTATCCCTACTTAGGCTTCGGGATGAAATTCCCCAGACTGGAATTCTGGTGTCTTCTTCAATCGGTAAAAGACTAAACCGGCCATGTGTGTTAGACATGGACTTTGGAATTTTGTTCAAACGGCCCTAACTTTTATAGGATTGGTCATTTGAATCAAAAGAATCCCTCATTCATTGAGGAGAAAGCCCAATTTCGACCCTAACTTTTATAGGTTTAGTGGAAAAAGAACAAAAACAGATTTTCGTTTATGGAAAAGGAATGACTCGGTCTTAGTCCTAACTATTTGTAGGCTTGACTAAGTGAGATCGGGAACAATCCTAACTTTTATAGGTTTGATTGTTCGAATTGAAAGTGGACCTCTCGTTCATGGAAGGAATCGAGAGAGGAATTTGGCTTTGGCCCTAACTTTTATAGGTTTGACCTGAAAGCAAAGAAAGTGGAATACAGGTAGCAAAGATAGTGCCAACTCGCATTATCACTCAAAGGGAGACTTTAATGCTAGGTGATTATGACCTAACATGTCGAGTCTGAGAAATGCCAATGACTGGCAGATGGAAATGTTGGTGGATCCACTGTCGTTTAATTTGATCAGCGGATGGTTTGGTGAGGAAAGATTAACCTATCAGAGGATTAGATCTCATCTCAGGAAAATAACTCATAAGAGTTAGAGAATTTTGATAGAATAAGAAGAGACATTCTGACATTCAGAGTTCGAATGTAGATTTCTTATTCGTCAATTCTACAATGACTGGGTTATCCCTAAGAATACCCATGTAGTATTCTTCCGGGAACTTCCTGATGCATTGGTTATCCTGAAGATACTAAGGATAGTATCTTTTCAGGAACTTGCCGTTTATCGGCATCATCAGCCGGTCACCGTCCTTGGTGACAAGGCGATATGCGCCACTCGAGTAGACTGTCTCCACTACGAATGGTCCCTCCCATTTGGGTTCAAAATTACCCTTCTTTTTGGAGTTAAGGATCATCGGTCGGTGAGCAGTGAGGACCAGATCTCCTTCTTTGAAACTCCTTTGTCGAACCTTTTTGTCGAAGGCTCGAGAAATTCTAGCTTGGTAAAACTCAATGTGTTGTTGAGCTACCAGGCGCTCTTCATCGAGCTTCTCGAGTTCTTCGAGGCGTTTCTGATATTGTTCTTCGGTCGTCATCTGGGTTGCAAGAGCGATCCGAAGAGATGGGATTTGGATCTCTAATGGAAGAACAGCTTCACATCCGTATACCAGTGAGTACGGGGTTGCTCCCGTTGGTGTGCGCACTGTGGTCCGATAGGCCCATAAAGCCGCGCCAAGATTGTCGTCCCAATCTCGTTTATTAGTTTTCACGATCTTTGACAAGAGTTTGATGATAGTCTTGTTGAAGGCTTCAGCTAATCCATTCGCTGTAGGATTATAAGCCGTCGACGAGATATCCTGAATTTTAAACTTTTCGCAGAACCTTATGAAGGCGTTGCTGACAAACTGAGGACCGTTGTCATGTATGATTCGTCTTGGAACACCATACCTATAGATGATATGGTGCTTGATGAATGCAATGGCGTTGCTCGTTTTAACTTCTCTGAGTGGAACTGCTTCAGCCCATTTGGAGAAGTAATCGGTAATTGCCAGGATGAACCGGTCGCCTTTGACTGATGGGGGATTTATAGGGCTAACAATGTCCATTCCCCAAGTCTCGAACGGCCATGACGTAACCGAAGGATGCAGATGCTCCGGAGGTTGGTGCATATAATTCCCGTGTATTTGACACGCATTACACTTTCGGGCATACGTGATTGCATCACTCATCATGGAAGGCCAAAAATACCCCATTCTTCTGATGTGATAGTAAAGCTTGGGACCAGGTTGGTGTGCGCCACACTCTCCTTCATGCGCCTCCCTAAGGACCTCTTCGGTTTCTTTGGTTGATAAGCAACGCAATAGCAGACCATCGTACCCCCTGCGGTATAGCGTTCGATTCTCCGTATTGTAGTAGAATCTTGGTGCTCTTCGTCTGATTGACTCTCTTTCCTTCACATCTTCTGGCAAGATTCCATGCAAGACGTAGTCGATGATGGGGAAACGCCAATCTCGTGGTTCGAACTCGATTTGAGTAGCGTGTACCTCTTGAACTTCTTCTTCCTCGGCATCTTCACTGTAAAGCGGCACTCGGAGTTGGTGAGTTCTTACCGTAACAAACTGCTCTGCTTCGGGAGGTTGTGCCAGAGATACGGCCAATGCTGCTAACGCATCTGCATAGGTATTCTGTAGTCGTGGAATATGTTCGATAAAGAATCCTTCGAATGATTCCGCCATCTCCACTGCCATCTTATGGTATGGTATTAGATCTTGGCTTCGAACCTCATATTCTCCCTGGACTTGCTTGACTATTAGCTGAGAATCACCGAAAGCCTCGAGATATTCCACCCCAAGCTCCTTAGCAAAGTTGAGTCCTATAATCAATGTGTTATACTCTGCTACATTATTCGAGCATGGCTCGGTTAACGAGTAGGCCCGAGGCATCACATGTTTTCCTGGGGAAACTAAGACAACTCCCACTCCGGAAGAAATCTTAGAACTTCCAGGAGCACTTGCTACATTGGCTGCTCGGGAAGCGCCGTCGAAGTACAAACGCCATACTTGCTGGTGCGAAGTTGCATTGACTTCGTGGGCTTCGTCGGGTAGATCGTCATATATCTCGGCGGTGTCCGTAGTTGGATTAGCTGCCAGGAGATCACAGATGGCCTGCCCTTTTACTGACTTCTGTTGTTTAAAATGTAAGTCGTATTGGGACAAGAGTAAGGCCCATTTTGCTAATCGCCAGCTCATGGAAGCTGGTTGAGTCATGAATACTCGAACCGGATTAACTTTAGAGATGACGTAAATGGTCTGCCCGACCAGATAATGTCGCATCTTCTGAATGGCGAACACCAAGGCGAGGCATTCTCTCTCAATCATAGGATATCGAGATTCGGCGCCTACCATGGTTCGGCTCAAATAATATACTGCCTGCTCATGACCGTTATCGTCATCTTGTGCAAGTAATGCACTTAATGAGTAGCTCGTCGCCTTGACATAAATCAAGAACGGTTTGCCCGATTTCGGTGCAACGAGTACAGGAGGTTTCGAGAGATATTCTTTAATACTCTCAAATGCCTTTTGACAAGCGTCATCCCATATGAAAGACACGCCCTTCTTTGCGAGCTTGGAGAATGGTTGGCATTTTCCTGAGAGGTTCGAGATGAACCGACGAATATAAGCTAATCGCCCTTGCAATCCTCTGAGCTCCCTGAGGTTCCTCGGAGGTTGTAATTCATTGATCGCCTTTACCTTATCAGGATCGATGTGGATACCTTTGGTGGTGACGACGAATCCCAGGAATTTACCACTAGACATTCCGAGGAAAGACTTGGTAGGATTCATCTTCAATTGATGGGCTCGCATCAAGTCGAACATGGTCTTCAAGTCCTTAATGTGATCTTTTTTATCACGACTTTTCACGACCAAATCATCTACGTAGCATTCGACAGTCTTTCGGAGATGCTCCTGAAAGATCTTTGACATGGCTCGTTGATATGTAGCACCTGCATTCTTCAAGCCGAAGGGCATAACCGTGTAGCAGAAGACGCCGAGAGGCATTCTGAATGTGGTATGCTTTTCATCATCTGGATGCATCTTTATTTGGTTATAACCAGATAAACCATCCATGAAAGACATTCTCTCGAATCCGCACGTATTATCGATGATAACATCCGTGATGGGAAGGGGAAAATCATCTTTTGGGCAAGCAGTGTTGAGATCTCTAAAGTCAATACAGACCCTGATCTTCCCGTTTTTCTTAAGGACCGGGACAATATTGGCAAGCCACTCTGGATGTTGCTCTTCTCTAATGAAGCCCGAGTCCACAAGCTTTTTAACCTCAGCTTCGATCGCCTCCATCATTTGCGGACGAAACCGTCTTTGTTGTTGTTTGACAGGTTTGACATCCGACTTAATATTGAGACGATGCATTGCTACATTTGGATCGAGCCCCGGCATGTCTTCATAATTCCAGGCGAACACATCAATGTATTCCCTGATAAGAGAGATTAACTCCTCTTTCTCCTCGGGTAGGAGACTGTCGCTAATGAATATCGGCTTCGGATTTTCCTCACTTCCCATATTCACTTGGACTACTTGATCTTCGGTAGGAGGTTCTCTTTGCTCAAACCTATCACCGTACTGCATGTTTAAGTGATGAACCCATGGATCTTCCCATGTTGGCATCTGGTCGTCTTCCTCTATCGTGGTAGGATCGACCGTGACCATGCTCGACATCAACTTTTTAAACATTTCACCAAGGCTAGCGTCGGAATCCCAAGCCGAAGCGTCGGAAGAGTATCCTTTTCTAGCCTTGTTGTTAGCAATCTGATCGATGATTTGCCAACAACATTCGTCGTCGGATGAGGAGACATAGCCAAGACCTCTTTTATGACGATAATAATCATCGGGTTTTCCCTTTGGTACATAGGCCATTCGAGGTGGAACTCGTGGACCTCGACCAAAGCAAAGACCCTCTCCGAGTGTGAAGTCGTACCCATACTTCTCCATTAGATCGCGCGCTTTCGCGTCATATCTAAATAAATGAGGGGCAGGTTTATCATCATCATCTTCTTCTTCTACGAAGTGATCAGGTGTTGGAGCTTCTTTTCCTTTGCCGTAGACGACTTCTCTTCCACCCCCTATTCCCGCGGGGATGACAAGTGTTGCTCCGCATGGATCTGGTACCTGCTTTTTCGTCATACAAAATGATTGAAGAGGCATATACAAGTCAGGGTTATCATATAGCTCTTTAGTGACATTATCAAGACACATCGAGTACTCTAAATCATCGTTTATTGATAGTTCTTCGGCAAGTTGTCAATTACAACTATTTTCTGATGATTTATCATCATCAAGATTGATTACAATGGGTACAATGTCATTAAGTACAAAACCACCATCATAATCAAACCCAGCTTCGGTATCAGCTTCATCTCCGCTGTCCGTTCCTTGGGCCGGTGATTCAGTATCGGATTCAGCGCCGTATAGAAGGGAATCGGTGAAATAATTCTCCAATCCCTTAAACGGTTGCTTATCCGCGACCACCGTCTTGACTTCATTATTTGAGTCCACGTACTTGAGGCATTGATGCAGAGTTGACGGAACTATAAGGTTACCGTGGATCCAAGGTCGACCCAACAGTAAATTATAGGACGTTTCTGCATCAATTACATAGCAAGTAACTTCTGATTTTAAATCCCCGATCTGGCATTTGATTCGGATCTTCTCCAAGGGTCTAGACCCGCTGGTGTTGAATCCGTAAATCGTAGTGCCGGTGGAGGCTAATTTGCTAGTCGGGATTCCGAGATGATGCATCAATCGGAAAGGCATGATGCTAACAGCAGAACCCGGATCAACTTGGATCCGGTTGACCATGCTGGAGCCAATGTGCCCGGTGAAGTACAAGGGCCGATCATGCTTTGAGTTCTTCATCTGCATGTCTTCCTTAGTGAAAGAGATGCATGGAAAATGATGCGCCGCGAGATTGCAGTGCTGAGCTGACGGCTCTGGTGCTTCAGGAGATGGCTTGATTCGAGTTAGAAAAGCTTCAGAATCGCTCAAGGCCTCTTGTAATGCTTTCCTTGTATCTTTGGACAGACGCAATAACTCGTATAGGGTTATCCTAGCCGGGATATTGGCCAACTGCGCCATGATGTCGAAATGGGGTGGAGAGCTCGCATTTCCCGGTTTGTCTCTCCCAATCGGATGATTGAATCGAGACTGCCTCGGGTTCTGGGCTTCTTGCTGCGGAGGCTCTTTCCCCTTCTCCTTTTGCTGGACTTTGAAGCTCCATAACAAGACTTACCTTTTCCTTTTGACTTTTTCTTGGAAGAGGTTCCAGTCCATTGCTCGTCTCCGATCAAATCTGGATGAACCCAAAGAATCTCACCATTAGGGGCTGTGTGTGGCACAAGTCCCTTCTGGCGCTGCTTGTGAGGATCATCGTTCACCGTCTTTACTGCTGCATTTATTACTGGTTCATGCTGGAACCAGTTTAAGGGAACAGAACCGAAGCTGATTGATACTGCATTTGCTCCCACTCTCTTCTCCTTCAGCTGCTTCATTGTGATGACCCCGACATCGATTAGAGCTTGGATCTTGTCCTTAAGAGCATAGCACACCTTGGTAGGATGGTGCACCACTCTATGAAATGCGCAGTATTTCGGATCACTGATTCTCTTAGCATCTTCCTGATCCTGGACCGGAGGCAATTTGATCTTGTTATTCTCAATGAGGTACTTGAAGATACCGGGAACTTCATCCTCTCTGAACGAATAACCTTTTGGGAACTTTGGCTCCGAGGCTTTTGGCTTCGGGGTCTGCTGTTGCCACCTTGGTTGTTGAGGCGCCTTTTGCTGCTGCTGTTGCGGCTGCGCTTGCACCTCGAATGTTTGATTCGCATTCACAGCATTTGCATGTGCTTTTCCTTTTCCCTTAGGGGCAAAGTTTGGTTGCGGGGCATTATTAGCTATTTGACCCCTTTCCACCTTCTTCCTTTTGAGGAATCGTTCGGCTCGTTCTCCTCGCACCTTCAGATCCTTCCAGGTCTTTGGTGGCGCCATTCCCATAGCTTCGAGGATGTCCAAGGAAAGATTGTTGTGACAGGGCTCCAGGCTTTATTCCTAAACCTCTTCACAAAGTTTTCGACTGTCTCACCATTCTTCTGTTTCTCCTCAAACAGAGTGCTGATTGAGACCTCAGTGTCATCGTCGAAGAAGTTCGTCAGAAACATGTCCTCCATGTCGTCCCAACTGCTGATGCTCCCCGGCTTGAGGCGACGATACCAATCGAAGGCCGCTCTTCGAAGAGTGCTAACGAATGACCGTACCATCAAGGGTTCATTGCCGGAGATTATTCCTAAGTGAGATTTAAAATATATCAAGTGTTGGGTAGGGGAACCCTTTCCATCAAACGGCGTAAAGTTGATTAAATTGAACTTTACCGGATATGGAATCGATTCCCACTCCCTTGGATATGGACATGGTATGCCGGACCTTTTCACCTCTTGAGCATTCATCAACGCATTGATTTTGCTCTCCAAGTCCTTCATCTTCTTGTCTTCACTCGTTCCTATCTTCGAGTGGCCTTGGGGAGAGGTAACGTGGTCCTCTTTTGTATTATCATCTTCAGGACCATTTCCGTTATCGTTGTTGACAGGGGGAATAGTTATGTTGACATTATTCCCTTCCCGCTCCTTCTCATCTTGATTCTGATGATTGGGTCGAGTGGGTTCTCCTTGGTGAGTTGTCAGAGCCGCGATCTGCTGATCATGCATCTCTCTCATCTGCTGCATGGCCATCTCCATCTCGAACTTGAAACTTTCCTTCTACTTAGTCAGGGCATCTTCAAGCATCTTGGTTACTTGCTCGGCGTTGATCATGAATGACTCGTAGGGTTGTCCCACACTAGAAGCCGTGTCATCGGACGCTATAGCCGAGCAAGAACCCTACTATAAGTCCCTCGTGTAATGGTTCCGGACTGCAGATGAGTTAAATACCAGGGTACTAGCGGTATTGACTCGGGATTATCTCCTATCGATGCCCCTCTGCTGGCCATATTAGTGGTGACCTTCGGAAATTCTCCGTCTTCGACTATCCTTCTTCTTCGTCGGAAACGCCTAGGCTTGGTCTCAGACGTTCCGGTGGAAATTCTCTCGAACACCGAAACTCTCCTTAGGGCTTTAGAACAGCAACATTCCGATAACACCACCCTGATGATGTTGGCACACGGACATTGAGACTCCGTGTCTCGAGCATCTCGCTTCCAAGGCTTACTCGCACCCCCAGCTCTATAGTACAACTCATCAGTTTGATAACTGGAGCAACCTATAGAGTGTTGGCATGATTTCCCAGGTATAACACCATCATCATCAGACGAATATGCTTCCTTCTGGGGATATGACGCTTTATTAGCGTTCTCAAAAGTCGCTCGTTCCAGTCTACGCTTTTGTGAACGTAAAAACTTAACGGGCTCTTGAACTTCGACACGCAACCCAATGCGGTCGGCAATAGGGGTTTTCCCTT
The DNA here is from genome assembly GCF_001876935.1 of Asparagus officinalis. NCBI lineage: Eukaryota > Viridiplantae > Streptophyta > Magnoliopsida > Asparagales > Asparagaceae > Asparagus > Asparagus officinalis. Next base: position 61,427,322 of record NC_033794.1, on the reverse strand, counting down.
TGTTATCTATCTTGGGGGGATTAGCACGACCCCCAATCGGGTTTATCAAATGGGGACCTTTTAACGGACCCAATCGCTCCTTGATAGGTGCTTTACCTCGATTCCCTGGTAAGGGACCGAGGCGACCTTTCAAAGGAACTCTGGATGTTGAAGGATCCGTGTTCTTACCTGACTCCGCCGGAGGTGCGGGGGCAAGGGGAACTGGATCTGGATTCGATGAAGGTTGGACAGCAACATCGTCCACTCTTGTCTTTGGCGCCGGCTTTGCCTTTGTGACACGAACCCATTCGTTCGTTTCTGCCTTGGAGGAGGAGTTGGTTACGTACCATTGTTGCTCTTGGCGCTGTCTGGATTTGAGATCTTCATCGTAGCGGATCCCGTCCATCGGCTCCAAAGCCTTGGCCATCTGACGAGCAAGGCGTTGACACCGTCTTTGGCGTGTCCTCTTTGATACAGCTGGAGCACCTTCAGTAGCCATCTTCTTGGCGGAGGAGAAACCCAGATCTGCGATCTCGACCACGTTGGACGACGCGGGGACGTCACGTGGTGCGAGTGTATGTAGGCATCAAAAATTGCCTATAGTTCTCCACAACCGGTTCAGTGTTAACGAGCGACGATGGACGTCACCACCCAATCCACATGAGCCTAATCGACGTCGACGAACGACTGAAGTGAATCGACGAGTTACATGAGCGGATAGGACTTCGGAATCACGAAGACCCGGACCAATCGGGAACCCGGCACTGTTCACAAAAAGGACAACGCCCTTCATGCCTCGACCACTCTACAGATAATCCAATCACCAGAGCGGGTCAAACTCTTCGTCGCGCATCCAACGCACCCGGAATCACTCAAATCCGAATCCGGACGAAGAATATACAGGGGAACCAACAAAACACCTAAACGGAGTCTCGGCAAGCTCGAAACACCCGAGGGGTGTCTTGCTACAGAGCTCGTCGTCAAGATTCCAACGCATCCGAAATCACTCAAATCCGAGTTGGGACGGCGAATCAACGGCAAACACACCCGGAAGGCCTCGGACCAGACTGAGACACCCGGGGGCATCCCGGCCAGGACGAAACACCCGAAGGGTGTCTTGGCGAAGCCAAGACTGTAGGCATCGAAAATTGCCTATAGTTCTCCACAACCGGTTCAGTGTTAAACGAGCGACGATGAACGTCACCATCCAATCCACATGAGCCTAATCGACGTCGACGAACGACTGAAGTGAATCGACGAGTTACATGAGCGGATAGGACTTCGGAATCACGAAGACCCGGACCAATCGGGAAGCCCGGCACTGTTCACAAAAAAAGGACAACGCCCTTCATGCCTCGACCACTCTACAGATAATCCAATCACCAGAGCAGGTCAAACTCTTCGTCGCGCATCCAACGCACCCGGAATCACTCAAATCCGAATCCGGACGAAGAATATACAGGGGAACCAACAAAACACCTCAAAAGGAGTCTCGGCAAGCTCGAAACACCCGAGGGGTGTCTTGGCAAAACCAAGACACCCCAGGGGTGTCTCGGCCAAGCCGAGACACCC
>NC_033794.1:61407180-61425750 GCF_001876935.1 Asparagus officinalis | reverse complement strand
TTCCGAGACACCCCAAGGGGTGTCCTCATTCTTTTTGATGCCCCCCCCCCTCTCTTGGTTTCCTATAAATAGGACCCCTTGGTGCCTTGATTAGGGGGGGATTTTTTGGAGGGCCTTGGCGAAGCCCTGCTGCATTGGAGAGTGCCCGTGTGCTTCAACGAGAGGAGGAGAGGTCTACATCAGTCTTCATCGCCCGTCAGATCCTTAGTATTGGCCTTAGCGTTGATACTAAGAAGAGCTATTACCTCGCTTTAGCCGAGGTATACGCTTATAGCTTCTAGATCTCACGCGGATCGACGAAGCTCTGCTTCTATATCCCCCGCGGATAAACGAAGCTCTGTCCGATTTATCCGGATCAGAAAGTTTCTAGATCTCACGCGGATCAACGAAACTCTGTCCGATTTATCCGGACCAGATCTGAGTGCCCCGGTGGTCCACGGATATCAACATCCCCGTCACAGGCAAAAGACCCACGCAAGCAAGAGATGACAAACAGATCTTGCGTTTGTTTGAAAAGAGTTGTATTTCTTTTGTTTTCATTGTGTACCGGTCTTATAAAAAGGCTATCTTTTTATTTCATTGTAACGATTGAAGTTGTAATGAATGCAGCAATGAATACAGCAACTTTTTCCGCAAACAGACTGGCGACCACAGTGGGAGCCAACGGCATCGCAACCGACGCCGTCGTGACGCAACCAGCACTCAAGATCGGGGTGAATGAAGAACACGAGCTCGATCAACAACGGTTCAAAGAAGGCCTCTCTTCCTCCTCCTCCAGATCCGCCTCTCCAAACGGGTACAGAAAGGTAACCTCTTTCATAAATGATTGCAGGTCCTTCGGTTCAAAAATCCAAGACCCCGTTGCCGCCTCTGCACTTGCACCACGCGACGTCCCCACGTCGTCCAACCTGGTCGAGATCGCAGATCCGGATTCCTCTTCCGCCGAGGAGATGACTTCTGAAGACGCTCCGGCATTATCAAAGAGAGCACGACAAAGACAGCGTCAACGTCTTGCTCGACAGCTGGCCGAGGCATTGGAGCCAATGGATGGGATCCGCTATAACATGGATCTAAAATCCAGGCAACGCCAGGAGCAACCACGGCAAACAACCAGCCCCTCCTCCGAAGAAGAAACGAACAAATGGGTTCAAGTCAAAAGAACCCGTTCTACTCTCGAGGAGCGAATCCAGAAGCGTCGCGCCTTGCGTGCGCATGCCCGAGCCCTAGTCCAAAAAGCACGAGAAATGCTAAAGGGAGAGGCAGTTAAGAGATCGCCGAAATCCGAACGAGTTTGGATGCCGAAGGCCAAAACAACGCCTGAGGTAAAAGCAGGTAATATTGCTCTCCAACCTTCGTCCATTTCAGGTCCCGAACCTTCGGTAAAGCCCCACCGCAGCGTGGATTTCCCCAAGTTCAAGAATCCTCTGAACAACCGTATCGACGCTCTACCCGAGAATCGAGGAAAAGCGCTTGTCAAGGAAAGCTGGGGATCGTTGAAGGAGCTTCGAGCCAACATCCAGACTGGGGATCGTACACGATCTCCTAACAAATCGGCCTCTGCAATAACCAGCTCGGCGGTGCGTGCAAAGGACCAGGAGCCCGTTAAGGTTTCTCCCTCACAAAGGAGTGATTCCAAACGTGCGACTCTTGCAGAGGCCAACAAGGCAATGTCTACTCAGAAGAAGACGCGTCGAACAAACGAACGCGTTATACCTGAGAACCCATGTGAGCAGCCGATAGGTTACTCCGACCGCAACGTCGATGAGTTGTACTATCGGGCTGGGGGTGCGGATGAATCTCGAAAGAGAAACACCCGGGAAGCGGATTCTCACTGTCCGTGTACCAAAATTATCAGGGCAGTATTATCAGCCTGTAGCTGCCCCAAGACCGCTCCACAGAGGGTCTCGATATCCGAGAGAATCTCCGATGGAACGACAAAGCCCAAATCAAGGCGTTCCCACCAAAGAGGATCGATTGCTCGAGATGATGAACCCCTAGAAGTGACTATCAACATGGTCAACAAGGGAAAATCCCCAATCATTTCAAGTGATTCCGACCCTAATTCCTCTCCAGGAAGCAGGGTCAATTCGGGAACAGCTCAGCTTCAGCTAGAAGCCGTCAGATATGACAATTACTGTGGGATCCATGAGGGAGTACACATGAAGGGCGTCGTCCTTTTTGTGAACACCGCCGGGTTCCCGATTGGTCCGGGTCCTCGTTGTTCCGAAACCCTATCAACTCACGTAGTACGTCGATTCACTTCAATCGTTCATCGACGTCAATTGGACTCCTGTGGATCGGATAGTGACGTTCATCGTCGCTCTTTAACACTAAACTGTTCGTGGAGACCTATAGGTAATTTTTGATGCCTACAATGACCAAATGCCTGAAGATATGTTTCCTGAGTCTACACTCCCTAAGAATCCCGAGGATGGTCCTTTTGAAGGTACGTGTCTTTTCTCAAGTTAATTATATGACTAGCCAATTTTTGACTAACGCAGCTATAATGTGATGCATTTGAGAATTCCATTTTGTGTTTGACAGAAGCTTTTGTCGAGACTGATCCTGTTGAGCCGGCTGCGAGACCAACTACATCAGTTGATACATCCACAGCAGTTACACCTCCACTACCCCCAGTGACTCAAGGGGAAGAAGGTATAAATTAAGCAACTGAGAAATGTTATTTATTTCCTCGTCAAGGCTTTTGACGGATTTCTCCTTTTTGTGTAGGGCTTTCTTCTCGGCTTCATGTCCTTGTGAAGGAGTTGTTATTAGACAACGACCCTGAGAAGATCGTCATCTGTATAGAAGTTCGCTCCTTCTTCTCCTTCGTGAATACTATGATTGGCAAGCTCTTCCACGGCGGACTTTTCCTTCACCAATTTAAGCCTTTCCTCGATCCCAGAATAAATTCAATAAGAGATGTAGGATATCCAGATCTGGCGAAGGCTATAATTGATGACCTTGATTGCCTGGAGCACGAGCTTCAGATGTTACGTGAGCTCCGGGATGCAGGTGCTTCTTCATTCATTACTGCCAATTTGGGTACTCGTTTACAGACATGGCGCGATACTCGAGTTCTTGCTGAGCTCGAGATTCAGGTGCAGCGGGATCGGGTAGATCGAGTGGAGGCCAATCTTGCTGTTAGATCATCTTCACTTGACGATCTTGACTCTTCTATTGCCTCTTGTGAGACCAAGATAGAACAGTTTCGAAGAAGACTTCGTGAAGAAGAGGAGACTTTGAGTATCCTTCAGATGGCGAAGGTACAGGATCAGCAAGCCCACACTAACTTATCTGAGGAGTTAAAATCCTTGAAGCAGAAGCTGGTCAAGACGGAGGAGATTGCTATGAAGACTTTAGCCACCACTGAAGAGTCTCTCAGAGCTGAATTGCAGGATGAGCTTAGGCAAGCTTATGATGAGAAGCTGTCTAAGTTTAGTCAGCAGATTTTTAGCCATAGGCTTGATGTATGATTTCATTTCCTGAATATTTTGACTTTTGATCCTCTTAGTGGAAATGGTTTTACCTTTATCTTTATTATGATTTCTCACTCTGTTTGGAATGATTGACCATAATACTCACAGGATTTTTGGCAAACCCTCAGCCTTCAACGGGTTTGATAAGCCCTTACCGACTACCGTTTTAGTCGGGCTAGTTACGGGAATAGGCTACCCGGCAACACGTGTTAGGTGTTGACTTTATCCCTACTTAGGTTTCGGGATAAAATACCCCAGACTGGTCTTCTGGTGTCTTTTTCTACGGCGAAAGACTAAACCGGCGACGCGTGTTAGGCGTCGGCATATCCTTTCTTAGGATTCAGGATGAAATTCCCCATGCGTGTAAGGCATGGATTTTGGTGTTATTAATAACAACCTGCCACAATGTTGAATATGTGAACGGGTGTTCTTTTTAACGGTTAAGAACTAACCGGCAGCGCGGGTTAGGCGCAGACTTATCCCTGCTTAGGTTTCAGGATAGGATACCCCAGAATCGAACTCTGGTGTCTTTTTCTTAGACCCAGACTTATCCCTGCTTAGGATTCGGGATAAACTTCCTAGGATGAATCCTAGATTGACAAATTCTTGGAAAAGGTTGGTGTGGGAAAGGAAGAATTTTATATTCTATTTCCCGGTCTTCTTTTAGGGTGAAGGCGAACCCGAATAAAAGGAAGGAAAAATTTTATATTCTATTCCTAGATTCTGGAAAGGAAGAATTTTATATTCTATTTCCAGCGTAAAAGAAACTAGAAGTGGGATCTCCACTCCGAGAATCTGGAAGATCTAGATAAACTTACCTTTTATAGGATTGGTTATCTAATCTGAAGATGAGTTTTTCGTTTATCGAAGTGCTTCGTTTATCGAAGTGGAATTTCAACTTTGGCTATAACCATGGGAAGGCTTGACCAAAGAGAAAGAGAGGGAGTTCTTTCGTTTATCGAAAAGGGACTCCGAACTGAAAGTGGACCTCTTGCTCATGGAGAGAATCAAGAGGGCCAGAAAAACGTTTTTGGTGGACTCACTGTCAATTGAAATTGATCAGTGAGGGATTTTGGTGGTGAAAATGATTTTGGGTTATCCTCTAGAATATTAAGTGTAATATTCTTCAAGGAACTTCCCGGTAAATGGGTTATCCTGAATGTACTAGGGATAGTACTTTTTCAGGAACTTCCCATTTATTGGCATTAATTGCCTGGCGCCCTCTTGAGTAATCAGGCGATATGCGCCGTTTGAGTAGACTGTGTCTATCACAAACGGTCCTTCCCATTTGGGTTAAAATTTACCTTTCTTCTTGGAGTTGAGGATTATCGGTCGGCGAGCAGCGAGGACCAGATCTCCTTCCTTGAAGCTTCTTTGTCGGACTCTTTTGTTAAAAGCCCTAGATATTCTTGCTTGATAAACTCAATGTGTTGTTGAGCTTCCAAGCGCTTTTCATCCAACATTTTGAGTTCTTCGAGACGTTTCTGATGTTGTTCTTCTGTCGTCATCTCGGTTGCGAGAGCGATCCGAAGGGATGGGATTTGGATTTCTAATGGTAGCACAGCTTCACATCCGTATACCAACGAATATGGCGTAGCTCCTGTAGGTGTACGTATGGTGGTACGATAAGCCCAGAGTGCTTCACCGAGTTTATCGTCCCAGTCTCGTTTATTGGTCTTCACAAGCTTTGACAGGATTTTAATGATCGTCTTTTTAAAAGCCTCAGCTAATCCATTCGAGGCAGGATAATAAGCTGGTGACGAAATATCTTGAATTTTGAACTTGTCACAAAACCTGACGAAGGCGTTGCTTATGAACTGTGGACCGTTGTCATGAATGATCCGTCTTGGCACGCCGTGTCGGTATATGACATGATGTTTGATGAAATTGATGACGTTGTTCGTCTTCACTTCTCTAAGCGGAATTGCTTCAGCCCACTTTGAAAAGTAATCCGTGATTGCGAGAATGAATCGATCACCTTTGACCGAAGGGGGAAAAATAGGACCGACAATGTCCATACCCCATGTCTCGAACGGCCAAGACGTGGTTGACGTGTGCAACTGCTCTGGCGGTTGATGCATATAATTCGCATGTATCTGGCAAGCGTGGCATTCCCGTGCGTATTCGATTGCGTCACGAACCATTGTGGGCCAGTAGTACCCCATTCTTCTGATACGATCATACAGTTTAGGACCGGGTTGATGCGCACCACATTCTCCTTCGTGTGCTTCCTTAAGAACTTCCTTTGCTTCTCTGTTCGAAAGGCATCGGAGTAAAAGACCGTCGTACCCTCTACGGTATAATGTATGGGTTTCAGTATTATAGAAGAATCTTGGAGCTCTTCGGCGGATTGATTCCTTTTCTTTTACATCCTCTGGCAAGATACCATATTGGACGTAGTCGATGATAGGAAAACGCCAATCTCGGGACTCAGACCCAATTTGAGTTGAATTCACCTCTTTGGCGTTCACGTTTCTATCCTCTTCTTCTTCAATCTCCGTACTGTATATGGGTACGCAGAGTTGATGCGTCCGTACTGTGACTAACAGCTCAGCTTCGGGAGGCTGTGACAGTGATACTGCTAGTGCCGCCAGTGCATCTGCATAAGCGTTCTGGAGACGAGGGATATATTCGATGAAGAATTCTTCGAAAGATTCTGCCATTTTGATGGCTTCCTGGTGGTACGGGATCAGGTCTTGATTCCTGACTTCATACTCACCGCGAACTTGGTTGACTATCAATTGCGAATCTCCAAAAGCTTCGAGATATTCGACCCCCAGCTCTTTGGCGAAACTGAGTCCAATGAGAAGCGCGTTGTATTCGGCAACATTATTGGAGCACGGACTAGTCAACGAATAAGCCCGAGGCATCACGTGCTTTCCAGGGGAGATTAAGACGACTCCAACTCCAGAGGAAACTGTAGGACATCCCGGGGTTATTACTCTATTAACTGCCCTTGAGGCACCATCGAAGTATAATTGCCATACTTGTTGGTGTGATGTGGTGTTAACCTCGTGGGTTTCATCCGGCAAGTCATCATATACTTCTGCCGTATCTGTGGTCGGGTTTGCCGCCAAAAGGTCAAGCTTCGAGATATTCGACCCCCAGCTCCTTGGCGAAACTGAGTCCAATGAGAAGCACGTTGTACTCGGCTACATTATTGGAACATGGACTAGTCAGTGAATAAGCCCGAGGCATCACATGCTTCCCCGGGGAAACTAAGACAACTCCAACTCCGGAGGAGACTTTAGAACATCCCGGGGTTATTGCCCTATTAACTGCCCTCGAAGCACCATCGAAGTATAATTGCCATACTTATTGGTACGATGTAGTGTTAACCTCGTGGGTTTCATCCGACAAGTCATCATATACTTCTGCAAAGATCACAAATCGCTTGTCCTTTGATCGACTTCTGTTGTTTGAAGTGCAAATCATATTGGGACAAGAGAAGGGCCCACTTCGCTAACCGCCAATTCATAGAGGCTGGTTGCGTCATAAATACCCGAACTGGATTAATGTTAGAAATGACATAAATCGTCTGTCCAACCAAGTAATGCCGCATCTTTTGCATTGCGAATACCAATGCGAGGCATTCTTTCTCAATCATCGGATATCGAGACTCGGCGCCTACCAAGGTCCGACTTAGGTAATAGATTGCCTGTTCGTGACCGTTATCATCGTCTTGTGCTAGTAAAGCACTTATCGAGTGGTTCATCGCCTTGATGTAAATCAAGAACAGTTTACCCGACTTCGGTGCAATGAGAACAGGAGGATTCGTCAGATATGTTTTGATATCTTCGAATGCTTTTTGGCAGGCGTCGTCCCAAATAAATGACACACCTTTCTTGTTTAGCTTAGAGAATGGTTGGCACTTCCCAGAAAGATTTGAGATGAACCGCCGGATGTAAGCTAAACGTCCTTGCAATCCTCTGAGCTCTCTTAGATTTCTAGGGGGTTGCAGTTCATGTATCGCCTTCACCTTATCAGGATCGATATGTATACCTTTAGTGGTGACGACGAATCCAAGGAATTTTCCACTGGACATTCCAAGGAAGGATTTAGTGGGGTTCATCTTCAATTGATGACTCCGCATGAGATCGAACATCGTCTTCAAGTCCTTGATGTGATCTTCTTTGTTGCGGCTTTTTACAACCAAATCATCAACGTAGCACTCAACTGTTTTCCTGAGATGTTCTTAAAAAATCTTAGTCATTGCTCGCTGGTACGTGGCGCCTGCATTCTTTAGACCGAAAGGCAACACCGTGTAGCAAAAGACACCAAGGGGCGTTCTGAACGCTGTATGCTTCTCGTCATCTGGGTGCATCTTGATTTGGTTATATCCTGAAAAACCATCCATAAAAGACATTCTCTCAAATCCACATGTATTGTCGATAATGACATCTGTGATTGGGAGAGAAAAGTCGTCTTTTGGACATGCCGCTTCTTCATGACTGGAACAATGTTGGCTAGCCAGTCTGGATGTTGCTCCTCTCGGATAAATCCTGATTCGATCAATTTCTTAACCTCTGCCTCAATGGCTTCCATAATCTGCGGACGAAACCGTCTTTTCTGTTGTTTGACAGGTTTGGCATCCGACTTGATATCGAGGCGGTGCATTGCCATACTGGGGTCGAACCCTGGCATGTCTTCATAGTTCCAAGCGAAGACGTCAATATATTCCCTGATGAGAGCAATTAATTCCTCCTTCTCATTTGAGGGAAGACTATCGCTGATGAATATAGGCTTTGGGTTGGCCTCGTCACCCATGTTAATTTGGACTATTTTATCTTCAGTGGGGGGTTCTCTCTGTTCGAACCTATCACCATACTGCATGTTCAGGTGATGAACCCATGGGTCTTCCCATGTTAGCATTTGATCATCGTTCTCCATTGTGGACGTATCAGCTGTAGCCATGTTCGCCATCAGGGCTTTGAATGCTTCCCCCAGACTTGTATCGGAATCCCATTCTGAGGAATCTGACGGGTACCCATCTTTTATTGCTCAGATGATTGGTTATTGATTAACCAGCAACATTCGTCTCTTGAAGAAGATTCATACCCTAACCCTCGTCTGAATTTATAATAATCATCCGGTTTCCCTTTTGGTACATATGCTGCTTTGGCTGGAATACGGGGACCTCGATCGAAGTATAAACCTTCTCCGAGTATGAAATCATATCCCTGTTTTTTCCATGAGCTTGCGCGCTTCCGGACTATACTTAGATAGATGCTGACCAGGTTTGTCATCATTCTCATCTTCCCTTAAGAAATGATCTGGTAATGGAAAACCCTCTCCTTTACCGTAAATCACTTCTCTTTCGTCTCCTATTTTGGTAGGAATGACCAGGGTTGTTCCGAAAGAATGCTGGAGGCGTTTCTTTGCTATATAGGACGATCGAAGCGGCGCATATAAATCGGGATTATCATACAATTCTTTTATCACATCATCAAGAGACAGTGAGTACTCTAAATCGTTATTTATTTCATTATTGGCAAGTTGCCAGTTACAACTGCCATCTGACGATTGTTCATCGTCAAGGTTGATTACAAAGGGTACAATGTCGTTTAAAACATAACCTCCATTGTAATCAAATCCGGCTTCGGTATCAGCTTCTTCTCCGCTGTCCGTGCCATGGGCCGATGATTCAGTATCGGATTCGTTACCATAAAGGAGAGAATCAGTGAAATAATTCTCATACCCTTTGAATGGTTGCTTATCCGCGACCACCGTCCTAACCTTATTATCAGTGTCGACATATTTCAAACCGAGGCTATGCATCAAGCGAAGCGGCATAATACTCACAGCGGAACCCGGATCGACTTGGATTCGGTTGACTTTGCTGGAGCCAATGTACCCAATGAAATATAGGGGTCGATCATGATTTGAATTCTTCGTCTGCATATCCTCTTTGGTGAAGGTAATGCAGGGAAGGTTTTTAGCCGCTATATTGCAGTGTTGAATTAACGATTCTGGCTTTTCAGGTACCGGCTTGATCTGAGTAAGGAACACTTCTGAATTGGCCAAGGCTTCTTGTTCTTCTTCGGAGAGCGAGAAGGTAGGAGCTTCATTATCATCCTCTTCGAAGATCGCAGAGGTAGCATTGCAGGACTTGCCTTTACCCTTTTTGATTGAGAAAGTCGCCCACTGATCGTCTTCAATAAGATCAGGATGGACCCAGAGGATTTCGCCGTTCGGGGCTGTGTGGCACAAGTCCTTTTTGACGTTGTCCATATGGGTCGTCATTTATCATCTTCATTCCTACTTTGGTGATGCGTTCTGGTTCAAACCATGCTGTGGGCACTGATCCAAAACTAATTGATACTGCATTTGTTCCGACATTCTTGGACGGCTTCGGGATTATGACGCCTACATCAATTAACGCCTGGATCTTATCCTTGAGATGATAGCATAACTTTGTAGGGTGATGGACCGCTCTATGGTATGCGCAATACTTCGGATCCGTCACTTTGCTAGCCCCTTCTTGATCCACGATCGACGGCAGCTGGATTTTGTTATTTTCCAACAGGTACTTAAAGATGCCGGGAACTTCGTCATCTTTGAAGGAGTACACTTTAGGAAATCTTGGCTCCGAAGATTTCTGCTGCTGATGCCGTTGTTGCCACTGCGACTGCGATTGTTGTGGTGCTCGTTGCTGCGGCTGTTGCTGAGGTTGCAATTGGAAAGTTTGATTAGCATCAACCGCATTAGCATGTGCCTTACCTTTCCCTCGTGGGACGAAATTCTGTTGCGGAGCATTAGTCGCCTGTTGGCCTCTTTCCGCCTTCTTCCTTCTGAGGAATCGCTCGGCTTGCTCTCCCCGGACCTTCAAATCCTTCCATGTTTTGGACGGTGCTGTCCCCATTGCTTCCAATACGTCCAATGCGAGGTTGTTGTGGCAAGTCTGGAGAATGAACTCCTCAGTGATCGGGTCCCGACAGTTCATCGCCTTGTTCCGGAACCTTTTTACAAAGGTATTAACCAATTCCCCGTCTTTTTGTTTCTCGTCAAGCAACGACCCAATGGATATCTCGGTGTCGTCGTCGAAGAAATTGGTGAGGAATTTAGTCTCCATGTCGTCCCAGCTATTCACACTTCCTGGCTTGAGGCGGCGATACCAATCGAAGGCGGCTCTACGAAGAGTGCCAACGAAGGACTGTACCATCAGAGGCTCATTACCAGAGATGACCCCTAGGTGTGATTTGAAGTAAATCAAATGCTGAGTGGGTGAACCCTTCCCATCGAACGGCGTGAAGTTAATTAGATTGAACTTCGCCGGATATGGGATTGATTCCCATTCTCTTGGGTATGGACAAGGAATGCCCGTCTTCTTCATCTCTTGAGCGGAAATCAACGTATTGATTTTGCTCTCGAGGTTTTTGATCTTCAAACTTTCACCTGTGTTTTCGCTAGCATTCTCGTTACCACCCCCTGCATTGACGGGAGGATTATTGGCATTATGAGCTTCATTCACACCTGTGTCCTCATCTTCCTGATTAACCTGGTTACGACGACTTGGTTCGCCTTGCTGGTTCATCAGTGCTTGGATTTGTTGGTCATGCATTTCTCTCATATTCTACATGGCCATCTGCATTTCAAACTTGAAGCTCTCTTGTTGTTTAGCCATGGCTTCTTCGAGCATCTTGGCCACTTATTCCGCACTTATCATAAGTGACTCGCGGGGTTGTCCCTCGCTGGATACTGTGTTATCTGATGCGACCGCAGAGTAGGCATCCGATTCTTCATCTTCTGAAGGTAATCTTGTCCGAATCCTACCATAAGTTCCTCGTACGATGGTTCCAGACTGCAGACGGGTTACAGGCCAGGATGCTTCCGGAATCGACTCGGGATTATTCCGTGTCGATGTCCTTTTGCTGGTCATATTAGTGGTGACCCTCGGGAATTCTCCGTCTTCAACTACCATTCTTCTTTGTCGGAAACGCCTAGACCTTGGTTTTGGCGTTTTGGTACTGAGCCTTTCGAAAATCGAAATTCTTTCGGGGACTGTCTTGATGCAGTTGCACTCAAACAATACTGCCCGAATGAGTTTGGAACAAGGGCATTGAGTTTCTAGTTCTCGAGGACTCCTTTTCCTGGTTTTACTCGTACCCCCAACATGATAGTACAACTCATTGGCTTGAAGGTCAGAGTAACCTTCGTGTGTTGGCACGACTTCTCAGGTATAACGCTATCGTCATCAGACGACAATGTTTCCTTCTGAGGGCGAACTGCCTTCTTTGGGCTTTCAAGAGTCACGCGCCTCGAAACATGCCTTTGTGGGCGTGAGTTCTCAGCGGGCTCCTGGACTTCAATGCGCAAATTGGTGCGCCTAACTGCCCTGATCTCTTTGTCATGTTGAGGGTGGCGGCGACTCCCAGCATGTTGAGTCGTTCGGGACTTCTGTATCAGGCCCAAACGTTCTTGAACTGGAGCTTTGCATCGTCCATCGGGAAGTGGACCGATGCGCTCCAAAACTGACTTCTTTCTTCGGGATGATTCTGTGTGATCTCCCGGAGTAGCTATGGAAATTATTGGCGACTTAGGTTGGTTCGCCGGAGGTTGAACTTTTGCTGAAGGCTGCAAAGGTTGCTCTTTAGCCTGAATCGCCGCTTCAGACTTCGGCCTCCAGACTTGGCGGGTTGGTGGCGGCTTTTTGGCCACTTCCTTCTGCAGTCTTTCGTGGGCTTCTTGGACTTGAGCCCGTGCCTGCGCTAAAAGTGCGCGGCACTTGCGAATGCGCTCATCAAGTGTTGAACGATTCCATTTGACACGGATCCATTCATTCGTTGGCGGCTTGGAGGAGCTGCCATTCATTGTTTGTTGAGGCTGTTTGCCTCTCCTGCCCTTCAGATCCGCCTTATAGCGGATTCCGTCAGTGGACTCTATTGCCTTCGCGAATTGCCGCGCCAGGCGTTGACGTCGCCTCTGGCGGGCTCTCTTTGAAAGAATTACTACGCCCTCGGCGGCGGGGGCATTGGCGAGAACAAATTTGACCTGGTTGGAGGTCGGTGGAACTTCACCCGATGCGACTTTGGCATCAATTGGGGTGAGATTTTCGTTGGTATTCTGTACTTCTTCGTACCAACGGACTTTTCTCCTGGAGGAGAATTTCTTGGACTTGAGGGGGGAGGTGGATCCGGACGAGGATGACAGATACTCCTCAAACTTTTGTTGGTCGAATTCATACTCGACCTCCTCCTCGATCGGGATCGAGATCCGCGACTGCGACGCAATGATCTCGGCAGCGAGATCGGTGGCTCCCACTGTGGTCGCCAGATTGTTCGCGGGGAAAATCGTTTTCATTGACGTCATTGTTTTCTTAAGCAACAGTTTATCGGTTACAAAAGATCCGGTCTTTTTATAAGATCCGGTTACAACAAAATCAAAGAAAAAAAAGAAAAATTACAACTTTCCTTTTCTCGAACAAATCACAAGATCCTGTTTTGTGGTCTCTTGCTTGTGTGGGTTCTTTGCCTGCGCCGGGGTTAATCCGTGGACCACCGCGTGATCTTGATCCGGTCGGATCTACACGGTATGACGGGTGTTATTTCACGAAGGAAATAACAGCCGAGGGGATTATTTCACCAAGGAAATAATAGCCCTAAGTGATCGAAATCGACCAAGCGAAATCAATACTCTTCTCGGGATCAAAAACCAAGTTTTGATCCGGAGGATAACCGTGTGGATCTTAGATCCGATCTCTCTCGAACTCCTGCCTTATTTGACGTGGATGATCGCCAAGAACCAGACCTGAAAAGTCCGAGTCTTCAAAGCTCCAAAACTCCGAAGTTCAGTTCTCAATCCGGCAGAGTTTCACCTCAAAAATTCCAAGCCCTTTAAACAATGAGCCTAGGGGTCTATTTATAGGCTCCTCAAACCAGATCTGGGCTCAGATCTAGGCCCAGATCTGGGCTCGACCACCTTGGTGGCTCGGCCAGCCACCTAGGTGGCTCTTCGCCACGATCCACCATAAAGTGCTCTGCCAGCGAGCCACCTTTGGTGCTCCACCGACCACCAACTGTTTCTCGTTTTGGCCAGCCACCAAGGTGCCGGCTTTGCCGAGCCCTCCCTGGTGTTGGTTGTCGTTTTGTCTCGTGTTACCGAACTTTTAGGTGCCTGGACTTGATTTGGCAGCCAGCCTGATTACAGTAAATTCCGCTTTGGTTCGATCGATCCGACTCCCTGATCTTGTTGATGTGGGACTCTATGTTGAATGACTCGTGTGTTATCGACCCGTTAGCTGATTGGCACACGATTGGAGTATTCCTTGTTGGCGTTGCGGTCGTAACTCTCGCCTCGTTAATCTGCCTTCGTCGCGTGTCACTGGCTTCGTGTTGTGTCTAACGACCATGTAGGGCATATGAAACTTGCTAAGGTCCCTTTGCTCGCTCGCACGAACCGACAGAACCAACGAGCGAGAGAATTGACTAAGCACGCAAAACAGGAATACGTCCATCGCCGGCGGGATGCAAGCCCAAGGTTCGAAGAGGCAACGAGCATGTCCAAACAAGCATACTCGGACGAATGAAGATCGGAAGCAAGACGTTGCGCTCCAATCAGAAGCGGATTCTCCTGAAATCGATCCGATTTACGCCAATCAGTACTACGCTACGCGATGATCCCGAGATTCTGCACTGTACAAAAAACTTCCACAAAGAACGTATCACCGAATTCTGACAGCGATAAGATCTCTAGAGAGGAACGGTTGAGCGAAGACAACCTGTGAAGGCGCTCACCGAGCCACCAAGGGATAGTAGCTTGTTGCCGACCACCAAGTGTGCGCGAGGCCACCTAGGTGGTCGGTAGCGAGCCACCTGTTGTGGCCACCAGCACCTTGTGCTTGCCGGCGGCCACCAAGGGGCTCGCCACCACCGGCCGACCACATGTGGCTCGGTGGCCGAGCACCTATAGGTGGCTCGCGCCACCTTGTGGCGTTCGCCCACACCGACACAAGAGGTGGCTCGGTGGCCACCACCAAGGTGCGGCGAGCCACCTATTGTGGCTGCGTGCGCCGAGCCACCTGTCGCCGGCCATACTAGCCCAAGCACAATAGGGTAGCCTAGAAATAGGCCACCCGCTTGTCTTGTTGAGAGGGTTGAAAATTTTGGAGAGAGGCGAAGCCCGCTATTGAGACTCGGAACTAAAAAAAGATTTGAAAACTTGACTTCGGACTCACTCCCTCAGATCTTTGGTGCTCGGCGATCATCAAGCGTAAATAACACGTGTTCGAGAATTGAGGACAGATCTCACGACTTACGCAAGGCATTCTCCGATCTAAGCTTGTCTTGAAGAGCCCGAGGACTTGACGACTGTTCTTGTGAAAACAAATCCTCCCCGGCTGATTATGTTACTTGTGAATATACCGTCGTACGGCTAGATGCGACCGGATCTAGATTCGCGGTGGTCCGACGCAAACAAACCCCGGCAAGCAAAACACAAACGTGCGAGCGACGCAAAACAGGAGGCTCCGCGATTCGGTTCAGCATAAAAGGAGAAAAGTTGTAACTGTTATTTTATTGATTTCGTTGAACCGATCTTATAAAAAGACGGATCTTTTGTAACCAAAAGTTGTAACTCAAGGACAATGGAAATCAATAACAAAAGATAAGCTTACGATAAGTTTCCCGCGAAACAAATCTGGCGACCACAGGTGGGAACCACCCATGCCTCGATCGAGATAAGCGCGACACGCGGAGTCTCAACTGCGTCGTGGAGAGTGAAATACGATGTCGATCAGACAAGTTCGAGGAGTACCGTTGCAATCCGTCCAGATCTAACCCCCCCCGCAAGCAAAAGTCCAGAGTTTCCTCCAAAAAAAAAACTCGTTGTGAAGAGGTCGAAAGCCACCAACGAAGATCTCGCCGTTGATGCCAAAGTCGCATCGGTTGAAGATTCCTCCAGTTTCCAAACCAGTCAGATCTGCTCTGCCAACCCTTCTGCCGCATGGGGGACGGGTGAACTCTCTCGAAGAGGAGCCGCCAAAAACGGCAACGTCAACCTTGGCGAAACGATTCGCAAGCCAGGAGTCCGTGACGGGACCGGCACAACACGGATCTGAAGAACAAAAGAGGCAACAGCTCAAACACAGAGATGAACGCACCTATTCCAAAGCTGCCAACAATGAATGATCGTGTCAAACGAAATCGTTCGCCTAGAAAGAAACGCATCCGAAACATAGCGCACTATCAGCGCAGGCAACGGGCTCAAAGCCGGAAGAGCCCATAGAAAGTGCAAAGAGGAGGTACCAATAAGCCGCCACCAAACTCGCAGAGTTGGAGGCCAAAGTTGAAGCGCAATCAGGCTAAGGACAACTTGCAGCCTCCAACAAAGTCAACCCGGCGAAACAAGCTAAGCGCCGAGTATTGCCCATAGCATCCGGAGATCAGCAGAATCCTCTCGAAGAGAAATCAGCTTGGACGCCCTGTCCACTTCCGAGGAGCGAAGCAAACCCAATCCAGAACGTTTGGACCCACTACGAAAGCCCATATATCTATATTGCAATCTATGCTGTTGGTCGCCCAAGCGCACTACTTTGCGCAGTGAAGCGGAGCCCGCGAGAATTCTACGCCAAAAAAAGGCATTTCCAAGGCGCGGACTCTGGAAAGTTCAAAGAAGGCAAATTCCCCTCAGAAAGGAAACGTATCATCTGATGAGATTACGTGTTATACCTGACGAATATCGTGCGCAAACACATGAGTGCTGCTGACTTTCAAACGTGACAGTGTACTATCGGCTGGGGGGTACGAACCAAACCAGAAAGATAAGGGTCGAGCAGAAACTCATGCCTGCAAAAGCTCAGTCGGGCGTTACTGTTGAGTGGCAACTGCATCGGGAAGTAGTCCCAGGAGAAATCTCATGTTCGAAATGCTAATACCGAAACCCAAAACCAAGGCATAGGCGTTGACACAAAGAGAACCGGGTTAAAGACGGGAGAATTCGAGGGTGTCACGGCCAACATGACCAGCAAGAGACACGAACACAAGATGATCTCAAGCGTTCTGAAGGTGCCAGGTGGTAACCTCGGCAGTCCGGAGCCATTTGCACGAGGATACTTGATGGTGAATGCGCAAGACTCCTTCGAAAGCGAAGAAATCGAGCCTGCTCTGCGTTCGACGGATTTTATATACGTGTCCGCGAAGACAAACCGCGCGGAGTCATCATATAACAGCGCGGAAAAGTGGCCAAGATGCTCGAAAGAGCCATAGCCAGAACAACAAGAAGCTTTCAGGTCGAGATGCAGATGGCCATGCAGACTAGAAGAATAGAGCAGATGAGCAAACAAGATCCAGGCATCGAACCAACAAACGGGAACCAAGTCACCTAAAATACCAGTTTCAGAAGAGGAGCACGGATAGGGGATGAGCTCACAATGCCAATAACCCTCCTCGTCAATGCAGGGGTGGTAACGAGGATGCCAAGAGGATACAAGGAAGACTTGAAGACGAAGATCTCGAGAGCAAACGGAACACATATCTCGACCAAGAGATGAAAAAAACAAGGCGATTTCCCTCCTACCCAATAGAGTGGGAATCGATTCCATATCCGCGAAGTCATCTAATCAACTTCACGCCGTTCGATGGGAAGGTTCCTCCCACTCATTTGATTATTCAAATCGCACCTGGTATTATTTCCGCAATGAGCCCGATGGTTCGTTAATCGTCGGCACTCTCGCTGGGAGCCCGGCCTCGATTGGTAATCCCGCCTCAAGCAAAGCGTGAACAAATTGGACGAATGGAGACCATTGTGCCTCACTAACTTCTCGAGACGACACCGCAGATATCTATGATCATGCTCGGATGAGAGCAGAAGACGGGTATCGTAATCGAACCTCGTCAGAAGGTCCGGAACAAAGCGAATGATAATTGTCGGGACCGATCACCGAGTATTCATTCTCCAGAGCCTGGCCATAACAATCTTCCTTAGACGTATGGAAGCAGAGGGGACACCACCGCGACACTTGGAAGGATTGAAGTAGTTGTCCGATGGAGGCGAGCTGAGCGATCCTTAGAAGTGGAAAGAACGGATGAACCAACGACGGTGACCGCTGACTCAAACTGCGCTGCTCGTGTAAGGAAGACCGCAGCTGCTTGGTGGTGCTAATCAACTCACAAGCAATCTCGAATGCAGCAAAAGACTCCGGTCCGAGACTCCAAAAGAGTACTCTTCAAGACGAAAGGACTCCAAGCCATGCTTCGAGTCGCTCCTTGAAGGAACAATGATCAGGGCTACCACCTATCACAAAGCAGGAGGAAGCTAAGACTACGAACCAGGTTTGTGCATACCGACG
Organism: Asparagus officinalis; assembly: GCF_001876935.1. Classification (NCBI taxonomy): domain Eukaryota; kingdom Viridiplantae; phylum Streptophyta; class Magnoliopsida; order Asparagales; family Asparagaceae; genus Asparagus; species Asparagus officinalis. Next base: position 61,407,987 of record NC_033794.1, on the reverse strand, counting down.
AGGCTTCATCCCACCAAGGATTGCTTCCTCAAGAGATAGCATTAGAACCTTGGTGAGCCGGCTTCATAACGTAAGAGGTAAGCCAATTGGAGAACGGCACCACTCCGAAGGAGTATACGAGTGATTAAACTGCTCCATACGACTCCGAAGAGAGTATACGAGTAGAAACACTTCTAAAACTCCAAAGAGTATACGAGTAAAATACTTTCAAGTCCCGACGGACAAGATTAAAACGTTCCCTATAACTCCAGAAGGTATATGAGCCAAACTGGTTGCCAGTTGTTGACGGAATCCGTAGAAGTATTGATCGTTAATATTCGTTAAGGATAACCCATCAGTAACTGAGAAAATGTCCGAACCAGTTCCGCAAAGAAAACGGCTCTGACATTATGTAACCGGAAAGTCCCAAAACCACGAGCAATTAGATAAAGAAATCCCAGTTCAAATTCCCACCGTGTCGTGTGTACTCAAACACCTCTTGTTAGATCTGGACATAAAACCCGCCATGGCAAACCTCTTACAGTTAGGACCACAGTTAAAAGTACCTCGCGATTCCCCAGATGAACGAGAGGTCCATAAATCAGAGCGATCAAACCTTCCTTACAGTAGATCGTCTTAAACCTCCACTTGGTCAACTTGCCTACAAAGTTAGAACCACAAACAGAAAACCCTCTCTATGCATCCAGTTCTACTACCAGTGGACAAAGCATGGGCATGAAATCAGAAGGGTTCAAAGAGAGTCCCCTTTCAACAAAAATAGACGAGATAGTTCAGTAGAACATGCGTACCACATTACTTAGGAAGAGA
>NC_033794.1:61385418-61406180 GCF_001876935.1 Asparagus officinalis | reverse complement strand
ACTTCGGGTTATCTAAGCTAATTGAGAGGGACCAGAGCCACGCATGGACTACCATGAGAGGAACCAAAGGCTATCTAGCTCCTGAATGGTTGACTTCAAAAATTACGGAGAAGGCAGATGTCTATAGCTTCGGTGTTGTGGTCATGGAAATTGTTTGTGGAAGAAAGAATTTGGATTATTCTCAGCCTGAAGAATGTATCCACTTGATTAGTCTGTTGCGAGAAAATGTTAGACAAAATCGACTCCTAAATATTGTTGATTATCGCAGCAACAATATGTAGTTGCATACAGATGAAATTGTTGAGATGATAAAACTTGCAATGTGGTGCTTACAAAATGACGGTGCTAGAAGACCCTCTATGACAGTAATATTAAAGGATCTAGAAGGTTCCATCAAGGTGAAAACCGATATTGAGGACAGATTTACTGATCCCACTCCACTAATAACAAAAAAACTGCTGGGTTAACGAGCCCCCCTATATAGTAATAGCCCCAGATCAGAATTTTCAAGGGAGAAGCCTGGAAAAGTATGAGAGAATCAGAAAATCTATCAAAGTTTTTATTGCTTTCTGATATTCTCATATTAGAAAGATTATGACATGAGATGATTAAAGATGCTTGGACTCACAACCCGGTAAAATGTTAACTGTTATGGCCTAATTTGAATTCACACAGATTAGTCTAATCCATCTCGACATGGACTAACTTGACTAGCTCATAGCCTCGTAATCCCAAACTGTACAGTTTTAAGATTCTCCACGAAATAAAATATTAACATGTCCAAACAAAGAAAATGTAGAAGTACTAGAAACATGAGCATGATCAACTAATAATAGGAGACAAATGACCTGCCAAAGTAAAAAAATTCTAGCAAAGCAAAATGAATTGGCAATCAACCGATAAGTCATTAACTTGAGCAAACGCTTAGTCTGAGTAGTTTGGTAACCTTAGAACCTTTAACGTTATTTCTCTGATAATCTAGAAAATACTATTGCTTAGGTCTTTGGAGCACGGTTTTGAAAGAGAACCAAATTTGGAAGAGTGAGCATGTACTCCAATAAACTTGAATTTCTATTACAGAGTGAGCCTCTACAAGAAACCTATATTTCTAGTCAAGGTACATACATTTTGATTACAATAACTAAGAGAATGTTGCATCCTAAATAAATTATCGCTAGAAATAAAAAAACCATTTTCAGAATAACATCTAAAAGATTCATAAACACCCTACTGCAGCTATGTCGTATAAGTCCATGACAATAACAAAATTAGTCATAATAATAAAATAAGAAAATTCAGTTAACTCCAAGTTGGCCGCCAAAATTCATGTAGGGAGTCCTGCTAAAGTAGCCGAGAATAGTTTCCACAAAACTTCCGTAGAACTTTCCAATATTTGTACACTATAGTCACCTCAAATTAAGCAATCTAAAACCTCTTCAACCTCAATCTTAACTCTCTCCTTCAGAACACTATTTATCACCAGCCCCCATCCATCAAAAACCCCTCTCCTCCCTTTCGACAATCGACAAAATACCTCAACTATCACGTTCCACTCCCTATCCCCACAAAACCCCTCGACAAACTTCCTCATGCTCCCCTCCCCGGGCTCATACCCATTAAACACCGTCTCGCCAAAACTAACCTCGCTTGTTTAAATTCCTTGGCAGCACACAACCCCTCAAAAATCCTTTTGTAACTCAGCACATCAGGTCTACACTCTTATCAGCATTTCGTCAAACACTATTGGCTTTCCTTTTCAGGTTCTCATTTTATTAAGGCTTGGTGCAGGGATACTGGACAGCGAGAAGGTATGTATGAGCTTGGGTAGTCTATAAATTTCCAAAGAAATTTAGTATAATATCTTTTAGTTTTCTCTTTTTGTTGGGGGATGAAGAGCTGCTGCTGTCCTGTGAAGTTCTCTGCTCTTCACAGTGCGAAGGTAAAATTCCTTTCTTTTTCTTTATTTTTTCTCTATTTTTGGGTTCACTATTTTTTCACTATTTTTGTTCACTAGAAATCTAAGTACGTCTTACTAAAAATCAATTACAAAAATTACAAATATATGCTTAATTATCATTGTCATTCCACAAGTAGCGTTATTTAGGAAAATTATAGACTAAAAAAATTAGGAAATATTATGCAATGAATCAAGGCGAAAATACGAGATATTAAGCAAGAAGAAAATAAAAATATATAAGTCAATCAAGATTATACCTTATTAGCATGTGAAATCAAAGAACCAAAGAAGAAACCGACGAAGATCTCCCAATTTTGTAATCAAGGTATCACAAGATCAGATCCGAGCCACAAGCAACTTAAATGGCCCCCACCCAAAAAGCTGAAAGCTTTCCTCAAAATTTTAACATCAAAACCAAATCCATCAACGGATTATGCTAGAGGTAAACAAGAAAGAAATAGAAGCCGTGGAAATGAATTAGAAGGAAGAGGAATGTGGTCGAGCGTTGAAAGGCTAAAAATTGAAGTGCGAACCTGAACTTAGGGGGCGGGAGGGAGAGCGGGAGGGTGAAAATAGAAGCCCTAGGGATTTTTATCCAAGGTTGCTAATAGCAGATCGCGGCGCGTCGCGGCGAGGTACCGCTAAGGCTATATCGGGCTATTGCGGCGAAATCGCGGCAAATAGCGCACAGTCAAATAGCGGTCAAATTTAAATATATTTAAATATCCTAAATAATAAGAAAATTCATAAAAAAAATCTAAAAATTCAATTAGTTGTAAATTTCTTGTATTATCAGTAAATAACAATTAGTAAGCTTGTTGTATGAATGAAACTATGAAGAAATTCAAGAAATATAGCATCATAATATGTGTGATAGCGGGTTTAGCCGCTTTTAACCGCGAAAATCCGCTTTAAACCGCGAAAATCCGCTTTTAACTGTGAAAACCCGCTTTTAACCCGCTAAAATCCGCTTTTACGCGCTATTCGAATGAATGGCGGATTTTCCCGCTTAAGCCAGCCGCGAAACCCCTACGCGTAGCGCTGAAGGGCCGCGACCGCTATTCGCGCCGCTATAGCGCCGCTATTGGCCGCTATTTACAACACTGTTTTTATCTATGTCACCCATGAGAAAAGAATAGTTTTAATTGACTTTGTCAAAAATTTTGGCAATTTTAGCTTATGGTGATGGGAAGTTGATTTCTATAAATTAGACCCCTTTTCACTATTTTATGAAAAATATTTCTATTAATTTTGGGTGAGCCAAAAACATTTTTAAGAAAACTACCAAAATCTTTTATGTACGAAAATGCCATTATTAGGTATTTTCTAAAAAGTTTTATATAACCTTGTCAACCAAAGAGCCCCTTATACAATACTCTAATTTTAGAAATTAAATTGGTAACTTCATCGAGATGATGATCCTCTTAAATTATCAGTGTCAGATTTTATATAGGCGTTGAAGATTTTCATTGAAAAGGATCCTAGGGTTTGTGAGCTTAGATAAGCTTTGTATTTTGGCCTGCTTAGGATAAAATTTTTGCCTCTGCCACTATAAGTCTGTTAGTTGCCGACTCAAACTTTAAGTTGGATCCAAATTTATACAATAGGCCCAGTCCTAATAGTTTTTTTTTTTGGAGGCCAAGTTGACTTGGTGGCCAAGTTATGAGTGTTTTTAACTAAGGCATCCTATTTTAGGGTTTTGTAGTAGAATAGAGGAAGAGATGCAATATTCTTGTGATTAGGACTAGGTTCAAAAGCATTGTGAGAGAGGGTTTTGTAGTCTATGTCCGTGCAAAAAAATTATAATTTGGTGATGATAATAGATTATTTTTGATCTCACAGTTTTTCCCTATTGAGGGTTTTTCACGTTAGAACTTGTGTATGATTTTATTTGCTGCTATTTGGTGGTTTTTAGATTTTAACGGAAAGCCTACTGTCCTTATCTTGATCCATACTTCTTTTTCGTGCTTCTTCATGTGCATGTGGAATCTCTTATTATTATAGGACTTTATACCCTATATAATCAAGATCTCTAAATCACTGAATCATAGTTCACCAGCTTTTCATGTACCAAAATTAGTAAAATAGAAATGGCTTGTTTATTCAAGGTTGCGTGGATTGTGGAGCCGCATTGTTAAACTGTATCTGAATATGTAACTTCTTTTGAATTGAATCGTTGATATATCACAATTTTAGTAGACTTTTGTGTGTGCGTCTGCAACGTCTAGGGGTGGTGGCTTTTCCTTTTTTTTTCTTTTGTTGTTGTTGTTTGGTGGTGGTTGTTACTTCTCCCCTTTTTTTTGTTTGTTTGGGGGAGGAGGGGGAGGGGGTTGTGAGGGGGGTGTAGGGGTTTAAATGTCTTTTTATGCCCAGAAATATGGAAGATTATACATATCAAAGACGAAAAATGACAATGACGAATGAAGAACATACCAAATACGCTAGAAATACTCTTGATTTAATTTTTTTTCAACCTTTAGCAAGCATGTAATCATTGTTTTAAAAAACATCCGCCTAGTCCGCTTAGGCATACGCCTAGGCCTAGACGGTACCTAGACCGCCTAACTAGCGCCTAGCGCCTAGGCAGTATTTAGGCTGCCCACCTAGATTTTACGAGCGTTTAGAGGAGCATTGTCTGCTTACGTGGATTGCACCCTGTAGGCCTTGATTGTGATTTTATGTGTCGTAGCCTACACGTCCTCCAAACTCCATTAACCTCCAAATATGAACACATTCACTACCTCCTCTGACCTTCAGCAAAACCTCATCGATCACCACTTAAATGAAGAAAGAAAGAAAAACGCTCAGAAACCGCTTAGGCGCCCGCCTAGGCGACTAAACGCTGGGCGCCAAGTCCGACGCCTAGAAGCGCCCAACGTTTAATGTAACATTGCATGTAATCAGTGAACATATTCTTAAGCAAGAACAGCTGAGGGTAAATATCAAATACTTGGCAGCTAATACAAGAACAAACACCTTCAATCTTTTCAAAGTGAGTGCAATTTCATGAACCAATCGATTCAAAGTTGTAAATAAATTAATACTCCCATGAATATGAAGTAAAAGTTGCTGCAATACAACAATACAATACACTTGACCGAAGTGAAAGTCTGATAATTGATTGATACCTACAAAGCCAGAACGCACTGCTGCACGACTCATTGACGAAAATTAGGGAAAGCGAATTCTGCAGCTTTGAGCAAACTGGCTACTCATATGGTATTAAGTATTGCTTCACAAGTCGCGCATATTGGTTGTATTATATACGGAGCCTTGTGGGAAGAATGCAAATCATTACATCACACATGAAGACTAATTGAATTGCCTCGATGACATAATTAATAACCAACATAATTGAAGCAACTATAAATTCAAACTGGTACCGGGTTCCCTTCCAAGGCTTCTTTTCCTGTTATTCCTTCTTTTAGGGTCTTGAAGTAAACATCATAATCCTTTTCGGGAGGAGGGTTCGAAGGATCCACTGTGAAGGGTTCACTAAATGGAATGGTACTTTTAACCTGATGAATTCACCGAACAAGAGAATTAGGTCATAGAGTGAGACATCGTTTACATGATAATTTTATTGATCCTTTGTTGATCCAACAGACAATATCAAACCCGTGTTCAAGGATACTTGTAGGATTCAGTCATAATCAGTTTTTAAATAGTGTATACATGTCTACCATTCATTTTGGTTGTGTTTTAAATAGTTTTTATTATAATCCAAAAGGGCAGAGAACTTTAACCTCAAAGGTTTTATTGCATGCATATGGGCTTCCCAGGGCTGCAATACATATTCGTGCAACCTCTTCCCTTGATATTTTCCCCTGTAATCAATTAGAATTCAGAATGCTCCTCTGTCCTTTCTCAAATAAGTAGTCAAAATATATGCTCACGGGTTAACATATTCTTACAATTTGGTTAAACAATTCACATAGTTGATGACCTTTACTGAATGACAATAACCAATGTAACAGCAAGAATATGTAAAATGTAAAGGTGGTCTAAATACCGTTATATTGTCCCCCTGATCAAAAGAATATGTAAAATGTAAAGGTGGTCTAAATACCGTTATATTGTCCCCCTGATCAAATATGAGATCAGCTCCCGCTGGCTCTTCAGAAAGGTGGTCTAAATACCGTTATATTGTCCCCCTGATCAAATATGAGATCAGCTCCCGCTGGCTCTTCAGTCAGCGCACAAGGTCTGACTATGGTGTAAGGAATACCACTTTCCCTTATCAAATCCTCCCCCTGTGAACACATTGTAACAAACGTTACCAATTTTCTGCATATCCGTTATTTTCAAAACTACGAGGCTAAAGTGCTCCACCATGGTCAAAGAAACTATATACTTTTCTAGGAAATACCAAAAGAATAGATTGAAGTAATAGGAGACCTTCAGTTTGTATGTGAGGATAAAGTCTAACTCCTTGTTCAAGCGCACTGCAGGAGGTTGTTTGCTCAAATCTAGGCCAGGCCTACCAGGTCGAGTAACTCCAGCGGAACTCACATGTACAAACCTGACAACAACAAACCAAAGAGAGAAGTGAGATAATTTACAAAATCCAGCGGAACTCACATGTACAAACCTGACAACAACAAACCAAAGAGAGAAGTGAGATAATTTACAAAAAAACATGCCACTTCAGCCTAGTAACTAATCTTTATCAATATATCTACATTTCCCAGCTTACTAAATGTGAAGGTGGCCCTATTGGTATAATAGTTGCTTAGCTGCATGCTCTTAGCATCCAGGTTGTAAGTAGGGATTTACACATAACTACTTTATAATAGTTGGCACTTCACTTATTTTCCCAACAAAAATTATGATTGCATGTGCACCCATCAAAGGTATTACCATTTACCTATAAGGCAACATACTTGGTAATTGCAACCATATAACATACTCCATTAGTAATCTAGGTCAAATGCATTTAATATTTGGAAATATGTTAATTTACCTATCAATTCTTTAAAGCTATAATAACATATACAGTAGCATAGTGAAATTGATATATGGAGACATCATAGTTGTAACGGTCAAATATATGTTGATTACGGGTGGAGGCTACTTATAATACATAACTTTCAAAAAACCGATTTAAATGTGGTAAGATTAAGCATAAAGGGTAAGATTGTTGATGAAATGGAAGCTAGCGCATTTTCATGCTCCTACTCTACCAAATATCAAACTTCTAAAGAATTTTTAGCATATTTAATTAACAATCAACTATAGGTCGCCTGTATTTAACTGACAGACGTATACAACTTTCAGCAACCTTGATTTTGTTAAGGGTGTACACATAATTACTCAATTAGTACTTCAGAAGGTAGCGAAGCAAAGTGCTGATTTTCAGAGGGTATGCATGTAAAAAAAATCTTGCAAGTATTATGGTTGAGATTATCAAATACTAATGAAGAACTTAGACCTGGGTGTGAGGGGCTCATTTATGTAAGCTCTTATACTTGAGAATGGAAGCTGAAATGCACCTTCGACAAAAGTTGGATTGAGTTTCCCATCATATTCAAACTTGCTGTACATTAGCTGCAACGAATGAAGTACAATAAAATGAAATGAAAGTAAGCAACTAATAGTGAGGAAATTTGGATAGAAAAAGAATTGAAAAAGCTTACCTGCAGCGAAAAAATATGGCTTGGATCAAAGGGCGGAGCATCATCCTTGGTCCGAGCACGAAATACAGGCCTTAATGAAGAAAAAGGTATTTTAATCTGAAGCAGAGTAGATAAGACAATGAGACTTCGCGATAATATAAATTAAATAATTAATGTTATTCAAGTGAAAGCATAACATACCGTCTGCCATTGCCCATCCTTAGTGTCAAAGCTTGCTGTATATCCAACAGTATCCCAGTCACTACTAGTGCGCACAATGAGCTTATAGCGACGACCATCACCTTTGACCCTCATTTCAATACCATCATAGGCTGAAAGGTCCTCAGGTATAGAAAAGTTCTGAGAAGGTTGATAATAGTATTTGGTTAATTAGTGTTTACAAGTAATGTGCTAAATATGCATGTGCTTTGTAAGAAAAGAATGAAAACTCCTTGGCAAGAATAAAAGAAGAAAAGTTAGTAGTCTATGATTCCATAAGTATCGCTCAATACAAAATTCTTCATAATATTTTGGTCAAAGGCGTTTGGCTACCACAAATTTACTACTAAGTTGAGACACTTTTGAGTCATCAAGCCAAGTAGTTACCAGTGAAATTGTGGCAAACTGGCCAGGGTTCTAAAGAAGTAAACACCAAGTCCATTTACCAAGGGCATGGTTAAATGTGGATTGTAACAAATGAGCAAGAAATAACATCTAAATAGGAGAAACTAAAGCACCAACGACCCTGAAAGAAGGGAAAATGGCGAGGTAAAACTCCAAATTAAGCAAATCCAAAGTAATGCTGTTTAAGGATTAAATTTCTATTTTCAATGCATGACAACAACAATGATGGCAAAGTCTTTATACCAAAATTTCAGGACTGCACAAGAATCATTTTATCCCATTAAGTTCTATTTGTGAATCACGTGGAGTGGGGGCCACGTTGAGAAAGTGTGAAGTGTGAGCCGTTTTCTCGTGACCTCGGGCCCACTCAAATAACGTGAATGATGCGGGCGGCAAAGGGACGTGCAGATGCAGTGCGGCCCATGAAACGAAAACAAGAGAAGCGGAAACAATATATAAACTCTTGCCTAGGGTTTCGTGAAAGGCAGGAAGGTTGGGCGGTTTTGTGTAATTGGCGGCTGCAGAAAAGTGCGAAGGCAGAGAGGAGCGGAGAAATTAAAGCGGCGGCTTTGGAGCAGTGCGAAGGCAGCTTTGGAGCAGTGCAAGGACAGATAGGCTTTTCTTTGTTTTTGGCGGCTGTCTTTTGTTTTGAGAGAGATAATTGTATGAGGGGTTTAAGAGATTGTGTGAGGGTTTAGATTGAGTGATTGTAACCCCCAGTTGTGTTCTTCCCCTCTAATAGTAGATCTCCCCCCATCCTTGCCCTGTGGACGTAGGCTATTTGCCGAACCACGTAAAAGTTATGTTTTTTCCGTGATTTGTAATAGCTTGTAGGATCCCTCGACAGGTCAGTCCTAGAACTGATGAGAGGAAGAGCCGATATCTCACTTGGTTGAGATATCCGCTTCAGATTCTTGTTTCCTTGGTGAGACGGGAATTCTTATCGATCTAATCTCTCTTGTTGTGCTGCCGAAGTGCTGCCAAAATTTTCGCTGCGCACAACACTATTAAAGATTGATCTCCTCCATTAAGTCAACATTTGCACCTCTAGTATTCCTTGCTTCATTAATTGTGTTCCTATGACTTCCCCTAACTAGTGCATTTAGTAGGATCCATTGCATACAGCTGACTTGTCTTAATTGATTCTCCCTCATGTTTATCTTCGATGAGAGTAACCTCTAACTTCTTATAGATGAATTCTTAGAGTATTTGTATTTGGTTAAAATAGAGTCTCATTTCTAGTACATTCATCTTTAGATATGTTTGTTGCTTAAAAAACAAAACATTATAATCCACAAGCATATTAGGATAGAAAGTATGGAAATAGAAAATGATCACAGTTTCAATTATACACCTCTCCTCAAATAAGAAGGAAAACTATATTAGGATAGAAAATATATTAGTCACCTTTGTCCTGATACTAGTAAAGCCACCATTGTTTGCAGTTGATACAGTACCTGAAGGAGAAGAAATAATTTCAGTTAGAAGGATTAATTTCTATAACATATACCAGTCACTTGATGCTTCTCATTCGTGTATTCTTTGCACTTCGCTGCAAGCATGAGTAGCGTGGACTGTTGTACCTTTAAATAACCCAGTTGGTCCACCGTCCTCACTTCCAGATGGATCAATTTGAAAAGTACTTTCACTTACTCCTCCCATGACAACATCATCCAGAGCACCCCAAAAAAGTTTTCCAGATAAATTACCTAAAAAACATACATGTATACATATATAAAGTACCATAAGTACTCATCCTGGGATCACCAGACTAATAAATTATTATTGTTGTTTAAGTATTTAAGTTCGCTTGATATATAATGCATAACCCATAGACTTAGCCATTTAACTAAATTGTTTGTCTAATACTTATCATAATAATATATTAGTTCCGTTTATTACTAGAAGTACTACTCCGCCTAAATTGTTTGTCTAATACTTATCATAATAATATATTAGTTCCGTTTATTACTAGAAGTACTACTCCGCCTACTTCTGCTTCTACTCCAAGATCATAATAATATATTAGTTCCGTTTATTACTAGAAGTACTACTCCGCCTACTTCTGCTTCTACTCCAACAATGGGGAACGAGTACCTTTGAGTCCAAACAGAAGTTTTCCATCACGAAGACCAGTTCTACTCTGTACAGCATTGATCAAATTTCGCATTCCAATATACTCTACTTTTTCTGGTGAATCTCCTTTTATCTAATAAAAAAATACAATGGACAATGACATGGATGAGCCATTCATAGACTTAATTGCGCTGCTTATACATAGCGGGAGAAATTGATTACCCACCTCGGGTTCAAAGAATTTGATCCCCTGCAACAAAAAAGACATGCATTATTGGCTTGAAGAATCCATTGCTAATTAAGTTCAGAATCAAGTATGCATAAAAAGAGGTCATTTTTTACTTTTGATGGAGCAGACCTACTTGGCTATACTTCTCCCTGTCAGGAGTATCTCCTTCCTTTGGACCAACAATCACGGATACTGCATTGATCACTTTCTTTACTCCTTTGAAATATTCAGGAGCTAGTGTTTCCTCCTTAGTAATATCTCCAACAACCTAAGAGATTGAAAGTTTGATGGTTGAGTCAGTTGAATATTAGACAGAAAAAACAGCATTTACTAGCTATTTGGGCTGAATAGGATCAACAACCGAAAAATTCCAAAGGCGTTCATAAAAACCCCTTAGGATTTGTGATTAAAAATATTTAACGCCCACGGTTGGCTTGTACATAAATTGGCCCAAAGTGTCAGATTAAGAGTTGATCATAGAACTTAGCAGGTTCCCTCTTTGGAACATTCTTGAATTCAAGTCATGTCCGTGGTCAATCTCATCTTGATGAGAAAATTTTTCAAACGATGATGACAATTATGTTGAAAATAACAGAAAGCAGCAATGCAAACAAACTAGGAAATGAAATCTCATGTGTGAGTCACCATCACAATATAGACTGTCCTATGCTTGATGCCAAAATATGTGGCCCAATAAACAACTCAAGATTCATCATAAAAATATCAGTAACCTTTTATGATTCTGATTCTAAACTTGGTAGTATGTTTGTCTCAATGTATGACTCCCATGTTTTCTAATATATATCTGGAATGAAACACTAAAACCTTAATGTACAAAGCTCACCAAGTCTACATCTGGCCCTAACATGGTTCTTGCCTTCTGTTTGTTTCTAACCTGCAAGACATGATCATAGACTTTTAATTGTTGAAAGAAAACACTGCATAATATTGAGTAGGCCTAAGAATTATTTATTTGACAAACATATAGAAATATCAGTATAGCATGATACCAAGGCACGAACTGGCAACCCTTGCTTGCGTAATATGTCCACAACTCTTCGGCCGACACCACCAGTGGCCCCTGCCACCAGGACTATATCAGAAATTTCCATTTTCTCTACTGATTCGATAGATGTCGAACTTGAAACTTTTTCAAGCAAAGATGCAATGATCTTGACAAATAAAAGGATACAATTAGATAGGATATAATAGAAATTCACACTTTTGAGAATCAACTAATAAAGAAACACTTCCATATGCTATATACCAACCTTGGCAGGATTTGGTGGCCCGTTAAAGAAGTACAATGTCTGAAAAAATCTACCGAAATCCCAAGATTTTTGTCCACTCTCAGCATATACAGCCCACCTATGCGTTTTTGATGATAAAAAAGGCCAGACTCCGTTGTATAGACATTGCCTATGTGTTAACTGAATGAACTGTTGAGACGGAAGTGATAAAGTCTTATGCTGAAATGCATTCGAATTAATTCTGCATGTATATGATGGAGAAACCCCCTGAAAAAATCGCTAAGCAAGTTAACCTTAACAATACATAACAAAAATCCATAAAGTTGTATTAGTAAATAATAAATCATTGTGGTAACTAAAAGAATAAAATTGCCATAGTTGCAAAATTATTTTACAACTGCCACTTGTCTAAAGATCTTAATATTTCCATTGATTTCGTACTGCTGTTCAAATGACCTCCTCCCTCCCAGTTCCCCTTATTCCATCTTTTCTTCTGTTTCATCTTTGATTACCATCATCATTCTCTTTGATTGTATGCAAGGTTTTAAATATTGAATATAGGGAAATATCAGACGACCAAACTCCATATCAGATTGCCAACATCGGGGAAATGTGAAAGATATATAGTAAATATGAGTGCTACATCAGATGATGTGCATATATAATATAATGTCCTAAAATGTTATCTAAATATACCTAATGAATCTAAGGATACAAAGATATAAATAATATATGTTTAGGATCATTTACCAATCTTTTAAAAGCAATAGAAGTCCAAAGAGGCAGTGTAATATTTCAGTCAATTTTTTAGGCTGAAATGTAACTTGATATATTAGGGAAATTATGATATAGTGCCCAAAAATTATCAAAAGCAATATATTGTTCTGCAACAAGACAAATGAAAGAAGTTGATACGAGTCGCCGTGCGAGCACCCTTTGGTCGCGTTATTACCAAAAGATGGGTTGAGAAAAAAACGACTAAAACAATAGAACAACTCAGTTTTGGCGAATGAAAATACATTCTCTAGATTATGAAGAACAAAAGATTACAATCTCTCCCTCAGTCCCTCACAATCTCACTAGAATCGAGAACAACCTCTCAATCTTCTCTAAACCCTAATACAATGATTAGAATCTCTCTCTGATCTAAGATCTCATAGATCCTCACAATCTAAACCCCAATCCTTTTGATTAGGATCTCACTTAGACCTAAAACCCTTTAGATCTACATCTCACAATCTAAACCCCAATCCTTTTGATTAGGATCTCACTTAGACCTAAAACCCTTTAGATCTACATCTTGACTCCCTCTTTTCTGTTTAGAACCCTAAACAGTCCCTATTTATAGGGTTTACAACGTGGTGGCAATCTGATAAATAACCAAAACCAAACCCAGCTAGGATTCCTTCAAAACAGAAACCAAGTCTGCCCAGAAAACCTCGATGAGTCGACTCATGACTGAGATGAGTCGACTCAAGATCCACCAGTCGACTTATAGTCGACTCAAAATGTGCACAAACTGTGCTGGCCTGCATGAGTCGACTCATGATTTTCATGAGTCGACTCAGCAGAAGCATTTTGTTATCTGGAGGCGTTTTCTTGAGTCGACTCATCAACCCCTCAGTCGACTCATCAACCATCAGTTGACTCATCAGGCTGAGAACTGAAATCTTCGATTCTTTGTTCTTCCGACTCGCTTCACGCTCCATCCTGTGCTCCGTCGTGTCGCCTCACACCACTATTCTCAAGATATCCTGAGAATCACCTATCCTCAAGCTCCCATGAGGATCTCTTTTCCGAAGAGAAGATACACCTGTATCATGGGTCCCCTCTTTAGAAACTTGAAGTCCCATTCAAGTTAGAACTTCAGCTGAGGAAACCCTCGAGCCCCTCCATCTTTGTTGACTTCAGTCATCTTCTTCTTCCTTAATCTTTGAACTCCTTCCAAAGAAAAGGATCTCGCCAAGTTTCTTGTACTGTGATCGAGTAAGGACCATACACAGAATACCCCTTCACTGGATCTGATGCTCTGATACTAACTTGATACCAGTCGCCGTGCTAGCACCCTTTGGTTGCGGAATTACCAAAAGGTGGGTTGAGAAGAAGACGACTAAAACACAAGAACAACTCAGTTTTGGCGAAGAAAAATACCTTCTCTAGATTATGAAGAACAAAAGATTACAATCTCTCCCTCACAATCTCACTAGAATCAATAACAACCTCTCAATCCTCTCTAAACCCTAATACAATAATTAGAATCTCTCTCTGATCTAAGATCTCATAGATCCTCACAATCTAAACCCCAATCCTTTTGATTAGGATCTCACTTATACCTAAAACCCTTTAGATCTACATCTTGACTCCTTCTTTTCTGTTTAGAACCCTAAACAGTCCCTATTTATAGGGTTTACAACGTGGTGGCAATCTGGTAAATAACCAAAACCAAACCCAGCTAGGATTCCTTCAAAACAGAAACCAAGTCTGCTCAGGAAACCTCGATGAGTCGACTCATGACTGAGATGAGTCGACTCATGATCCACCAGTCGACTTATAGTCGACTCAAAATGTGCACAAACTGTGCTGGCCTGCATGAGTCGACTCATGATTTTCATGAGTCGACTCAGCAGAAGCATTTTGCTATCTGGAGGCGTTTTCTTGAGTCGACTGATCAACCCGTCAGTCGACTCATTAACCGTCAGTCGACTCATCAACCCGTCAGTCGACTCATCAGGATGAGAACTGAAATCTTTGATTCTTCGTTCTTCCGACTCGCTTCACGCTCCATCCTGTGCTCCGCCGTGTCGCTTCACACCACTATTCTCAAGATATCCTGAGAATCATCTATCCTCAAGCTCCCATGAGGATCTCTTTTTCGAAGAGAAGATACACTCGTATCAGAAGTCAGCAAACATATCAACTGGTATATCGGCCATGTAGGGAATATATTGCCCAAATTTCCGAAAAAGTGTTAAAGGATATCGAGACCATATCGTTTCGTGGGAAGCCTTATAAAAGGATGTAACAGCCCGATATATCGGCTATGCCGGAGGATATTTAAAACAAGTATTATATGTTAAGTATAAACATCATGTTAATCTAAGGGTCAATTAGAGAAAAAACCCCCGAATTTTGAGGGAGTTGCACTAAATCCCCCTCATCTTTTTTATTGCAGTAACCCACGTCACTTTAGGAGTTATAGCACATCACCCCCTTAACTTTTTATTCCATTAAATCTTACCTGAAATTTTCTAGTTTTATCCTCATATTAGCGTCATCAATTCTAACATGTCAGTGGGTAAGCACACGCCAAAAAAGACAAAAATTCCTTCTTAGTCTCAAAATATACCCTTTTATTAAAAAGGAAAAATAGCTAATTTTGGGGACTAATAGATTATTTTCATCTTTTTCTTGGCACATGCTTGCCACACGAGATGTTAGAATCGATAGTGCAAGTTTGGAGAATAAATGAGAAATTTTCATGTGAAATTTAGTGGAATGCAAGCATTTAGGGGGAGAGGGGGAGCGGGGGGTTATGTACAATAATTCCTAAAGTTTTTTTTTTGTTGGGGTTTTTTTTTTTTTTGGGGGGGGACTAGGTTTTGTGCAACTCCCCCAAAGATGGGGGTGTTTTCTGTACTTAACCCCTTAGACCATAAGTACACTAAATGGTAATATGTGTCCATTGATAATAAATCAAAGAACTAAAAAGGAAAAATAGCTAATTTTTGGGACTAATAGATTATTTTCATCTTTTTCTTGGCACATGCTTGCCACACGAGATGTTAGAATCGATGGTGCAAATTTGGAGAATAAATGATAAATTTTCATGTGAAATTTAGTGGAATGCAAGCGTTTAGGGGGAGAGGGGGAGCGGGGGGTTATGTACAATAATTCCTAAAGTTTTCTTTTTGTTGGGGTTTTTTGGGGGGGGGAGGGGGGGACTAGGTTTTGTGCAACTCCCCCAAAGATGGGGGTGTTTTCTGTACTTAACCCCTTAGACCATAAGTACACTAAATGGTAATATGTGTCCATTGATAATAAGTCAAAGAACTAAATTTTTCAGAATTTTAGATTATCTAGGTAAACAATTTTTAACCTTTATAAGGTTTAAAAGGTCTTTAAAAATTGTACTACCCTATCTTGTTTTTGAGATTTCTATACAAATACAGTGTGAAATAGATTGCAAACCATCTACACAACAAACCCATGAACAAAAATAGTGAAAAAAGAAAGAAAAAGAAAGGAATTTTACCTGCGCGCTGTGAAGAGCAGAGAACTTCACAGGACAGCAGCAGCTCTCCATCATCCCCCAACAAAAAGAGAAAACTAAAAGATATTATGCTAAATTTCTTCGGAAATTATAGGCCACCCAAGCTCATACATACCTTCTCGCTGTCCGGTATCCCTGCACCAAGCCTTAATATAACGAGAACCCAGAAAGGAAAGCCAAAGAGATGGTAAACTGATCGCTCATCATTTAGGAGCAGCCACCGTTTAAGGAAACTGTTCCGCAGTAACACCAGACGCGAACCCTCCTTCTCGAACCACCTCACCCCTTCCCGCGCTCCGTCGCCTCATCGATGGCGAAAGCAGGAGCCAAGACCCTAATCTCACCATTTCGACTCACCTCCCTTCTCCGAGTCGAGAAAAACCCTAATCGCGCCCTCGAACTACCCTAACCCTAAATGTGGCCCTAGCCCTAAGCCCTGCCGCTACAGCGCGAGATCCTACGATCTCATCATCTGCAAGCTCGGCCGAGCCAAGAAATTCGAAGAAATGGAGCAAGTCCTCTCCCAGATGAGCCAAGAGACGAGGTTCTCCCAGATTGAGATCTCGACGAACTCAATCTGAAGCCAGATGCTTGCACTTATAACATCCTCATTCGATCAGCCAACTCGATCGACTGTGCGCTGAACCTGTTCGATGAAATGCTGGAGAGGGGGATTGAGCCGAGCATCGTCACATTTGGAACCCTGATCTCCGCTCTCTGCAACAACTCGAAGCTCGACGAGGCCTTCAAGCTCAAAGAGGAGATGCCGAGGCTGTACAATATAGAACCTAACGCCTTCGTGTACGCCGCTCTAATCAAAGCCCTCTGCAAGAGTGGCAAGCTCGAAGAAGCTCTCAGCCTGAGGAGAGAGATCTCGGGATTAGATTCTGCAGTTTACTCCACCCTAATTCGCGCGCTTTTCAAAGCGGGGCGAAAGGGGGAGGTTGTTGAAATCTTGGAGGAGATGAAGAAGGCTTGTGTGGAACCTGATGTCGTAACCTACAACGCGATGATCGCAGGGTTTTGCGATGATGGGGATCTTGATGCTGCGTTGGGGGCAATGAACGAGATGAAGAAGGAGGGGATTAAACCTGATGTCGTTAGCTATAACACCGTTATCTCGGGGTTCTGTAAAAAGGGGAGAGCTGAGGATGCTGTCGAGGGTTTTTTGCCGTTTGTCGAAAGGGGGGAGAGGGGTTTTTGATGGATGGGGGCTGGTGATAAATAGTGTTCTGAAGGAGAGAGCTAAGCTTGAGGTTGAAGAGATTTTAGATTGCTTAATTTGAGGCGATTATAGCGTACAAATATTGGAAAGTTCGACGGAAGTTTTGTGGAAACTATTCTCGGCTACTTTAGCGGGACTCCCTGCATGAATTTTTGGCGGCCAACTTGGAGTCAACTGAATTTCCTTATTTTATTATTATCACTAAATTTCGTCATCGTCATGGACTTATACGACATAGCTGGAGTAGGGTGTTTATGAATCTAGTAGATGTTATTCTGAGAATGGGTTTTTTTTTTGAGAGAATTTATTTAGGATGCAACGCTGTCGTAGTTATTGTAATCAAAATGTATGTTATTGTAATCAAAATGTATGTACCTTGACTAGAAATATAGGTTTCTTGTAGAGGCTCACTCTGTAATAGAAATTCAAGTTTGTTGGAGTACAGGCTCACTCTCTTCCAAATTCGGTTCTCTTTTTCAAAACCGTACTCTGAAGATCTAAGCAATAGTATTTCCTAGATTATCAGAGAAAAAACGTTAAAAGGTTCTAAGCTTACCAAACTACTCAGACCAAGGCTATGTTTGTTTTTTTGAGAAAGGGAGAGAAAAGAGAAGGAAAGAGAAATTAAAAAAAAAAGAAAAAAAATGATATTCTTTTTATTGTTTGGTTAGAAAGAATATTGTAATGAAAGTTAGAAGAAAATTCATAAGAAAATTATTTTCTCTTATTTGGTTATTTTCTGAGAAAAAGAGGAAGAAAATTATCACAACATAATTTTAATTCATACTTTTTAGAATTGGATTTAGATTTTAAACAATTTACAAAATATAATTAAGTTAAATTGTGATTCTACCATATTTTCAAAATTTTGTAAGTTACCGAATATGTTTGCACAATCTTAACTCAAGAAAATTGAGTCAAAATCACAACATAATTTTAATTCATACTTTTTAGAATTGGATTTAGATTTTAAACAATTTACAAAAAATAATTAAGTTAAATTGTGATTCTACCATATCTTCAAAATTCTCTAAGTTACCGAATATGTTTGCACAATCTTAACTCAAGAAAATTGAATCAAAATTATGATGATTCTAATTTGCATATAATCTTACATGATTTTGGACTTGCCACTTATTCATAACCTCAAGTGAAAAAAGATGATGCCAAATAAAGTCTAGAAAATGATGCAGTTCAAACGTAATTATTAAAAATTAATATCATTCATATCATGGGAAGTAACAAGTTAATAAACATGTATTTTAAAAAAATCGGCAATTCCTAACATAAAAACTTGAGTGGTCAACAACATCAAGTTCGTAAATAATAACAAGCAGAAGCACAACCACAAATCCACTAATTAGAGAACAACATTTCTCACACATAATATTTGCAGAAAGGTAAATGAAAGGAACCCAAACAATTCTAAAGTAAATGTCATGATATTCCTAAAAAAAGCATAATCCATTTCTAGTCACAAATTCTATTACAATCAATTTCATATAGAAAAATCTTAAACCAATAAAGGCTATTACAATCAATTTTATATAGAAAATACTAAACAGAGAGAGAGAGAGAGAGAGAGAGAGAGAGAGAGAGAGAACCGCCAAAGTCCTTGATTTTTGACTTTAGTGAGCCCATCAAAACATCAATCTCGCAAACTTCATCCTCTGAAATTAATTCAAAAAATTCAAATAAGTACAATATAAACATCAAAAACCTACAAAATAAAGTCTTAACATTCAAGTAATAAGTACAAGTACCTCAGCAATCTTAGTGTTCTCAATTCTAATGTATTATTGCAGCTTAGATTTGGCAAAATAAACAAGTACCTTAGTAATGCAAATGTCTTTGAACATATTGGGAGGATTTATTCAATTGCAGAAAATCACATCCCACAAGAGATTGACATATTTAGCCTTGACACACTTGGTAACTGGGATATCAATGGAGAATGGGATCAACCTTTCACTGTTCACCCAAAGGTCTTCAATATGCTTTCACTGCTTAAAATTTCATCTATACACTCGATCATTTACAGAAAGCTCCAGGATCTGGAGAGCTCGTTGTAATTGGGGCCGATGCAGCTAAACCTTATCTGGTTTTAGGAATTATCTCAGGTTCTTTTCAATGTGTAGTGGCTGGAATTTGTAACAATATCCACAATTATTCTCATAGTTGATACTCTTAATCCATTCAGCTGATGGAAAGAAACTAAGACATAAGGTTGATCTAAAGCTCAATAGAAGCATCATTTGTCACGATACAAGCGTCACGAACATGTACGTTCATTTGAATCAATTTCACAAACATCGCTCTTAATTACGATTGTGACATATCTTTCATGTTGTAGGTACTGACATATCTTTTATGTTGAAGGTACAACATTTGAAACCATGCTTAGATTATTAAAATAGACTACAATTTAATATAAATGCCTTAATATTACTCTTTCAAGCCGACACAATATAGTTCAGCATCCACACAAATTAGTTTTGAAGGCAGTCCATCAAATTAGCAATGGTATAAAAGTCAAGGTCACTAGGACACACAAACACATAATTAAGATAAAAAAAAAGTTTTGTGTTCAAAAGCAAAAGATCAAGATAAAACCAAGCATCTTATGAACACATAATTAAGGGTTTTATCAGAATAGACTCAAAACAAACATCTACTCGAGCAATGCATATACCAAAAATAGAGCACTTAAATATCAGCGGTTTAGTGCTATTTAGATACAACTAGAAATCAACTAACAAGTTGACAATGTGTGAGGAGAAAATGCAGGGAATGAACTAGATGAGGATTAACATCCAAACAAGAAAAGGCTGTGTTAGTTAATAACAATTCATAAAGTTATGCACAGGAAATTCATAGCCCTGCATCTCTAAAGATAACACACTACATTCAGTTTCTAACTACAATGTTAATTTCTACCATATACAAAAAAATGCAAGCCAGCAATTTTATTTTACAACCAAAGTAAGACCAAATCATGGTAAACTAAAAATTTCTCAAAAGACAGGGGTGATGTCCGATACTCAATAATCAACAACCACCAAGCAAATACCCAAAAAAAAAAGCGAGGTTAAAATCAATAAGTCCCCCTTAGCTATGATCATAACATAGGTCAATTAAGGGCTAAAGTCTCAATTGTATTAGTTGCAACTATAATATCTAATGCCATAAAAATTAAAAAAAAATACCTCAACTGATGAATCGATGAGTTTTTTCTCTGCTAGATTCATTTTCACGGAAGAGAGATCTGAGAGAACTCTAATCTTTAGCAAATCTGAGAAAATCCAATCAGATCAGAGAGCTACAATGTCGCTTTGTTGTCGAAAACTAAGAAGTTGAACACTGGTTTGATCGGCATCGGACTAGGATTTGATTGGCATTGTGGGTTTGGTCGGCGTTGAACTAGGGTTTAGGCAAAGTTAAACTAGGGTTTAATCAATCACCATGGATCGAGAGAGAGAGAGAGAGAGAGAGAGAGAGAGAGAGAGAGAGAGAGAG